>NW_020664540.1:2190954-2244032 GCF_002925995.2 Terrapene triunguis
GGGGGGAGGGGGGAACACAACAGGGCTCAGGACAGAGGGAGCTTGCTGGCAGCAAGGGCTGTCTCAACTTGCTGATCTACTTAAAAAGGCAATGTACTTAGAGTGGGGTCAGCGTACTTAAAGGGGCAATGCGCATCTCTCTCTCACACACACAGGGTGTATGTCTATCTCTATCTGCCTTGCTGTCTCGCCTCCCTCCATTTGTTCTGCCTTGTAGAGTGTGAGGCTACATTAACAACAATGTGTTAACCCTTGAGGGCTCAGCCGAGTACTTGTCCATCATTTAGCAGTAAGGCATTCCCTGGGAAATATCCCACCCTCTGACTTCACCACCTCAATCAAGCTTCACAATCATCATTGCTGTGTACAGTATTAAATTGTTTAAAACTTATACTGTGTGTGTGTGTGTGTGTGTGTGTGTGTGTGTGTGTGTGTGTGTATATATATGTATGTGTATGTATATTAGTCTTTTTTTCTGGTGAAAAAAATTTCCCTGGAACCAACCCCCCCGCCCCGCCATCTACATTAATTCATATGGGGGAAATTGGATTCACTTAACATCATTTCACTTAAAGTTGCATTTTTCAGGAACATAACTACAATGTTAAGTGAGGAGTTACTGTACTGTAGTGCAATCTCTTTATTGTGAAAGTGCAACTTACAAATGTAGATTTTTTTTTTTTGTTATGTAACTGCACTCAAAAACAAAACAGTGGAAAACTTCAGAGCCTTCAAGTCCACTCAGTCCTACTTCTTGTTCAGCCAATTGTTAAGACAAACAAGTTTGTTTACATTTACAGGAGATAATGCTGCCCTCTTCTTATTTACAATGTCACCAGAAAGTGAGAACAGGCATTTGCATGGCACTTTCGTAGCCGGCGTTGCAAGGTAATTACGTGCCAGATATGCTAAACATTCATATGCTCCTTCACACTTTAGCCACCATTCCAGAGGACAGGCTTCCATGCTGATGATGTTTAAAAAAATAATGCGTTAATTAAATTTGAGACTAAACTCCTTGGGGGAGAATTGTATGTCCCTTGATCTGTTTTACCTGCATTCTGCCATATATTTCATGTTATAGCAGTCTCGGATGATGACCCAGCACACGTTGTTCATTTTAAGAACACTTTCACTGCAGAGATGATGCAAAGAAAAATGCAAAGAAGGTACCAATGTGAGATTTCTAAAAATAGCTACAGCACTCAACCCAAGATTTAAGAATCTGAAGTGCCTTCCAGAATCTGAGAGGGATGAGGTGTGCAGCATGCTTTCAGAAATCTTAAAAGAGCAACAGTCCAATGCGGAAACTACAGAACCCAAACGACCAAAAAAGAAAATCAACTTTCAGCTGGTGGCATCTGACTCAGATGATGAAAATGAACATGCGTCGGTCCGCACTGCTTTGGATTGTTATTGAGCAGAATGCGTCAGCAGCATGGACGCACATTCCCTGGAATGGTGGTTGAAACATGAACGGACGTATGAATCTTTAGCGCATCTGGCATGTAAATATCTTGCCATGCGATCGCCTGTTCTCACTTTCAGGTGACATTGTAAACAAGAAGCGGGCAGCACTATCTCCTGCAAATCAAACAAACTTGTTTATCTGAGCGATTGGCTGAACAAGAAGTAGGACTGAGTGGACTTGCAGACTCTACAATTTTACAGTTTTATTTTTGAATGCAGTTTTTTTTGGTACATAATTCTACATTTGTAAGTTCAACTTTCATGATAAAGAGATTTCACTACAGTACTTGTATTAGGTGAATTGAAAAATACTATGTTTTTTTTACAGTGCAAATACTTGTAATCAAAAGTAAATATAAAGTGAGCACTGTACACTTTGTATTCTGTGTTGTAATTGAAATCAATGTATTTGGAAGTGTAGAAAACATCCAAAAATATTTGAATAAATGGTATTCTATTATTGTTTAACAGTGCGATTAATGGCGTGATTAATTGCAATTAATTTTTTTAATTGCTCGACAACACTAATTAGTACACTTCATGGACTAATTGCCCTCGAAAAGTTCCATTGGTTTTCAGATTTAAAAGAGTCAAACTACTAAACTGTAAAAAAAAAAAAAAAAAACACAGGTATACACTAAAAATCTTTTGCCTGAACAGTAATGTTGATTAGAAGTGTAATTTTTAGAGACATTTCTATACCAGCAAAAGCCCTAGTGTAGATACAGGTGCAGTGGCACAGAAGTGCTTTTGCCTTTATAGTTTACTTCACTTTGGGAACCAGTATAAGCTATAATGGCAAAAGCACTCTTTTTTTGCTGATATAAGCTGTATCTGCATGAGGAGGGTTTGCTGGTATAGCTTTCCCAATAAACCTTTTCTAGTGTCTGGCCTTAGTGAGGTGATAAAGCAACTGCTGATGATTTTAAATAAAATATTTGGGCATTTCCAGACAATTAATTTCAACAGTTTTATTTACAACAAAGGTTTCAAACAAAGTACACTAAAGCTAAGATTGAAACAATGTAACTTACCACCAAAGGAAAGTCTGTAATAGACATAGCCGGTTAAGGCCAACCCAACCCATATTTCCTGGTAAACCGTAGTGTAGTAAATCCTCATGGTGTTCCATGTCTTAGTCAAATATTTTAACATCTGAAAGTTATAAAAAAAAAATGGTCATGATGATGAATTTTGCTATTACATCCTCACCTGATGTTTTGCATGAATAAAGAAAGTATTTGTTGTCTCTTGAATCAGGACAAAATAAATAAGGAACTTTATATTTAAAGGAAACATTTAATGGTATCCATAAATAGGGTTTTAAAATAGTAACCATTTAACAGTTAAACGGTTTATCAGTTAAACGGTTAACAGTTAAGCAGTTCATATGGGGAGAAATATGGGTGCGAGCGGTGCTGCAGCATCCCCATGTTTTACACGGAGCCCCGGCTGCCAGTCCTGTGCCCGGGGTCCCGGCCGCATGATGGCAGTGGAGTCCCAGGCATAGGATGCCGGGCAGCAGCAGAGTTTAATTGTTAACCAAAACCGATAAGACTGAGCTTATCGGTTAACCGGTTAAACTTTTACATCTCTATCCCTAAGCTGAACTTAGTTTAATTTCCTATGTTTTTATTTGAAAGTTTATTGTATTAATTGAATGCTTGTGAAAAGTGCACATATATACACACCCCCGGGAACTGAAGTTCTCTATTGCCAAACCAAACAATTGTATTAGATGAAATCAAGGTCAAGAGTACATATCAACACCAAAGGTAAAAAACAGTAGAATGATGTAATTAATATCCCCAAACCAAGCATTAAAAACCCAGAAAATTCAGAGTTAAAGTTACAAGGGGCTGCTGGGTGCTACCACAATAAAAAGAAAGATGAATAATTATAATGGGTCAAGTAATCTACCACTGAGTGCTCTTGACACATGTCCACTCATCCTAAGGCTGCTCACGACTCATTGCAACCAACAGAATTGTTGCATACAAATTAGACAAAGGGTGGTGATTCATTGAATCATAGAATCTCATGGCTGGAAGGGACCTCAGGAGGTCATCTAGCCCAGGGGTCTCAAACTCATGGCCTGTGGGGTTCTTGCGTGCAGCCCGCCAAGCTCCCCCTCCCCCACCTACCCCGTGCCGCTCCCTGAAGCGGCTGAACTACTGTATATCCCTGCAGCCCCGAGCAGGGGGGTGGGAGGCGAGTAGACAGCTCTGTGCTCTTGCAGCTCCCATTGGCTGGGAACTGGGAACCGTGGCCAATGGGAGCTTTGGGGGAGGTACCTGGAGGAGCAGCAAGAGCAGCGCATGGTGCCATTCCCCCCCATCCCGGGACTCCGGCTGCTTCCTGGAGCGGAGCGAGGCCGGGGACAGGGCAGGCAGGCAGGGAGCCTGCCCTGACCGCAGTGCATGGCGCTGCCACCCTCGATCCGCTCTAGGTAAGCAGCACTGGGCCGGAACCCGTACCCCGCATCCCAACCCCCTGCCTGGAGCCCCTTGCCACACACTGCACCCGAACTCCCTGCTGCACCCCTCCCGCACCCCAACTCTCTGCCCTGAGCCCCCTGCCGCACCCTGCACTTCCTGCCCTGAGCCCCCTCGTACCCTGCACACCTCCTGCACTCCCTGCCCTGAGCCCCCGCCGCACCCTGCACACCTCCTGCACCCCACACCCCAATTCCCTGCCGTACCCTGCACACCTCCTGCACCTCAACTCCCTGCCCTGAACCCCTGCCACACGCCACACCCCTCCTGCACCCCCTGGGGACAGGGAGGGGGCAGAGTTGGGGTGAGGACTTCAGGGAAGGGGTTGGAATGGGGGCAGGGAAGGGGTGAGAAGAGGCAAGGCGGGGCAGGGGGGGGGGCTCATGGAAGGGGTGGTGTGGGGGCAGGGCCAGGGGCAGCAAGTGGGGAGTGTCAGTGATGCGGCCCTCGGGCCAATGCACTAGTCCTCATGGGGGACTGGGAGGAAGTAATTTTAAATTAAGAATAATCAAGATCCCCTTCCTCCCTTTACCCCAAGCCAAAGTGAAAGAGCAAAGGGTCTTACCTAGATTTACTTAAAAATAGTCGAGGGGTGATAGAGTAAGAACATGGTCCAGAACAACAGATGCCCATCCCTGTTCTACTGAGATTTAATAAATAAATACATTTAATTAAGAGTCTAACATTTCCTCTCCCAACATGTTAAGTTCACCTTTACTCAGAAAAGCAGAATACATAGTTTTATGAGGCTGCTGAAAATACCATTTGACAGACAGTACGGAGGGAATTAAAATTAACACCATTACTCCAAGTACACTTTGAGACATGGCCATGTTTTATACTCATTATGTTCACGGATTTAGTATTTACAAACATTTTTGTGAAAAACATGAGATATTTTAATATAACTTCTTCTCAACACTCCAAAAGACATGGGAGTATATATAAGAGCACCACACTGTATAATACTTTACATTTCTGTAACATTTTACCTTGAGAAGCCTGAAGCATTTAACAAACTATACACACAGCACATCTAAACTAACCACATGTGGATAAAGGACAGCAGCTAGTGCACTGCAAAACTGTAAGAAGGAAGGACAGAGTTTGCAGGGGACTTTAGGTCCAGGTTCCACTGACCTATTTGCTAATAGTAAATAGGAGACTCTTCCTGGCATATATATGGGGAGAAAGTTGGAGAAGTGGAAAAGGAGGTGAGACTAATGTCATCTTTGAAGCAGAGACCATCTTTCTTTTTGTTGTTTGCTTACAGTGCCAAGCAAAACGTTGTCCTGGTTCATTACTAGAGCTTCAAAGCACTATGCTACCACAAATAGGCAATATGTAAGCATTCGTTTAAAAGGACATTTAACCCTTACTGCTGTGAAAAACTTCTGAATACACAGCAATGCAATGATGTCTTCCCTGGACTGTGGAGAGACAGCTCTATTACACCTGTTACCTTTCCTGACATGTAGCTGAATGAAAAAACTAGTGTTGTGTTTTCATTTCTGCTACTCAGAACCACGAGAAAGACTGCATACATTTCAAATGGCTTCTGCTTAGAACAAGGGTTAGGAGGCAATGCAGACTAACAGATGCATATACCTATCAAAGCAACAGGTGGCTGTGACGTAAAAGGAAAAAAAAGGAACGTATATGGACAAAATGCTTTCTCTCCCACTAGCAACCAAATAAATCAGGGTGTACAACTTCAAATTTGTATTGCATTAATAGGCTAAAATGAAATCCCCACTAAATAAACACACTAAAAAGCTCAGCACCCTTCAGCTACTGGGGGGGGGGGGGGGGGGAGAGAAACCCGGGCACTCTACAAGGTATTGGCCCATCTTTTACATCAGCTTCTGGCTACTAGGTGCCTAATACAGCTGCGGAGCCCTGGCCTGTTCACTCGAGGAGTGCTTTGGGATCTGAAGCATCGCTGCAGAGCAGAGAAGGCCTTTGCGAAGGCCTCACCCACCATGAAGTGCCTGCCACCCCGTCCACCCACCTTGGAGGGGAAACGTGCATCATCACGGAGGGAACCCCGAGTTTGTAGGCTGCCGAGCAACGTAACTTGCTCCACCCCCAACCAGGGGGAGGCAGGTCAGGCTCAGAGACAACCGATCTCCGCGCTCTCCCTCCCCCCAGCATTGCCAGGGCACAGCCCCCGGATTTCTTCCCCAACTGCCGGGCCGGGCCGGCTCCTCTCCTCCCCCTCCCCCCCCGGCTTCTTGGCAGCTGGGCCCGGCTCCGGCATGAATCCCGCGGGCCTACAGCGCCCGAGGAAGGCCGCAGCCGCGCTCGCGGCAGACCTGGGGGAACCCGCCTTCCCTCAGCTCCCTCAGCAGGACGAACCGGGCCGAACCCACCTTGGAGCCGGTGACACACGGGCGGTTGGCGAAGGTCACGGAATGGAACTGCCGCTGCTGCCGCGCTCGGGACGCTGGGAAAAGAACCGCCAACGAGAGGAGAAGCTAGAACGTCTCCAGCGGCGGCGCCCCGCCCCCTAGGCCAGAGAGGAGCGGGAGCCACAGGCACCCTAGCAAGCCCCGCTACCTCAGCTAAAGTGCGCTCTGCCCTCGCCTCAGCGCCCCCTACCGGCAAGGGCCCCTCAGCGCCCTTCCCCCGCCGCGCCCCCCTGCCATGCAACCTACTCAGTGACCTTCCCTCCCCCACTGCACCCCTGTCTCAACGCCCTGTCTCTTATTGCGCCCCCTGCCGGGAGAAACCCGCTCAGCCCCCTGCCAATTGCCATAAAGCCTGCTCGAGGCCCTGCCATCCCCACAGCACCCGCTACTGCGGAAGAGCCCGCTCAGCGCTATGCCCACCATTACTCCCCCCGGAGGAGATCGTTCAGAGCCCTGCCCTTCCCCTATAGCCCTTCGAGGGGGGGGCTCAGCTGTTCCTTCAGTGCGACTTCAACCCAGCGCAATAGCCCCCCTGCACTGCCCTGATGGAGAGGAACCCCAACAGCCCTTGGTCCCCCCCACAGCGCCTCCTGCGGGAAGGAGCACAACCCGTGTCATAGAATCATAGATTATTAGGGTTGGAAGGGACCTCAGGAGATCATCTAGTCCAACCCCCTGCTCAAAGCAGGATCAATCCCCAACTAAATCCCCAAATGGCCCCCTCAAGGATTGAACTCACAATTGTCCTGCACGGCCTTCCCCATGCAGTCTGGGGGATGGCTTGTTTTAGAGGCAGGGAGCGGGATTTGCCAGGTGGGAGTCATACGGGTTATGGGGTGTGTCTGTGTAATGTATGGGGGTGGTTACAGGGGGATGCTATTGTCCAGGAGATGCTAGGGGCATTTGCTGTCCGTGGCTGGGATTCAGGGAGGGAGAGGCGCATTACCCTGGCATGCGGGAGACGCTGGCAGGGATGCAGGAAGGAAAGGGTGCGGTTCGTGCCCTACTAGAGGTGGGAGGGGAGGAAGCTGTAGTGGGGGGTTCTCCATAGCACTGCACGAAGGAATTGTAAGGACCAAGGAGAGAGGTGAAGGGACCTTCGAGCGAGGCAGCGCAGAACACTAAACACCTCGCGTCCTGGCCGCGGCTGCGCAGTGTGAGCACGTGGCTGGAGGGCGGGGCTGCAGGGGGCGGAGCCAGCCGACCGCGCGAGGTGCATGTGGCGGCGCAAGGGCTCCGTGAGTTCGGGTCCGGCCGGCTGTCGCGCGGGAAACCTGACCGCTAGGCCGGCTCTTTACGGCCCGGGCCCCGCCATGCTGCGGAAGCTCACCCTCGACCAGATCAGTGACTGGTTCACTCTCGGCAAGAGCGTCACCAACGTCGAGTTACTGGGCGGTGAGCCTCAGGCCGCCGTGTCCGCCCCCCGCCGCGGCGCCAGGCCCGCAGTGCGGGAGCCGCCCGCCGCCGGGTGAGTGTAGGAGCCGCTCGGGGAGGGGAGCGGTGCAGTGGTTTGACCCCGCCGCCGGGCCGGGGTTATCCCCCCTGCTTTTGACACGGATCTGGAGCGGGCCCCAGCTGTGGCCTGCCCCACTGCTGTGGCTCTTCCCTTGGACGGGGAGCTGGTGGGCAGCGGCCTGGGGATTAGCGGCAATAGAAAACGCCCTCTGCCCTGGTATCGCAGACGGGGACCTTTGGCCCGGCCGAGGCTCCCGAGCAGCGGCGGGGAAGGAGATGGTCTGGTCCCGCTGTGGGGATTGAACTGGGAGAGCCCTGGAGCCTTGCCAGGGGTGGGCTAGTACTAGGACAAAACTATCGTGAGCCAAGACAGGCACACATTTGAGAAACGTAGCCATGAGGTGGGAGCTAAGATAGAGTGAAGTTCTTGAGAGACCACTAATTACAAGAGTGAAGTTATCTTAGCACATTTGGTTTGTCAGAAGATGTTACTTACCCACCTTGTGGCTTGTGGAGATGTCCTGCTTGAGGTTATTCAAACCTCCTCCCTGTTATCTGAATCCTTTCTTTTTCCCACATGTAGCTCATGTTGGGAGGAGTGTGGGGGGCAAAGAAAGGATTCAGATAACATGGAGATTTGGATAATGGAGAGTAGGTACCCCTGCCCAGGACTGTGAGGAGGAGGAGGATGAGCCTACCTCCCTAGCTGTGGGGGAAGCCATCCAGCCTGCAATTGAATGGCTTCTGCAGCAGCACAGGGAGTCCTCTGCAGCTCTGATGTCGTGGGAGTGAGTGAGCAGGGCTTGTGACAGAGGAGCTGCAGAGGACTTTCTGTGCTGCCACAGTGCTGGTCACACCCGATCCCTGAAGGCTCCAGATTCAAGGAAGGCTGTGGACTTGGCAGAGCAGAGTCCTGGCTTGGGGGCTGGTCTCTGCTCCTCCAGAACCGCAGCCATGCTGTCACACATTGGGCTTGCAATAATCGGGAGGGCAGGAGTGGCAGCAAAGGGAGCCCTCTGCAGCCTGCTGTTACAGGAGTGAATGAGCAGGGTCATGACAGCGGAGCTGCAAAGGGCTTGCTGCCACTCCTGCACTTATCCAAACACCCAATTTTCTGAATAAAATCTCTGTCCCCCATGCTATTCGGATAATTGGGAGTATACTATACTCATAAATCTTTGTGTCTAACTGTGAATACTCTGCTGTTGATCTCACTGTTTGAGGCTAGCCTTCTTTGGAAGCCCATGTTAGTTATAGATTGCAGCAGAGTGATGCTTTGACCACTAAGTGATTGATTTTTCAGCCTTGATACCCTGACCGAACAAGGAAGTAGTTTCACAACTCCTTTACCTTTTTTTATTAGAAAATGGCAAAATAGAAAGATACTACTACTTAAGTGGACTCCCATAGCTGAGATCTAGTGCATATAACTAAAATGTTCATTGTATTAAAAAAAATTAGCTTTTTTTTTTTTTTGAGCTACACCAGAGAAGGTCAACTCTGGAATGCGTAGTATATAGCATGTCGGAGCCCTGGAATTGTAAACATTCAATTACTTTTCACTTTCTCTTGCAGAGAGAAAGCTCAAAGTATAACTTCTTGGTCATTTGGGACATTTGACAGTGGAAAAAAAAGTCCATCAAAAGGCTCAACAGGTTAATCCCCTCTCTTAGGTCTCAGGAATCATGGGATATGCCCCTTTCACTTCTTCCCACCAAAGTCTCCCTGTTCTCACACAGTCATTGCTCCCTGTGGACTTCCTGAGAATTGTAGGAAAGGAACTCTGCTTCTGCAGACCTGAGTGTTGCATGATGGTGAGGCTAGAGTGAGTGACCAGGAGAGTGTTCACTCCCTTCCTTTAGACCTACTTGATATGCTCATTAGTTTCAGGAGGCTTTTTGTAGGGCTGCTGCCACTATGAGATGTAAGCTCATTGGGGACCCATCCCCCCCTCTGGGTATGTCTGCACAACCTGTGGCAGTGAGTCTCAGAGCCTGGGTCAACAGACCTGGGCTTGTGCTATGGTGCTAAAAACGGCCGTGTAAACCTTGCAGCTCAGTCCCAAGTGCAGCTGTTTCCTGAGTGTGCATCTCTGACTTGCTGGTTGTAGCATAGATATACTCGCTGAGCTTTAGGATGCTTTGTGAGGGTTCACTCTCGTTTCCCAGTGTTTGTCATAGACTCTCCAATGAGTTAGTAAATATTCTAAAAAGAACGAGGAGTACCTGTGGCACCTTAGAGACTAACAAATTTATTTGAGCATAAGCTTTCATGGGCTAAAACCCACTTCATCGGATGCATGCAGTGGAAAATACAGTAGGAAGATATATATATATATATATATATATATATACACACAGAGAGCATGAAAAAATGGGTGTTGCCATACCAACTGTAACGAGAGTAATTAATTAAGGTAAGCTTTTAGGTGAGCTATTATCAGCAGGAGAAAAAAAACTTTTGTAGTGATAATCAGGATGGCCCATTTCCAACAGTTGACAAGAAGGTGTGAGTAACAGTAGGGGGGAAAAATGAGCATGGAGAAACAGTTTTTACTTTGCATAATGACCCATCCACTCCCAGTCTTTATTCAAGCCTAATCTAAAGCTCAGAAGGTATGGGGAGGCCTGTTCCTATGGGTGTGGGAAACTATTCCATGTCTAGAGTTATAGGCAGTTATAAGAGTATAAGCTCTTAGGAAAACGAATTCTTGCTTAACTAAACTTTCAGAAAAAAAAATATATTTTTTGAGACTGTCTTGCAAACACTAAATGAAGGCAAGGTAGAAGATAGTGACCTTTATCTCACGAGTGTGTTTTCCAGGTAGTTTTTCGTACTTGGAATGTTCTTTGTATTTCCAAGCTTTTCAAAGTTTAGTGTGTTAAAAATTCTAATGTGTTCTTGTTTTGTCTACTCAACCTTAACTTCATTGTAACCTTTATTTTTTAATCTGGAAATCTATAGATGAATATCTCTCAAAGCTTCAGTTGTCCTTTCTCTACGTGTTGAGGAACTCTATCGAAGTGTCTTACTGGTATACTGTAGTAGGAGAATAAGCAGAGGAAGTGTTTCTCCATAGTGCCTTTGTGAAAAGACACTTAGAATTGGGGCCAATTTTTCTTTTTTAATGGTGTGACAGACTAACAAAAGGAAAGAACATCTGGAGAAAGAAGCTTTTTGTGTAACAAAAGTGTGCAGAAATCTTTCTTCTGTGATGGTGGGAGTTAAATCTAGCCCTTTCACAATTGCAGCAAAAGTGGGTTTTTGCATCATGTTCATTGATTTTTCTGCTCTAATTGTGCCAGTTGCGGCCACAGTTACTACATGCCACTTGAGTCTAATACAAGGGTAGGCAACCTATCACATGCTTGCCAAAGGCAGCATGCGAGCTGATTTTTCAGTGGCACTCACACTGCCTGGGTCCTGGCCACCGGTCCGGGGGGCTCTGCATTTTAATTTAATTTTAAATGAAGCTTTACATACAACAATAGTTTAGTTATATATTATAGAGTTATAGAAAGAGACCTTCTAAAAACATTAAAATGTATTACTGGCACGCGAAACCTTAAATTAGAGTGAATAAATGAAGACTCGGCACACCACTTCTGAAAGGTTGCCGAGCCTTGGTCTAATACAACTTTATTATGACCCCATATTGATGGCTTGGGGCAACAACTAAAATTGAAACTTACATGTGTGTGTTTTTTTTAAATTTCAAATGCTCAGGTAATGTATATCCTCTGGAACAGGTTTTCAGACTCATTCACCACTATAGAAAGCTTATTCTGTAAGATACCAAATCACTGAAAGTTATCCTGCAGCCCTGATTAAGAGTTAACTTTTTCAAAGAAAAGCAAGGAGATGAAGTAAAACCACGTTTATTTTGAAATAAAAAGGTATCTCTAAATCTCTTCAAGGAGAGAGAACCAGCCACTAAAGCTAGCTAAATATCCAGATTGTTTCTCTTCATCTGAGGAGCTTTGCAGTATTGCAACGTATGCAGAAAACCGTTCAGAAAACTAACCATAAACAGTACAATGTTATAACGTTTGATTATTTTCTCTTTACAAGTTCTTGTTGGACTTGTGAAATAGTTTTCATCATCAGAACTTCTCCTCAGTTATATTGAATAAATCGATTACTGTTTTAAAGCGTACCTCACACACTGTATATTGTTTTCCTTAGAAGAATCTCAAAAAACTATGTAGATTACTGAACAGAAGTTCCTGCTAACATTTTGCACAGTGATCGGATTTTGAAATATGGATAATGGCTATTGCTTGTTACAGTAGATGCTATAGGTACAGTACAAACAGGATAGTTTCAACATTTTTTGGAAAGATCTACAGTTATATTTTTTATCTCTTTATATTAAAAGGTTCCTTTAAACACAACATCCTTGGAATAGTAATGGCAAAAAGGGTAATGATTTTAATTAAAGTTGGTAAAATGTATAGAGACTATAATTAGGGATTTAAAATTCTGAGGTTGCAACAAAGGGGAGCATGTCATATTTCTTATTCCTATATGTTTTTACGTCTCTGAATTGGGATGATAAAAGAGAATTCAGATAACTGAAGAAAAATTTTAACTTGATGGATAGTAATATGGAAGATTCCAGATTCGGTGAGAAAAAGTGGGAAACATGCTCTGTGTATTTTTGTCAACGTAACTTGAAACTGTGGGAATTTCATCTTTGTCCGATTTGTTAGAGCTGTCACCAGGCACTGTGAAGTGTTCAGAGCAATTTGTATTCCATACATCTACCAGTTGGTCTTGTTGGTTTTCCTTCTCAATAGTAGTTAGGAAATCTTTTAAAACTTGCTTGAATATGTAGACTATTTCCCAAGGTAAGACATCATTTTCTGCCAAAACTTCACGAAATCTAGAAACAAACAAACAAAAAGAATTGAAATCTAATTTGTCAGTGCTGAAAACTATTCCAGCACACTTTTCTTCCTCTTCCTTTTTTTAGGGGAAAAAACTATTTTCTGGCCTCACTTGTTTCTTTTCTTCTAAAAAAAAGAAGAGAAAAATAAAAAAGCTCCTACAATGCATTTGGATGCAGTACAACTGTTAAGATCAGTGGATACTAGGGTGGGTTTTTTTTTTTTTTTTTTTATTAAGCCATCTTGGTAAGTTGATTCAAACTGACTTTGCCCTCAAGTATTTTCTGGGCTTTAAAGGGAGCATAGGTTCTGTTCTTCCCACACAGCCCTGGAAAATATATAAAAATACATCATTTGGGGAATTTATATATAAAAATCACATAGAAAAAGTTAATTATTAATGTGTGTTTTAACTAAATGTTGAGACATGCTTAATTGCAATCCCTTTAAAATGTGAAGAGATTGGAGGCTTGAATGTAAAATGTTGTTGTGTTAATACTCTAACTCAATTTTGTGGTCATCAGGTAAATGATGGGTGTCAGATGTCTAAGCATTGTATACCTCTCTGGTACTTTGAAGATCATGCAATAAAAAGGCATTATAGAAGACAGTGTACTGTGTTATAAAATTAAAGAGTTTTATTTCTAGAAAAGCTATAGGAAGCTATACAAATAAGTCTTCAGTTAAATTTCTAATCATTGTTACTTTGGGGGGAAAAACACAACCAAATTTTAACAACTTTGAACTAGAATGTTGAACTAGAGTAAGGGGGAAATTAATTGCCTAGAAAGTGACAATTACAATAATAAGAGAGAAAAATTGTTACCTGCTAAGAACAGTTCCAGTTTGGCAAGGTTGAATTTGTGAACAAAGGACTTCAAGCTGCCTTTGTTCAGTAGCTGGGATTGTGGCTTGCGGATTTTGGTAGTTCTTCAACCAGTTGTAATCCACACCATTTTTCTGGACTTTTTGTTCATTTTCAATCTCTTGTACTAATCTTTCACGCTCTTTCAGGTGCCATTTCAATTCCCTCAGCAGGGTCTTGGTCACTACTTCTGAGCCAGGATATTGTGCAGATTTGTAGGAATCATTTTTTGACCATTTCATCCAACCAAAAAGCGGCATTTTTTAGCTATGAGAAGATTGAACATTATAGCGCTTTGTATTGTAAATTGTAGTGTTTGTTTTCCATGAAAAAAGATTAATGGAAAATTCAGAATGCTTTATGTGGTGCATTGATATAGATGGGCATATGCTCAATGTTAAAATATTTTGCAATACACTTTAAGAAGTAACTGATCAAAGCCTCCAAACTCAAATTAAATCTGACACGTTACAATTTTTACAAAGATTGAAAGAGACTTGTAGCAGTTCATCTCTTCAATTGTTTTATCTGCACCATTAAATCATACTAAAATTTACTAGACTTTGAAACTGAATTGTCATCCGAAGTAGAAAATATCATTTGATAAATTGTCACCCTGAAATGCTTTTAATATATGATGTTCTAAATAATAAACTTGCAGTTAAAGCAATTCTTAAGCAGTTGTTGATCAATTTTTAGAGATAGGTAGTGTGATTCTGCATTTTTCACTCTTTAAAATTCCATACCTGTGTTTTATTTTAAATACATTTTCTTATTTACTCATTAGCATCTGGAAAACTATAATAGAAATAGTTTAAATTATATATTTTTATTATGTAGGTGTAACTTGTAGTCACATTTATTACAAAACAGTACACTAACTTGGGTAAAATAACATACTGTACCTTTGATGCACTTGTTTGTGAACAAGTTGTTGCGGTTGAGTTTGCTTGAATTGAGATCTCTTCTTATTCTAGCATATTCTGTTTCCAGACTGTAGCCACTATTGAAAGAAAAAGAGTTTCCCCATTTACTCACTTAAACTGTGCTTGGAAGAATAACTATCTGGACTGAGCATGAGATTTCGATTCCTTCTGTTTTTAAGCTTAATTCATCTTGTAAAGTAGAGAGAAATCCTGTTGACCTAGCATTGGCAACCAAGTACTTTCCACAGAGTCCATTAAGGTCTCCTACCTTTGAATTGAGTTCTGCCTATGGCAGCAATTTAAAAAAAGATGGCAGCGATTTCAGATGCTTGTTGCTAAATACATCCAAAGGTATTGTTGGTCGTCAGACGAATAATGGTATCTGAAGCAGCTACAGATGCGCTCCTAGCTAAAGTTAAGACTGTCGCATGATGTGATGCTTGGCTGTGCATAGCTGTAGGTCACAATTTGGTGCTGTATTTTTATGCCTTTAGAGCTCTAAAAATAGCTGTTCCTTTTATTGTCTGTCTAAACTTTCAGATCATTTAGATGCTAAAGATTTTTCCTCTTCTGTTAGTGTGGGGGAAATATATATTAAGCTGTTTCTGTTTACAGTTGTAAATGTGTAACAGTAATCATTTTCTGGTTAGATCTTGTGAAAGCTCATCTTAACTGAGCAGTGACAATAAAGAGCGACTTACAAGGTAGTTGCTCAGAGTTTTTTAGGCTATTGTAATACTCTGTTTTCTGATGAATTTCATCTCATGGTATTAAAACTGTTTTTAGTTGTAGTGTTTAGCTGTTAGCATTTTTAATTATCATTTCAAATGTAGTTAAAGAAGCAACTTTGCAACACTACAGTACCCCATGGAAAATATATTAATCTAATTATAATGGATAAAGGGTTAGAACAATGGCGTAAATTAAATTCAGACTGAAGTAAAAACAGGATTTTAAGTCTTACCATAGACTTTTTTTCCTCCCTTAACTGAACGTGTATCTCTTGTTCTTTTTTCTTGTTGATTATATTGGAAAATATCCACTTCAAGATTCATTTTCAGGGATGATATTGTTCATGCTAAAGGTCGCTGAAGCAGCCATTTTCCGTTCCAGTTATCAGGTCTGTTCCTATTAATCTAAACAGCAGGCATGATATATGAAATGCCTTCTATTCTGCTCTCTGTATTGTTTGTTTTAATGACTCTCTCTTCTGCTATAAGTATTGTTCTCTCCTGCTTTTACCTCTCCACTGTTTTGTTGAACTGTTGGAAGAACAGGGGTTGTGTAAATCTGTTCCAAATGTCATGCAACATAAAGGATGACGTGTATGGATGTTATTAAAGCTGATACTACTTATACATTGGAAAAATTCAGATGTCAGTATTAATCATCTTCAACTGGAAGGTTTTCACATTGCATTGTATATGGTACTATGAAAAAGGAAAAGAGCTGGGCTTATAATGACAGAACTGTCGTCACAAATTTTCAGTTGAAATTAAAATGTTTCCTGCCACCTCTCTTCCAGTATAGTTAGTGTGTCACCACTTTTTTCCCCCAAAAAGTATATCAAATTTTATTGTATCAGAAAATAAACTGTTGTACAATACATAGATTCTAGGACTGGAAGGGACCTCGAGAGGTCGTTGAGTCCAGTCCCCTGCCCTCATGGCAGGACCAAATACTGTCTAGACCATCCCTGATAGACATTTATCTAACCTACTCTTAAATATCTCCAGAGATGGAGATTCCACAACCTCCCTAGGCAATTTATTCCCGTGTTTAACCACCCTGACAGTTAGGAACTTTTTCCTAATGTCCAACCTAAACCTCCCTTCCTGCAGTTTAAGCCCATTGCTTCTTGTTCTATCCTTAGAGACTAAGGTGAACAAGTTTTCTCCCTCCTCCTTATGACACCCTTTTAGATACCTGAAAACTGCTATCATGTCCCCTCTCAGTCTTCTCTTTTCCAAACTAAACAAACCCAATTCTTTCAGCCTTCCTTCATAGGTCATGTTCTCAAGACCTTTAATCATTCTTGTTGCTCTTCTTTGGACCCTCTCCAGTTTCTCCACATCTTTCTTGAAATGCGGTGCCCAGAACTGGACACAATACTCCAGTTGAGGCCTAACCAGCGCAGAGTAGAGCGGAAGAATGACTTCTCGTGTCTTGCTCACAACACACCTGTTAATACATCCCAGAATCATGTTTGCTTTTTTTGCAACAGCATCACACTGTTGACTCATATTTAGCTTGTGGTCCACTATAACCCCTAGATCCCTTTCTGCCGTACTCCTTCCTAGACAGTCTCTTCCCATTCTGTATGTGTGAAACTGATTTTTCCTTCCTAAGTGGAGCACTTTGCATTTATCTTTATTAAACTTCATCCTGTTTACCTCAGACCATTTCTCCAATTTGTCCAGGTCATTTTGAATTATGACCCTGTCCTCCAAAGCAGTTGCAATCCCTCCCAGTTTGGTATCATCTGCAAACTTAATAAGCGTACTTTCTATGCCAATATCTAAGTCGTTAATGAAGATACTGAACAGAGCCGGTCCCAAAACAGATCCCTGCGGAACCCCACTCGTTATGCCTTTCCAGCAGGATTGGGAACCATTAACCGTACTCAGAGAGTTGTTATTATCGAGCCAGTTATGCACCCACCTTATAGTAGCTTCATCTAAATTATATTTGCCTACTTTATCGTTAAGAATATCATGCGAGACCGTATCAAATGCCTTACTAAAGTCTAGGTATACCACATCCACAGCTTCTCCCTTATCCACAAGACTCGTTATCCTATCAAAGAAAGCTATCAGATTGGTTTGACACGATTTGTTCTTTACAAATCCATGCTGGCTATTCCCTATCACCTTACCACCTTCCAAGTGTATGCAGATGATTTCCTTAATTACTTGCTCCATTATCTTCCCTGGCACAGAAGTTAAACTAAGTGGTCTGTAGTTTCCTGGGTTGTTTTTATTTCCCTTTTTATAGATGGGCACTATATTTGCCCTTTTCCAGTCTTCTGGAATCTCTCCCGTCTCCCATGATTTTCCAAAGATAATAGCTAGAGGCTCAGATGCCTCCTCTATTAGCTCCTTGAGTATTCATGGACAATATAAACTTTAAAAAGCAAGAAGGTGAATACTGGAAGATACATGACTTTAAAACCACAGTGAGCAGTCTTTAAAGATATATCTACAGTGCTTTGCTTGTTACCTTAATTTATTTTGTGGGGATATAAATTGAAAATGTTTAACATTCTACTGGCATAAAACAGTGAAACTCAGCATCCATACTATATATGCCTTCATATAAACTTCAGATCCCGATTCAGTGAGGAATTAGGGATGATTCAAAGCAGAGCAATAGTTAATCTGGTCTGATATCCAGTGGCCAATCCTGAATGCTTTCTCGGGAGGCATAATTCCTCCCACTTACCAGAGTACCATTAGGTGGACATTTCTGCTTGGCTTCAGCTGGTAAATTGGTTTATACCCTGAAGTATTAAGGAATTTTATCAGAATTAGTAAATTATAGCTGCTATTATTACTTACATAAATAAATTCTTATTAAAAATTACTAAGCTGTTTGCCTGAATGATATCCTTCACGTAGTTCCATAGTTAAATTACACATGGCACAAAGTATTTCCTTTTTAACATTAAATATGTGGGC
This sequence comes from Terrapene triunguis, assembly GCF_002925995.2. Classification (NCBI taxonomy): domain Eukaryota; kingdom Metazoa; phylum Chordata; order Testudines; family Emydidae; genus Terrapene; species Terrapene triunguis. The sequence goes on from NW_020664540.1 coordinate 2,209,143, forward strand.
CTTAAATTGTGAGTGCTCTCTGGTTCTTATTTTATTGGAAATAGATGCATCTAACTGGCTTTTTTGAGATCATTCATTATGTTAGCAATCTGTACTCTCTCTCCTCACTCTTGTTTTTCCTTCCTGACCTAGTAGACCTAGGGGAAAACTTTCAAAAGCACTTAAATCACACTTTCAAAAGTGATTTAGGCACTTAGGAGCATAGGTCTCATTGACTTTAAGACTTAGGAACCTAAGTAACTTCTGAAAATTTGACCCGTAGTCCTTTAACCTCCTTCTCTCCACCCACCCCCAAATCAGTACATTTTTACCATTTTCATTGTCCTCCTCTGAATCTTTCTCGGTCATTTTTAAGATATAATGACCAAAACTATGTGTAATACTTAGGTGAAACCATACCATCAGTTGATACAATTCTGTATATTTTTCCTATCTCTTGCTCAATACAGCAGAATTAATTTTGCTGCTGCAGATCGAGCAGATGTCTTCAATTAGTTTTCCACAATATTTTTTCTCTTTCCTGAGATAAATAAACTAATCAGTGTATAGAAAAATCTCATATTGTAGGCTTACCTTGCAATTTTCTCTAACTTAAACTGCCCATTGTGTTGCCCAGTTATCTAGTTTCTTTACGTTCTTCAGGAATTGATCACAATCCTTCCTATAAATTTACTAATTTAAATTTTGTCATCAAATTGTTACCACACCATTTACCTCCTTTTCTAGATCACAGTAAATGTATGGAATGCTATTTCTAGTATTCTACTTGGGGTGCCCCACTGTTATACATGTGGCGAGTTGGCGATGTACTCAACCGTTGCTGCTTCTCCATTTTAATTAATAATAGCCCTTTCTGAACTTCAGTGGTAGCTCCTCTTGTTACGCAGATAAGGCCAGAAGGCAGCCAGTCACCTTTTGGACTCACTAGCCTTCTCTCCCATCTCCATTTCCTAGACTTCCTCTTGACTTGTTTAGCAGGGCAGCTGTGTGTTCATTTGTGCGCTCTCTCGTAGCAAGAAGTGCATGTGCCAGAGTGAACTACTTGCTTGAATCTCTTTAAGCAGTTTTGATAAGATGCTTCCTTATGAATATGTTGAACAGAATTGGTCCCAGTACAGACCCCTGGGGGACACCACTATTTATCTCTTTCCATTCTGAAAATGGACTATTTATTCCTACCCTTTGTCTCTTATCTTTTAACTACTTACTGATCCATAAGAGGACCCGTCTTATTCCATGACTGCTTACTTTGCTTAAGAGCCATTGGTTAGGGACTGTGTGAAAGACTTTCTAAAAGTCCAAGTACACTATATCCACTGGATCACCCTTATTGACATGCTTGTTGACCCCCCTCAAAGAATTCTAGTAGATTGGTGAGGCATGATTTCCCTCTACAAAAACCATGTTGCCTCTTCCTCCAACTAATCATGTTCATATATGTGTCTGATAATTCTGTTCTTTACTATAGTTTCAACCAATTTGCCTTGTACTGAAGTTAGGCTTACCGGCCTGTAATTGCCAGGATTGGCTCTGGAGGCTTTTTAAAAAATTGGCATCACATTAGCTATCCTCCAGTCATCTGGTACAGAAGCTGATTTAAATTATAGGTTACATACCACAGTTCTGCAATTTCAAATTTGAGTTCCTTCAGAACTCTTGGATGAATACCATCTGGTCCTGGTGACTTATTACTGTTTAATTGATCAGTTTGTTCCAAAACCTTCTCTTAATGACACCTCAATCTGGGCCAGTTGCTCAGATTTGTCACCTAAAAAAATGGCTCAGGTTTGGGACTCTCCCTCACATCCTCAGAACACTGATACAAAGAATTAATTTATTTTCTCCGGAATGGCCTTATCATCCTTGGGTGCTCTTCTAGCATTTCAATTGTCCAGTGGCCCCACTGATTGCTTAGCAGGCTTCCTGCTTCTGGTGTACTTCATTTTTTTTTCCTGTTTCTTTTTGAGTTTTTAGCAAGCTGTTCTTCAAATTATTTTTTGGCCTTCCTAATTATATTTTTACACTTCACTTGCCAGAGTTTATGCTCCTTTCTATTTTCCTCAATTGGATTTAACTTCCAATTTTTTTAAAGGATGCCTTTTTGTCTCTAACCACTTCTATTACTTTATTGTTTATCCACAGTGGCACTGTTTTGGTCCTCTCACTGTTTTTTAATTTGGCATATACATGGTTCAAAAAAGAACTAGATAAATTCATGGAGGATAGGTCCATCAGTGGCTTTTAGTCAGGCTGGGCAGGGATGGTGTCCCTAGTCTCTGTTTGCCAGAAGCTGGGAATGGGCGACAGGGGATGGGTCACTTGATGATTACCTGTTCTGGTCATTCCTTCTAAAGCACCTGGCTTTGGCCACTGTCGAAAGACAGGATACTGGGCTAGATGGACCTTTGGGCTGACCCAGTATGGCCGTTCTTATGTTCTTACATTTAAATTGAGCCTCTAAACTTTAAAAAGTTTCCATGCAGCTTGTAGGGATTTCACCTTTGGCACTGTACCTTCTAATTTCTGTTTAACTTCCTCATTTTTGTGTAGTTCCCCTTTCTGAAATTAAATACTACTATGGTGGGCTGCTGTAGTGTTCCCCCTCTCCTGCAGGGTGAGGGGGACAGGGCAGAGATGGTCCAGTCAAAACCATAGAAAGTTCTCTGAATGCTGAAAGGACCAAGGATCCTTGCTTTGGCTAGTTCTGCCCCTAACTGCTGAAGTCTCTGGCTGGATCCTCTTTGCAGTTTTCTACCAAGCCTGCACAGCAGGGGGTATGTTCAGTTACTAAAAGTGTGTCTATGAGACACTGGGTGTTTAAATGGAAAGCTAAATTACAGCTCCCAGTGTAGAATCCTCTGTAGCTGCTTTTACTAAGTCCTCATCTGCCTCTTTGAAGCCACGCTTTTCCTAGGATAATTTAGACTGGAAATGGAGCTCTGGGGAGGAACTTTGAGCTGGTGGCCACCCAAATGACTTGATCTATTCCCTGAGCATTTCACAGTCACTATCTCCATCCTGGTCCCTACTGTTATATTCTTATTTTTCAAGCATGGAATTACTATCCATATAGATTCTATGGTACAGTTAGGTTAATTTAATACTCCTGGGGGAATTCTGCGCCACTGTGCACGCGCAGAATTCATGTCCCCCTGCAGATTTCTTTGCTTCCCTACAGCAAAATGACTTTCTGACAGAAAAGCAAAGGGAAGCTTCATGAGTGGTCACATGTCTCTCCCCAGCAGTGCGGCCGTATCTTTTCAGGCACCCAGAGCACCCAGTGGAGAGGTAAATCACTCCGGGGGGAGGGGCTGGGGATGCCTAAAGCTGGTGGCTCCTACCTTGCACCGGGCTCAGCTACTAGCTTCCTCTTTACTGTAAGGAGCGGTTGGGGCTGGGACAGACGCATTCCCAGAAACCTCCCCTGGCAGCAGGAAGCTTTCTGCCCCCATTGCTTCTCAGCCACAAGGGGGAGAGGTCACTGTATGGGGAGCTGCTCCCCTGTCCACCCAACCCTTGTGCATCTGGACCCCCCCATAGTCAGATCCCCCTCAGCAAGCCTCACTCCCTCTGCACCCAGAATGCCCCCACCAAGCCCCCCATACCCAAACCCCAACCCAACTGAGCCTCACGCGCCGCATCCAGAGCCCTCTGCACCCAGACCCCTCCACCAAGCCCCATCCTCCCTGCATCTAGACCCTCATCCCTGAACCAAGACCACCCCCTGCTGAGCCTGCCATACTCCAACTCCCACCCTGACAAACCCCTTCCGCCCTGCACCTGGACCACCCTGTCGAGCCTGCTGTACATAGATCTCCACCCCACTGAGCCACAACCAGCTTCGCCTGGACCCCCAACCCCCTAAGCCTCATTCCCCCAGCACCTAAACCCCCCCTTGCTGAGCCCCATGTAGCGCTCCAACCACTTTCACCTGCACCCTCCAGCAAGCCCCTGTGCATCCAGATCTCCCCCCACACCTGGACCCCCCCTTCTGAGCCCCCCCCAACAGAACCCTCTCACCCTACACCAAGCCCCTCTACACTTGGATCCTGCCGGGCTGAACCAGCTTGCCCCATACCTGGATTGAGGGCCATGGCTGGGTGTGTATGAGTGTCCCTCTCACTTGCTATCTTGGTGTGCCTGGTGTGGAGGGGTAGGGCCCTGGAGTGTTTTTGGGGCAGGCCCGGCCCTTGCACTGTGTCAGGGTTGGGTACAGCCTCACCGCTGAGTCCCTGTCCTGTGGGCGGGGCATGCAGGATGATCTCCCACCTCTGGGCAGCCAGTGGCCTGTGCTCCCACCTGCCATGCTGGAGCCTGCACATTTCTTTATTGACAAATAAAATAAGCAGAATTTTGCAGAATTTTAAAATATTGTGTGCAGAAATTTTATATTTTTGTTGCAGAATTCCCTCAGGAGTAATTTAAGATTTTTCTTCATTTGACTCTATGCTTTCTTTCACATATAGTGCCACTCCTCCGCCAGTTTTACCTGTTCTGTCCTGCTGATATACAGTAACTCCTCGCTTAACGATGTAGTTATGTTCTTGAAAAATGCAACTTTAAGCAAAACGATGTTAAGCGAATCCAATTTTTCCATAAGAATTAATATAAATGTGTGTGGGGGTTAGGTTCCAGGGAAAAAATTTTCCCTAGACAAAAGACATTCTATACATATAAGTTTTAAACTTAAACAGTTTAATACAGGTATAAGTTTTAAACAATTTTAAACAAACAATTTAATACTGCACTCAGCAACGATGATTGTGAAGCTTGGTTGAGGTGGTAGAGTCAGAGGGTGGAAGAGGGTGGATCGTCTGGCTGCTCTTCTTGCTGTTCTTGCTGAACTTTTCCAACTTGAAAAAACACATCTAGAGATTGTTTTGCTTTCATTTTTTTTTAATTTGTAAATTTCTTTATAGCAATTCATTACATGACCAACTCTCCTAATCACTTTGGAGCTGCGTTCCCTGTCGGGATGGTCATCACTAAGGATTTGCAAGCCAGCTTCAGTCATTTGGAAAGCTTCAGAAAGACATTTGGCAGTCAAATTTTGGTGGGTTTTTCTTCTTTTACTCCTTGGCCCTCTTCTTCCATTGCTCTCATCACCTCTAGTCGCATCAGATCTTCATTGGTTAGCTCTTCTCCATGTGATTGCAGAAGTTATGTAATGTCAGATTCTTCCACCTCATCAAAACCCGCCTTCTTGGCCAAGCCAAGGATATCTTTCTTCATAGCGGGGACAGCATCTTTAAATCCTTTTAAGTCATTGACACATTCAGGCCGCAACATCCCCCACACACTGTTCATGCATGCCTGAGTAACTTCAGCCCAGGACTCACTGATGTTATTGATGCATTTGAGGATGTTGTAGTCATGCCAAAATTGCTGAATCGTAGGCTTGCCTTCCCCATTGGTGCCTCTGATGAGCTAGTTGAAAGTATGGCATAAGTAATGTGCCTTAAATGCAGCGATGGCTCCTTGGTCCATGGGTTGGATGAGTGATGTGGTGTTAGGTGGCAGAAAGACAACTTTGACGTTTTCGCACAAGTCGTCCAGGTTGATTGGATGACCTGATGCATTATCAGTAAGTAATAAAATCTTGAAATCAAGATTTTCCTTGGCACAGTATTCCTTCCATGCAGAGACAGCATAGAGAGTCAGCCATTCTGAAAAAATAGCTCCAGTTATCTGTCCGTCCTTACTGGATCTCCAAATGACCGGAAGGTGTTCCTTTGAAAATCCCTTGAGAGCGCGTGGTGTTTCGGATTGGTCACTGTCAGTGGTTTCATCTTCATGTCTCTGGCAGCATTACCACCTAGAAGCAAGGTTAGGCGGTCTTTAGCTGCTTTAAATCCAGGTGCTGTCTTCTCCTCTCTGGAAATGTAAGTCCATTCAGGCATCCTCTTCCAGTAGAGGCCCGTTTCATCGACATTGGAGACTTGCTTAGGGGAGTAGTCACCTTCTTCAATTATTTTCTTGAGATAGGGAATTTTTTAGCTGCTGCAGTATCGGCATTAGCCGCCTCGCCGGACATCTTGATGTTATGCAGGTGGAAGGGCCTCTTGAACCAATCAAACCATCCCCGACATGCTGTGAACATCTCTGTTCCTGATCCTTCACCTTGGTCTCTCTTCAAATTGTCATACACACTTTTTGCCTTTAGCTTGTATGAGGTATGTTCTGCTGGTTTTGGTCCTCTATCCACACTGAGAGAAGAAGCTCCATGTTTTCCATCAAAGTACTTCTTGATCGACTTATTTTAGTAGCACTAAGTGGTGTTATACACCGAGCACTAGCCCTGATCTTCTCGGCATTATTCCGAATTGTTCTCACAGTGGTCGGAGTAAGACCTAGAGTGATGTCAATGTCTACTGCATGCTCGCCTGCATCAAAATGCCTTAAAATGTCTAATTTAGTACCCAAACTAATGGTTTTCCTGGTTTTTTTTTATTGCTAGTGGTACTGCTACTGCTAGGCACTCCACTATCACTTGCTGGGCGTTTTTGACTCACGATGCTGTGTGATACTGTACAGTACAATCACAATGAGCCCTCCATTATTACATTTAAAACAGACTTGCACAGGGCCACTGGAACAATGTCCTATGTCAGCTCCTTGAGCCCCTTCTGTTTCTTTCTCATGCACGTTACAGCAGCTCCACTTTCACCAAATCTCCCTGCAGTCACTAATCAGAGGATTTCTGGGGACCTGCTCATGAGCTTTTCCTAAAGCAACCGTGTTGATATCAGGTGCGATATTTCCCAGGGAATGCCTTGCTGCTAAATGATGAACTAGCCCTTGGCTGAGCCCTCAAGGGTTAACACATTGTTAATGTAGCCTCACACTCTACAAGGCAGGAGGGAGGGAGACAATAGACTCAGGCAGTGGCTGCAAACACTTCCCTGCAGAAACTGAAGGTGATGATGAACCCACGGTATCCCGGCCTGCTGGAGCACCACTCCCTCCTCCGGATGGTGCATGCAATCTCTTACCTAGCAACCTGAATTTGGCCTCCAGGACTTCTCTTCTATCCTTCCCTGTGTCATTGGTACCTACATGTATCATGATCACCCAGCTTCTCCTCAGTACTACACATAAGTCTGTCTAGATGTCATGAGAGAGCCGCAACTTTTGCACCTGGAAGGCAAGTCACCATGTGGTTTTCCTAGTCATCACAGACTCCGCTATCTGTGTTTCTAATGATTGAATCCTCCATTACTATTACCTGTCTCTTCCTAGTAACTGGTGTTCCCTCCCCAGGAGAGGTATCCTCAGTGTGAGAGGATACCATGACATCATCTGGAAGGAGGGACCCAACTATGGGATCATTTCCCTCTGCTCCAGTTCGATGTTCTCCTTCCCTGAGACTTACCTCCTCCTCAACAGCACAGAGGTTGTCAGACTGGGGGTGGGACCATTCTACTGTGTTCCAGAAAGTCTCATCTATGTATCTCTCGGTCTCCCGTAGCTCCTGCAGTTAAGCCACTCTGGTCTCCAAAGCCCGTGTGCAGTCTGTGAGGGACAGGAGCTCCTTGCACCGAATGCACACATACATCACCCGCCGAAAAGGCAGGTAATTGTACATGCTGCATTCAGTGCAATAAACTGGATAGCCCCCACTCTGTTGCTGGACTTCTGCCTGCATTCTCTTTTTACTCCTGTAGCTCTTTTCTTTATTGTTTTGTTTTTATCAGGGGATGTTTATTGCCTTACACTTCATTAACATTCTTTAAATGTATCTAGCGTCCCTCCTCCCCCCGCATTCTCAACTCCCTCGCAAAACCCCCCTGTTAGCTGCTCCTTTGGTCACTTAGGAATCTGCTTTTTAAACCGCTGTTCGCCCTGAGGAGCCCAGCCCCCTAGCTAAGGGTCGATAGGTGGTAAAGGGCTTGGGGATCAAAGCCTTGTTAAGAAGTTCTGTCAGCCTTGCCTAGCAGGCCGCTAGGCTCAGCATGCAGTCCCCCAAACAGACTACACTATATATACTTCAGTCAAGCAGCAAGCACACCACAAACACACATAGTAAAGATAACAGTCACCCCAAACATAAATGTATATTTCTAGGAACAAAGAATGTAGGTCATATTTACAGGATGGAGTGTGCTATCCTGGAAAGCAGTGACTCTGAGAAGTGCTTAGGGGTTATGGTGGGTAATCAGCTTAAAGTGATCCCAGAGCAATGCTGTAGCCAAAAGGGCTAATACGATTCTTGGATGTATAAGCAGGGGACTATCAAGTAGGAGTAGGGAGGTTGTATTACCTCTGTATTTAGCTACTGGAATACTGTGTCCAGGTCTGGTGTCCATAATTTAAGAAGGCTGTTGATAAATTGGGGAGGGTTCAGAGAAGTAGAATTGGAAAACATCTTGTAGTGAGAGACTTGATCTCAATTTGTTTAACTTATCGGAGAGAAGGTTATAGCTTGATCATAGACTTTAAGTACCTACATGGAGAAAGGTTATTTAATAGTGAGCTCTTCAGTCTAGCAGACAAAGGTATAACAAGATCCAATGGCTGGAAGCTGACACTAAACAAATTCAGGCTGGAAATAAGGCTCAAATTTTTATTAGTGAAGGTAAATTAACTGATTGGAGTAATTTACCAAGGGCTGTGGTGGATTCTCCATCAATGGCAATTTTTAAATGAAGATTCGTTTTTCAAAAAATTGTGTTCTAGTTGAAACAGGAATTAATTCAAGGAAGACCTGGACTGCACTTCAGATGATTCTTGAGCTCTGGTATGAGCTTTGTAGAACGGCTAGTGTGTTGTTTTTTCCTTTTAATTTTTAGCCTTGTGGTCTCTTGTGGCTAGACCACAATTGCAAGGCTGGCTAAGCATGTTTCCTCCTTCTCCTGAATAGTGTAGACTGACAGGTCACTTCCTTCTATGATTTTGCTCTCCTTGTGATGGGTGAAGTCAGGATGTGCTTGAAATGGTACCTCTTCAATCCATCTCAGTCTGCAGTGTTGATAATGGACGCTTAAGTATTATAATTCAAGGCCTCTAGACACTAATCTTCATGTGGCTGTTTTGGAATTTAGCACAGTCTGCCTGGCCTACAAAGCATTTCTTTCCAGGGCTTGATCTAGGCTGAGTTACACTAACTTAGAAGCCTGCTACTTCGTTCCCTAGAATCATTTTTTGTTTTATGAAAGTTTCTAGCCTTTATGGTTGTGAAGAAGACCTTTGTAAAGATGAACAGTGTGTAGCCACTATATAGAGGTCTGCAGAGAGTCCAAAACAATAGCTTGAGAGGGGGAAACTGCCTTATGCATCTCTATGATGGATTAATTTGTATGGTGAGTTACAATAATGTAAACATTTCAATGATTTCACCTATTAAAGCATGTAAGAAAGGAGCGGGACAATTATGGTATGAAGGGTTACACAACCTGCTGAGACAGTTCATTTTAGTATCCTGAGTGAGTGGTTCATGTTGCTCTTCCAAATTGTCCTGTGGAAGCAAAAGACCAGAGGAGAGAAGATGGAGCTCAGAGATCACAAAGGGGAAGCCAATTCCACAGAGCTCAGCAGGGTATCCCAAGTGTCATCTGATCACGAAGGTCATCCTTCCCCCAAACCCCTCTTTAGGTGGCAGGGGTGTTGTCTGCTATTGTGGTGAGTGTGTGGCTTTCTCCCTGGCGTTGGTGGCTGCTACTGTTTCTTTTGCTGTAGAGTTGGCAGGATACAGAAAGTCTCAAAGAACTATTGTTATAGTAAAAAGCTGTTATTTTTCAGACACTGAAACTAAATAGTTTTGTCTGAAACCAAAAGTTTTCTTTTCCATTCTTCAAAATATGAATATTATGGTGGGATTTGTTTTTTGGTGTTTAGTCTTCAACTGAAACTTGTAGTTGTGCCAGTGGATCTTTTTTGACTAGTAACTTCCTAAGAGGAGGAAAGTTGAGTAACTAGCATGAGAAACAACTGTGCAGTCATTTTATATTTTTAAATATAAAACTTTTATTTTGAGAAAATAGTATGTCTTCTAAATTTTGAAAAATCCATTGTTACAGAGCCTTAGGGAGTTAAGAGCATAAAACTCATTGACTCTTAAACATCCTTGCATTAGTTCAGCTTTTATATTGTGTAACTCAATGTTTGATGGCTACACTGCCCTAATTCAGAACAGTAATAATATTTCCACTAGTGACTTCCTGTTGTTGTGCTACCACTTTCAGTTTTTTTTATTTAGAATGTAAATATAAAGCCCTGAAGCTGAATTTCTAAAATCATTCTGCATGCCTTATAGGATTGAGTATTGGGGCTTTTGACTGGCAGAACGTTTTCTTTTAAGTTAGCATATCTTTGTAGTTAAGACTGCAAACTCAAAGTATTGAATATCAACTGCCAGTAAAAGGAAAGTCACTTTTATTGTGACCTTCAGCAAACCCTAGTTGAAGGTTATTCACTGTTATAGCAAATGTTCAGTTATGTAAAGTGTCACATTATTTTAGCTTCAGAAAAGAGGCCATGAAACAGTCTACTGTGTGTATTAATCTAAAATTTTAAAGAAGTAGAATTGCTCCCTCCACTACAATTCCTTTGCAGCTTTAGGTTTCTGTCCTTTTTCCTGAGGTTTGCGTGAAGGGGAGAAAAGAGGAAGCTATGCTACTGGGAGAGAAGCGGGAGAGCATTCTTGTACTGGATAGCAGCAACTTAGTTCAGACCATTTCTTTTATGATCTAAAAAGTGAGTCACATTAGTTTTTAAGTATAACTCTTAGTCCCATACTAACAGCGGTGTTATGGTGAATGAAATATGGAAATTAAAGTGGGAAAAATAAATGTATCTGAAATATGACAGTTAAATGTTTTTGTTAACCTCACCCAAGAACACTTTGTTTGTGACCGTTCATTGACTATTTTGATTAAGCTTATGCATGCTACACAATTTAGGGTGCATTCACATCCTTCTTAAAGTGAAATTTAATGGCAGATCCGAGACTGGAACGGTTGCAGATTGTTTATTGTTTTTTTTCTTTCTCCCCAAACAGAGTTGTATTAAGTGGAGAATTTCACAGTCTCTTGCTTCTTCGCCAGTAAGCATTCTCCTCCTTAAAAGGACAGATCCTTAACAATTTTCGCTTGCCATTACACGCTTAACTTTCTCTTCATAGCTCAAGCATTTGTTGGGGGAATCAGTTATTTTTCAGGGAACATCATTATGTATACATCTTTGTATTTAACAATTTTTAAAACACTAGCGCCTAAAACGCTCTATGTTAAGTGTATATAAATATTTTAGCATGTTACATTAAACAAGACATTTTTCTTTATTTGGGCCTGGCATGTTAATGCAGTATTGGCTGAGCTTTGTAATTTTTTTCATTGTGAAAACTGTTCAAAAAAGTCTATTTTGTCTGATATTTCAAAGAGTGTTCCAATTTAAAATTTACTGAGTGTTTTCCTTTTGTTATGTTTGCCTGGTTGACCTATCTGAGGTCATTTTATAGCTTCAAGGAAAGGAAGACCTTTCTCTTGGTGAATTTATTTAAAGCAAGGCGCCCTCAGTGCACTGAGAGCATTTACAGCTGAATGTGCCAACAATTTCTGGTGTTAAACTGTGTTTCCCTTCCAGTAATTCTCCTGAAATGACAGTTGTATTTTGTTCATTTGACATAATTTTTTTTTAATATTGTTTGGATTTGTAACACTACCACAAAGGTGTCTGTTCCAAACAGGTACCAATAAGTTATTTAAAAACAGTTGATGTGAAAAAAAATAAAATCAGTACCAGCCCAGCAAAAATGACAGTCGTTAAATCATATAGCAAAAGGTAAATGAGGAAAAGTATCCCACCTTCTGTAAATATTTCCCCTTAAACAACATCCAGGTGTTTTCGTGGAGCACATCTTGCCAGCCAAACTTCCCTTTGGTTACGTCTTCCATAGAGTGACCAGATGAGAGAAAATATCGGGACATCGGGGGGAGGGGGGGAGAGGGGGAGTGCTGCTGGCAGAGCAAAAAAATGGCCGAGTGCTGCTGGCAGAGCGAAATATCGGGACAAATTGCATCCTGACGAAAGATCAGTCGGGACGTGGGACAAACACCTAAAAATCGGGGCGGTCCCGATTTTATTGGGACGTCGGGTCACCCTACGTCTTCCTGCTGTTAGACCTCGGCAGCAGGCCCCTGTCTCAGGCTCATGGAGCCCAGACTAAGGGGCTGTTTAATTGTGGTGTAGATGTTTAGGCTCTGTGTGCAGCCAGAGCTCTGGGACCTTTCCAGGGTCCTAGAGCCCGGGTTTCAGCCTGAATCTGAACATCTACAATGCAGTTAAACAGCCCAAACCAGCTGGCACGGACCAGCTGCAGGTCTAATTGCAGTGTAGACATACCCTTTGAAGCCAAGGAAGCTCCAGCTCAGGCTTCTCCAGTGTTTCTAAAAATAGGCAGGACACAGGCTATTTAGGGCTTCATAGGTATATACCAACATGTTATGTTCCAACCACAGACAGCCATGACTGATCATAGAGCATTTGTATTATAGGTGGGGGGATTAGTACTCCCTATAATTAAGGTTGCTTAACACTTCCTATGTAAGGCACTGTTTTCAGTTGCGTATAACTAAGGCTATGATTAAGTCATGGAGGTCAATGGAAGTCATGGAATCCATGACTTCCATTGACCTCCATGACATTTTTTGCTTTGGGGCTGGAGCTGCCAGCCAGCACCCCTGCAGCTCCTCACCCCTGCCCTGGTGGGGGAACCCCCTGCAGCTGCCCTGTGTGAGAGGGGAGGGGTCCCACTGTCCTGCTTGATTGTTTGGTTCAAGGAAATGTATAGACTAGATGTTCCTACAACAAGGTGTTTCTGTAAGAATGTCATTGGAATATGGTTTGAACTAACAATGGACTGAGATTAGCAATGGACTAACCAGAAGTAGCAGCGGGTGCAGAGCGCTAGTGGTAGTATCTAATTGCCATAACATAGTTTTGATTTATGAGGTTGTGGTGGTGTTCTGAGGTAGAGGAGAGACTGAAATGGTAGACTGGGAAGGGAGCAGAATGACGGAAACTGGTGACGAACTAATTATTTTGTAGTCCAAGCAAGCAAACAGCAATTATTAGAAAGGAATTATCACTAAAACTTTTTTTGCTGTGTAGATTTTGATGCATCACTCCAACAATAAGCCAAATTGTTTACTTTTAATTATTCAAACTTTTAAATTCTTTATTGTACATCTGCTGCTCTTGTTTCCGCAGCTTGTTCATATTGTTTGCTATGTGTTATGTAGAACAGAATACTTTACGAATTGGCAGGATGTAGAGGGTATATTCCTGATTCTTAGACATAACTAATATAACTTTGAGGATTTCAAGTGAGGCCATGGATCTAATGCTAGTTAATAGTGTTGTTCTCCCCCTCCCTGCAAAAACAAAACTAAAAACCCCCACCCTTTTTTATCTCAAGGATAACAAATTTCCTTAAAGCAGCAAATATTATCATATTTTCTCATGTTGCTATTCTACCTCCAGAGAATCATGCAAGATGGATATTAAAAAAAATTATAGTGTTCTGTTCAATCCTTTCTTGGCAGAATTATCCGGGCTTTTTGTCCAAAAGAAATCTTAATTTCTATTTTGATAGAAAAATTAGGTACTAAATGGGCATTTTTTTTTCATTATTAGTCACTCAGGGGTTTGGGTGGAATTCAGAACATAAAGATGCTCAGAAAATGTGGTGCCATAACCAGGGTAGCGTTTAAGTGCCAGGGACAGCATTGGTGCCTGGGTGGTGCATTCTGTAGGGTAGATCCTGCCATGGCGTGATGTGGAGGCCCTTAAGTTATTGAGTAATCCTATTATCCCCAGGGATTTGTTTATCTTTTTCCTTGAGGCTAGAAAGCATACATTAACTTGTTTTCATTTCTTCTTCAGGGTACATAATAAAGAGAATGCTGGAGCTGAATATATTGAGAAGTACAGACAACTGGAGGCGCTAGAATTGGACAAATTTGACAGCGTTCACTTTATCTGTGGACCAGGTGAACAATGAATGCTCTTTCCCCACTCCTGATCCTAATATTAAAAAAAACAAAAAGATTAAACTATGGGGTCTGTTTGTGGAATATTATGTCTGCATTTGTTGTATTTTGTTTAAGAATGGCCTGGTATTAACAAGTGAACAGTTGACTTGCATCTGCACACAACCCACTTATACATGTATGTGCACAGATGCAGTGCGCTTTAATAAGGTTATATATACTTAATTTAGGATTGCAATATATGCATATATTTGTGTGAGAAGGTTTATCCTTGTTTACTTAAAGAGATGGTTTGTGGTAATAATTTGGGCCTAGTAAGCCTTTCCCAATTGTAAGTCCAACTGTGGGAAAGTAGACTAAATATAAAATAGTCCAATCACTTGTAACAATAAATGTTGATGGAAAAAGCTACAAATGGAAGATGGACTGAATTAGTCCAAACAAAAAGGCCTACTGATGTAACTCAAGCACTGTGTTGAGAGGTCATGCCTGGTAAACAAAAGGAGTCTGGAATTGGAAACTAGTGGCCCAAAATTGGTGGGTTCTAAATTAAGCCTAATTGGTGGATAAAATGAGAGAATGGGCTATTATCCCCATCACTCTCTTTTGGGGTCCTTAAAAAAAATAGTAGTCTTTTTTTAGGGAGAGACTCAAGTAGGCTGGCTGGGAGACAGGTGGACTGGAAAGAGTAAGCTTTCACCATCATGGCTGCCATTTCCACTGTGGCCTGGGACCTTGGGATTCACCATCAGACCATTGGACCTTCACTATCCTGAGCCTGAGGGATGTACAGGCCAGAGAGAGGGACCCAGATGACATTGCCACCTCCCCTCGCTTTGGCTAAATCCTGAACACTGCCTGGAATGTGAGACTTTGTCCACCCCCTGCTTTGCTTCCTTCACCCACCATATTTCTTCTTTTGTATCTTTTTGTCATCTCTTTAATTTAAAGAGTTGGCTTAGTCAGACAAGACTGTATCCTTTGCAACACTGGTGAAAGCCTCATGACCAAAGAAGCAGCTAAAGCAATCCCCTAAATAGCCCTGATACTGGTAAAAGTTTGTGAGGTTTCAGAGTGGCTGATGAGACTGTTTGCTGGGCTGTGTTTCTCTAGCAGTGAGGTTGCAAATAGGAGTCAGCACCAGAGACATGAGCTGCATTTTCTATCTTCGCTGTTCTTTGCTCGTCCCTTTTATGTGTGTTTGTTTTCTAGGAAACATGCTCTGGAACTGTTAAAGTCCAATCCTCTCAACTGAATTTCTTCTCCCACTCTGCTCCCCAAAAGGACAGTTATACCCTCTTTAATACTATCGGAAAAACTGTCCAACAATGATTTTTTTTTCCTTTTAAAAACTCTGTAGCTAAAGTGAAAATGAATAAGGAATATTGTTAAAATGAAAGTCTTAATACTTACATTTCAAACACTAGCTGTTTTTCCTTTCTCTGTATCTTTAATAAAAGTTTTTAAAAAATTTAATGGTTTGCTTGCCATAGGACTAACCATGGGACTAAGCATGTTGAGGTCTCTGTGCTCAAAACCTTAACCAGGACTCTTTAGAGTTGTACAGTGACTGGGTCTCATTAACACCTTTGACTCGCTGGGCCCATTTAATCAATCAAAATGAACACACTGGGTCTAATATAGAAATTAACTCTTTATTCTATATTGTTCCAGTTACCAATCTAATTGATTGTCGTTTCTCTCGGCCTCTTTTCCTGCACTGCTGTCATCCACTTCAATTTATTTCTGTGTATGTGTGTCTCCCTCTTCAAAATGCCCTTAGTAGAGGGAAATTTGACTGCACCACTCTCCCAGCAGCTTTGGTAGAAGGAGTGTGAAACTGACTAGGATGTCAAGACAGCTCAGCTTCAAACAGTTACCATGCTACTTAACCTCAAAATAAGTTAATGTAGGACAGCCCTTTTTTTGATAAAGATACAGTGCATGCCCTAGTCTTTTCATCTCTTTCAGTGACGAGGTGAGAGGGCATCAAGTTGACCCAGTTTGTGAAGTTTCATAAAAGAAATTAACTAAATATTCATTTAATTGCAGAATGCCTAGTTATGCCATTATATATTAATAATGATTATGGAAAAATATTTGTCATTTGTACATCTTTTCCCTTGCTAACACAAGATTTCTACCTAAAGTATATTTTCTAGTGCTTTCACCAATTTATTTTTAAATGAGATTGGTGCTTGCAATACTTTTCATGAAAGAAATAGGAAGTTTATATATTCCAGCTGAAAAATCTTTACTGATATTCTGCCTGCTAAATTTATCTTTTCCTAATATCCTTCCATTTCTCCTATTTCTGTTTTCTTGGTCTGCCCTAAAACTTCTCCTTCATGTTTATACCCTCAATATACTATAAATACTTACATCCCTCCTTTAGTCACTTCCTTTCAGTCATTTACTGAAACAGCATTTATTAATTATCCGACTGAATATAAATAAAAACACGGAATAGCATATGGATGCTCTCCTGTTATTTCTCTCGTCTGCTTCGTCCCATCCCTTTTCTTTTCCTACTGTTCCACTTTGTCGTGGTGTAGGAGCTCAGTTCATGCAGATTCCTGTGTTGCAGTCAATCTCTTCTGATCAGTGCTCTGCCCCCAGCTGTATAGTATCAATTGAGGGGAAACTAAACAGACTGGATAGTGATGGGACTAGAAGATGCCCTGTGGCATTGTGGGACAAAGCAGCAAAAACCTAGCAAGACTTTCCGTATCACAAAACATTCAAGACATTTCAAATATATGGCTGCTACCACTTCTTCCAAATAAGCAGATTCAAGGTTCCTATGGCTGGATAGTGTTAAAAGAGAAAACAGCATCTGAGTTTGAGAAATGTGAGATTAATACCTAAATCATAAATGTATTTTTTTTTAAAAACGCAAAACAAAGCACCTATTTTAAAATAAATTTTACAGATAGTAAAATGTTAACGACTGCAGATTTTAGGAGCGCTAAGACAGTTATAACTAACAATTTTTGTGTGTTTTGTTTGTGGTACTTGTTTTACTTGATTTAGGGACATGGGAATTGTCCTAGTGAATCAGACTGGTGGTCCATCTAGTTCAGTATAGTGATTCAGAGGAAGGTCCACGAAACCTTGCCATAGGCATTTAAGGAATAACCTCCTCAGAGGGGAAGCTTCTTCCTAACCACAGTTGGTTACTGGCTGGCGTGCACCTAAAGCATGAGGGTTTATATCCCTTCCAAATCTTGTTTTGTTGTTGTTGTTGTAACGTGGAATGTTCTTGTTATGCATATAAATGGCCAGTCTTTTTTTTACTCCTGCTAAGCAGTTGGGCTCAATGATAACTTGTTGCAGTGTCTCACTACCTAAACGCATTGCATTTATAAAAAGAGATCACATTCTTTTTGGTTTAAATTTGCCGCTTTTCAGTGTAATTGAATGTCCCTGTACATTTGTATTCCAAGAGAGGGTAACTAGGAATGTCCAAACTATCTTTTCTGTATGGAGAGCGGAGGCTATTGAGTCCTCCAAAAGGTCCACGTACAATCTTGGCCCATGCCAGACACTATACAACAGAATACAGGTCATATGGCAAGTTCAAGGAGGTTGTGAAGTACAACAGGAGGAAAATACCTTTTTGCCAGTGATAGCGAGAGCTAATGCAGGGTCAAATAGCCACCCTCTGTTGCCTCAGAGCTATATACAGCTCCACAGTAATATCAGTAAAAGACTCCACTCTGAAGCCCCAGCCCTCCAAAGGGGATACTGCTGTGAAGTCACCTACAGAGGAGCACCCATAGGGACGCTATTTGAAAAAGAAGAGGAAGTTCCTCACCTTGTGCAGTGGTGATAGTTCTTTAAGATGTGTGTCTTTATGGGTGCTCCATGACCTGCCCTCCTCCCCTCTACTTCGGAGTTCTCAATCAGACGGCAGCATTGCCGTTACTCGGTACCAGGACTACAGTACTGGGCATGTCCCGGTCCCCAGAATCATCAGCGGCATTGGGATATTCACCTCCAGCTTATCCACACCACCCTATTCCAGCGAGGAGTCAGACAGTGACCAAGACGACAACCTCTCTCTGGCCTCACACCATGCCCCATTATTTCAACAATGGGGATTTTCCCAACTACACCCATGCTCCAGTCTCCAACCTTCCTGGTATGGCCATCTGTGGGTGCTGCCACCCATGCTCTTTCCTTTGCACCAGTCGCCGTACTTGGACCCATGGGCAGCCTATAGACACTATACTTCTCAGGCATGTAGTGTCTCCTACAGAGAGAGAGTGAGTCTACTAGGCATCTCTTACAGCTACTGTGTCCAGAGCCCCAGAACTTCAGGAGGAAACTTTTGAGGAGCAGGAGGCCAGACTAGAAGAGGAGACTACACCACTGGCAAATGTCTCTTCCTCCTCACTGGATGAGGTGGTGATGCCCCCTCTGCCATCACTGGCCGATGATTTTAAGCTTTTTCAGGAGTTCACTAAGAGGGTTGCTGACACTGTAAATTGCCCTCAAAGAGTTGAAAGACATCCACCACAAATTGCTGGACGTTTTTCACACCTCCTCCTCTTCAAGAATTGCCAACCCAGTCAATGAGGTGCTTTTAGATTCTGCCAAGGTTATCTGGCAGACACCAGCCTCTATTGTGCCAACATGTAAAAGGGCATACAAGAAGTACTACATGCCCCCCAGAGAGGCAGACTTTCTTTTTATGTACCTTCAGCCTAACTCTATTGTCATGGATGCTGTTAATTCGCGAGGAAAGCAGCACTATGCTAAAACAACCCCTTATGACAGAGACTGGAAAAGGCTGGACTTATTTGGGAGGAAAGCGTGTTCTTCGGCAACTCTGCAGTTCAGGTTTTCAAACTACCAAGCCTTAATGGCAAAGTATGACCACATGATTTATAGAGAACTCAGCACCTTTACTGACCACTTGCCAGAAGCACAAGAAGAACAATATCAAGCCATCACCCATGAGGGCCAGCTGATAGCAAGAACAGTGCCACTGACTGCACTGGATGCCTTGGGTACAGTGACCCTCTCAGTTTCGACGGTGGTGGTAAATGAGGCAAGCTTCATGGTTACACCTTTCCGGGCTGCCGAAGGAAGTACATCAACGGTTGAGGACCTCCCATTCGAGGACTCCAGACTCTTTGCTGACAAGACTGATGCATCACTTCACACTTAAAAAGATTCCAGAGCCACGCTGCACTCTAGGAATCTACGTACCAGGACAGAGAAGAAAATTTTAGTTCACAACCATCTCACAGGTCCCAACCGCCCCAGTCCCCCCCACCTGTGATACTATGAGCCACAATGAAAGAGACCTATGATGCAAAGCAGAAGCAGTCAGCCTCTCACTCTTCAACATATCACTCCGCGATCTCAAAATACCAATTTTGATGCTTTGGTTGAGGCCACTAGCAACCACTTGCTGCAATACACAGACCTTCCACATCCCTTCAGATGTCACTTAGCTCTCTTTCTGTGGAATTGGGAAAACATCACTTCCAACAAATGGGTCTTGAATATAATTTCTAAGGGTTACTTTGTCCACATTACCTCCCTAAAGAGGGACAGGGAGGGAGGGAGGAATGTTTCTCATAAGAGACTGTTACATCAGGAAATAGACCACCTGCTATGCCTAGAGGCCATAGAACCAGTCCCTGTTCACCTCGGAGGCAAAGGCTTTTATTCCAGATATTTTCTGATTCCCAAGAGAAAAGGAGGTTGGCGACCCATGTTAGATCTAAGAGCACTAAACACCTATGTGAAGGTGCAAAGATTCAAGATGATCACACTGGCAGCAATTATTTCATCTCCAAGGAGATTGGTTTTCAGTCCTCAACCTACAGGATGACATCTCCATCATACTGTCTCTCAGAAAATTCCTCTGATTTACCTTTGGGTAGGACCATTACCTGTATCGAATACTTCCATTTGGCCTTCGTCCGCACCCAGAATATTCTCCAAGGTCCTCTCGTTGTAGTGGCACATCTATGAACATTAGGTATAGTTATTTACCCATATCTGGATGTTTCCTTTGAAGACACCCTATGAACCACCCAAAGAACTAAGCACATATTTGTGCAACTGAGACTGCAACTCAATACCCAGAAATCATCTTTGACTCCAGTATAGCATTTGGAGTTTTTAGGGACCAACTCGACGTAGTGCAAGCGAGAGCGTTCCTTCCGCTGCATAGATTCAACACCCTGACAAGTCTCATAGAGACAGTTCAAGCCAGCCCACAAACGCCAGCCAGAAATTGCCTTCAGCTTCTTGGGCACATGAGGTGTCTATAGACATGGCTCAGATCTGTTTACACTCCAAACAACGATAAGCTAAACAAGCCACTTTCAATACCCTCCAGGGTCATACACTTCCTGGAACGATGGAAAGACCCATTCAATGTCTGTGCAGGGATCCCATTCACACAACCTCCATCAGCACTGATTCGAACAATAGACGCTTCTCTGATAGACTGGGAAGCCCACCTAAATAACTGCAGACTTCAGGGCAAATGGCCCCCCATGGAAGCTGTACTCCATATCGACCTTTGGGAATTAAGAGCCATCAGAAATGCCTGTGAACACTTTCTCGCATTCATCAGGGATACTTACACAAAAATCATGACAAACAACATAGCGTGCATGTGTTACGTAAATCACGAAGGGGGCACCAGATCACCCTCCCTTTGCACAGAAGCACTAAAACTCTGAAATTGGTGCATCCACCACAATGTACTCAGATCAGCTACTTGCCTGGCAGGAGTATAAAATATATCAGCCGAAATTTCTCACGTGACCATGAATGAATGGGAAATGAACCCAACAGAGCTGCACAACCTATTCCATTGATGGGGGAACTCCAACAATAAACCTGTTTGCTACTTATCAGAACAAGAAATGTCTCTGCTACTGCTCCAGAGCTGGATTGGGGAAACAGTCCCTAGGAGATGCTTTTCTTCTTCAATGGGGCAGAGAGCTGCTGTATGCCTTTCCTCCATTCCCTCTAATATCGAAGGTCCTATTAAAGATAAGGCAGGGAAAAAGCAAAAGTTATATTTATTGCCCCCACCTGGCCGAGGTAAGTGTGGTACCTATATCTGACACAGTTAGCAATGTATCCTCCTATTCCTCTTCAACCCCTTCCTAACCTACTCTCCCAAAACGACAGATCCATCACCCCAACTTACAGATCCTCCGGCTCCAGGCTTGGCTTCTTCATGGTTCCAACACATAGAGAGCTGCTGCTCCAAGGAGATGAAGGAAGTGTTACTACACAGTAAGAAATTGACGACTTGTTGCACTTATCTACAAAAGTGGAAATGATTCCAAATTTGGTGCAATTCCATGCAAGTTGCTCCCTCCCTTTGATCTTAGACTATATACAAAAACTCAAAAGGGCTAGTCTTTCTCTTATCTCACTCAAAGTACATCTTGTGGTCATAGCCTTCCACCAGCATGTGGGTGGATATTTGGTATTCACCCATCCAACAACACAAAGATTCCCCAAGGGCATGCAAAACCTCTTCCTGCATACCGGATGCCCCACTCCAACATGGGACCTCAGTATGGTTCTAAAAACCCTCACAAGACCACCCTTTGAATGTATGGCCACTTTCTCTCTTCTACACCTGTCAATGAAGACAGCATTTTTAGTGGCCAGCATCTCAGCACAGCAAAAAGGGGAAATAGTGACATTGATGGCGCACCCTCCCTTCACGGTCTTCTTTAAAGACAAAGTCACTCTAAGGCTGCACCCAAAGTTCCTCCCCAAGGTGCCACATGAACCAGCTCATTCACCTCCCCACCTTTTCCTAAAGCCACAACATGACAACAGGGAGGCAATACTACATATACTTGATGTTAGGAGAGCCGTAGCATTTTATTTACACAGGACACAGGGCTTTAGGAAATCTCCTAAACTCTTCCTCTCTGTTGCTGATGGTTCCAAGGGCTCTGCAATATCAGCTCAAAGGCTCTCCAAATGAGTCTTGAACTGCATTAACTATTGTTGTTATGCCCGTAACCTGCTACCTCCATCAGGAATTCGCATGCACTCCACGAGATCTGTTTCCACCATGGTCGCATTTGTTAAAGATGTTCCCGTCTCAGAAACCTGCAGGGCAGCAACTTGGGCCTCTGCTCATACTTTCACGGAACATTATGTGATTACTTGAGATTCAGCTTCTGATGCCATCTTCAGCTCCACAGTATTATCATCAATAAAAGACTCCACTCCGAAGCCCTAGCTCTCCATAGGGAATTCTGCTGTGAAGTCACCTCCAGTGGAGCACCCATAGGGACACTACTTGAAGAATAAGAGGAAGTTACTCACCTTATGCAGTGATGATAGTTCTTCAAGATGTCTGAAGGTGCTCCGTGACCTCCCCAATAAGGGGCTCTGCAGTAGGGAAAGAACTGAGGGCAGTTTGCCTGTGCAGCGCTAGATAGCCTCGAGGCAGTGCATGAGCGTGGAGTGTATATGTTTGGGTTTGAACAGACACTGCTACCTAAAATCTCCGATCAGGGGTGCAAATACACCTACAGTGGAGAACCCATAGGGACACACATCTCGAAGAACCATCATTAATGAACAAGGTGAGTAACTTCTTCTGATAAACATTCTGTACAGAGAGAAACCTGAAGCAAATTACAGTTATACAGTTCCTGAAGTATCTTGGATTCAGGACAAACACAAACCCATGGTGCCAGGAAAGTCAGTCATAGGATTGATCCTCAGCCCACGTCTATTAGGTGCAAGGTCCCACCTCTGCAAAACATCAAAAGAAGATTAAGATGACCATAATGGAAAACGTGATGTCACAGAAACAAAAATTCAATTCTTATTGGAGCCTGTTGGGAATTCTGATCTCATGGACCGCTCCCGCAACTGGTGAATGCAGAGAATCTTTTTTTTAAGGGATCTTCCTGATTTAGTTCAGGAAATGGGCAGCAGAAAAAGAGTGCAGCATCCACCAGCTGGAACAAAATCAATCCTTGAGCCTCAGAGAACTGTTCCTTCCATGGATAACCGACCTGTTCTGGTTGCAATTGTTAGGGTTTTCAAAACAACCTTGGAAGAACATGATCATTAGGGATTCTGTAAATCCGTTTGCCTTGTAAAAATGTGGAATTTGCATTTTTACAGACAATCTTTAGTTTTTATAGTTTAAAAAAAAATATTAACTATTAACTAAATTTTATAGAAAGTACCACTGTCACTTATTCAATGCGCACAACCTCCCCCTCCTTGTGATTGATTTTTTTGAATGCTCTTTAAATGTAAATAACTAAACATACTCTAATAAACTGCTTCTGGCGTATAGAAGTTACTCAACAGCATATAGGGGTTTGTGTTTTAATGCATCTGAAATTACACTTCAGCCTCCAGATGTGAGTAATTAAAGTTATGAAAAGATGCTGAAACTTTAAAAATCACCCCTGAAGACTGTGTCACTGAGTTTGGCAAGGACAAATTTCACGTTGATGGTAATGTGCTGTTCTGTACTGTATGCAGCAAGGCTGTAGATTACGTTCGAAGGCAGACAATTGTAGAACACATGGAACGCGCTAAGCCTAAACTGAATGAAAAGAAACAAAAACAAGAGGGTGAAACAGCAAGGCCATCGACAACAGTAAAGGAATAATGAACTGTGACTGGATCATTCCAGCATTTTTGTGCATTTAACACCCCCCCCCCCCCCCAATTTTCTGAAAATATAGAATACAGACCTAGAAATATTTGGTATATGTAAGAAATACAAATTGCAAATCTATTTTATTATAATGATTGATGGAGCTGGTAGGCTTCAAACTTGCTTAAAATTGTAAATATATCAATAAAACGTATTCAACTGATTATATATATATATATATATATATATATATATATATATATATATATTAGTTATAGTGGGTAAGGAAACTAAAGTTCAGTGTTTCATTTTAATCGCAGAAAACCATGAAATTTTATATTTATTTTTTATCAGACAATTTTGGGTTTTTTAGCATGGAAAACTAGAATCCCTGATGATCAGCATTACCCCAGAGAGAAATTCTCCTCTCCTGGGCAGATCAAAGTTTCCTGTCTACGTTTACTGCCCACAAAAGTGGAGATGAACACTTAGATGGCAGAAGTAAAATTAACAGAGTGGCTCCTACACCAAGAAATATTTTGCTCATCATAAGTCAGTTTGGACTGGTGAGTGGCTGCTTTGTATCTGGAAACAGTAAGTAAAGTACTCTGTAACTTCCCTGTGCTTCAGGATCCAGGAAATGAGGTTGTGAACAACCTCTTGCAAAGCTGGGCAAGGCCCCTGTTATGTCTTTCCACTTTTCCACTGCTCCCCAGATCAGGAACAAGAATGGTAATAATACTGTTTTTATGCCTTTCTGGCTAAAGATGGCTTGTTTGACCTCGCATTGGAGCTTTGAATGTGTCTGTTTCACAGATGAGTTCTGCTACTGCAAGACCAATCCTCCATCTGGGACCAAACAGGTTTAAAATGAATGCGTGGTTGAAAGAAAAGTTAACAAATAGAGTTTATTCTACTGGCTGCAGCAAAATCCATAGTTTAAGTACCGTGTTAAACCAGTGTAACACAGCTTTAAGTTCCCCTATAAGTACTTTAGTAAAAAAGATCAACTCTGTAATGTTATAGTCTCGGCATGTTCACGGAAAAAGAGGTTTTGTACAAATCCCATCATTAAATGTTTCTTAGGACATCAGCCTTATTCCAGCCCTTAAGATCATAGAGCCCAAACTTGGAACCTCATTCTTTTCGGTAGAGCACTATCTGGTTTGAACCCTGGCAGAAGGTGATGATATACTTCCTAGCCATTATAGAGCTCTTCCCGATGTAACTCCAATCAGATGAGGTTTTTTTATTTGAAACTGGGAATTTCCTCTGAGATAGAATCATAGAATATCAGGGTTGGAAGGGACCTCAGAAGGTCATCTAGTCCACCCCCCTGCTCAAAGCAGGACCAATCCCCAAATAAATCATCCCAGCCAGGGCTTTGTCAAGCCTGACCTCAAAAAACCTCTAAGGAAGGAGATTCTACCACCTCCCTAGGGTAACCCATTCCAGTGCTTCACCACCCTCCTAGTGAAAAAGTTTTTCCTAATATCCAACCTAAATCTCCCCCACTGCAACTTGAGACCATTACTCCTTATTCTGTCATCTGCTACCACTGAGAACAGTCTAGATCCATCCTTTTTGGAACCACCCTTCAGGTAGTTGAAAGCAGCTATCAAATCCCCCCTCATTCCTCTCTTCTGCAGACTAAACAATCCCAGTTCCCTCAGCCTCTCCTCATAAGTCATGTGCCCCAGCCCCCTAATCATTTTTGTTGCCCACCGCTGGACTCTTTCCAATTTTTCCACATCCTTCTTGTAGTGTGGGGCCCAAAACTGGACACAGTACTCCAGATGAGGCCTCACCAATGCCGAATAGAGGGGAACGATCATGTCCCTCGATCTGCTGGCAATTCTCTTACTTATACAGCCCCAAATGCTGTTAGCCTTCTTGGCAACAAGGGCACACTGTTGACTCATATCGAGTTTCTCATCCACTCTAATCCCTAGATCCATTTCTGCAGAACTGCTGCCTAGCCGCTCGGTCCCTAGTCTGTAGCAGTGCATGGGATTCTTCCGTCCTAAGTGCAGGACTCTGCCCTTGTCCTTGTTGCACCTCATCAGATTTCTTTTGGCCCAATCCTCTAATTTGTCTAGGTCCCTCTGTATCCTATCCCTATCCTCCAGCATATCTACTGCTCCTCCCAGTTTAGTGTCATCTGCAAACTTGCTGAGGGTGCAATCCACGCCATCCTCCAGATCATTAATGAAGATATTGAACAAAACCGGCCCCAGGACCGACCCTGGGGGCACTCCTGCTTGATACCGTCTGCCAACTAGATATGGAGCCATTGATCACAACCTGTTGAGCCCGACGATCTAGCCAGCTTTCTATCCACCTTATAGTCCATTCATCCAGCCCATACTTTAACTTGCTGTCAAGAATACTGTGGGAGACCATATCAAAAGCTTTGCTAAAATCAAGGAATAACACGTCCACTGCTTTCCCCTCATCCACAGAGCCAGTTATCTCCTCATAGAAGGCAATTAGGTTGGTCAGGCATGACTTGCCCTTGGTGAATCCATGCTGACTGTTCCTGATCACTTTCCTCTCCTCGAAGTGCTTCAAAGTGGATTCCTTGAGGACCTGCTCCATGATCTTTCCAGGGACTGAGGTGAGGCTGACTGGCCTGTAGTTCCCCAGATCCTCCTCCTTCCCTTTTTTTAAAGATGGGCACTACATTAGCCTTTTTCCAGTCATCCGGGACCTCCCCGGATCACCATGAGTTTTCAAAGATATTGGCCAATGGCTCTGCAATCACATCCGCCAACTCCTTTAGCACCCTCAGATGCAGCGCATCCAGCCCCAGGGACTTGTGCTCGTCCAGCTTTTCTAAATAGTCCTGAACCACTTCTTTCTTCACAGAGGGCTGGTCACCTCTTCCCCATGATGTGCTGCCCAGCGCAGTAGTCTGGGAGCTGACCTTGTTCGTGAAGACAGAAACACAAAAAGCATTGAGTACATTAGCTTTTTCCACATCCTCTGTCACTAGGTTGCCTCTCCCTTTCAGTAAGGGGCCCACACTTTCCCTGACCACCTTCTCGTTGCTAACATACCTGTAGAAACCCTTCTTGTTATTCTTTAACATCCCTTGCTAGCTGCAACTCCAAATGTGATTTGGCCTTCCTGATTTCACTCCTGCATGCCTGAGCAATATTTTAATACTTCTCCCTGGTCATTTGTCCAATCTTCCACTTCTTGTAAACTTTTTTGTGTTTTAACATCAGCAAGCATTTCACTGTTAAGCCAGGCTGGTCGCCTGCCATATTTACTATTCTTTCTACACATCGGGATGGTTTGTTCCTGCAACCTTAGTAAGGATTCTTTAAAATACAGCCAGCTCCCCTGGACTCCTTTCCCCCTCATGTTATTCTCCCAGGGGATCCTGCCCATCAGTTCCCTGAGGGAGTCAGTGTCCGCTTTTCTGAAGTCCAGGGTCCGTATTCTGCTGCTCTCCTTTCTTCCTTGTGTCAGGATCCTGAACTCCTCAACCATCTCATGGTCCCTGCCTCCCAGGATCCCATCCACTTTTGCTTCCCCTACTAATTCTTCCCTGTTTGTGAGCAGCAGGTCGAGAAGAGCTCTGCCCCGAGTTGGTTCTTCCATCACTTGCACCAGGAAATTGTCCCCTACACTTTCCAAAAACGTCCTGGATTGTCTGTGATCCGGTATTGTACTTCTAATTTAGACAGGTAAACCTAACAACTGTCATAGTATTCATTCCCTAAGTAAATTCAAGTAATATTTTTCCTTCAGTTAAGCATCAAAGTTCAGTCCTTGGGAGCACTGAAAATTTTTAGGCAGAGCAGTCATATCTCCAGTATTCTGAGCTGATGCTACATGGCTGTTAATACATAAGATTCACCAAATTCTGCATATTTATTGTCCATTCTTAGCCAGTGTTAACTTCTACCAAACAAAGGAAACTTCTCCACACTTCAGTACCCAAGGGAAGTTAAGGAGATACTAGAGGTGGACTGATAGTGCCACCTTTTATTACGGTTGCCCAATACTTCACATTATAAGACCTGATTTTCAGTTGCTTATACCTTTTTCCAAACTCTAACTCAGTGCTTCTCAAACTGGGGCCAGTTTGTTTACCTGCCCTGTCCTCAGGTCCGGCCGATCGCGGCTCCCACTGGCTGCGGTTCGCTGCTCCCAGGGGCGGCTCTATGTTTTTTGCTGCCCCAAGCACGGCAGGCAGGCGGCTTTCGGCAGCGCGCCTGCGGGCGGTCCGCTGGTCACGCGGATTCAGCGGCATGCCTGCGGGAGGTCCGCCGGTGCCGCACCATCAGCGTCCCCGCCGCCGAATTGCCGCCGAAGCCGTGGGACCGGTGGACCTCCCGCATTCGCGCTGCTGAAAGCTGCCTGCCTGCCGCCCTCACAGCGACCGGCAGGCTGCCCCCCGCAGCTTGCCGCCCCAGGCACACGCTTGGTGCGCTGGTGCCTGGAGCCGCCCCTGCTGCTCTAGGCCAATGGGAGCTGCGGGAAGCGGCGCGGGCTGAGGGACGTACTGGCCACCGCAGCCCCCATTGGCCTGGAGCGGCGAACCGCGGCCAGTAGGAGCCGCGATCGGCCGGACCTACAGACGCGGCAGGTAAACAAACCGGCCCGGCCTGCCAGGGGCTTTCCCTACACAAGCGGCGGCCCCAGTTTGAGAAGCACTGCTCTAACCATTTGAGCTGAAATTTTCAGGAAGGTGTCTGCCTCAGACTGAATTACTTTTTTTTTTTTTTTTTTCCCCAGCCAAAATATTTCCGTTTCCGAGAATGAGGCTCGGGAAATATACAATGTGTTGCCCAATGTTTTGTTTGTTTTGTTTTTTAAATTCTGACAACCTTTTTTTAGAAATGCTTAAGTACCCCCCATATTTTTGGAGAAGGGACTTTGTGTCAGGGATGTGCCTTTTGCCAATCCCCTTAAAATCTGGACAAATTTGGTCAAGTTATAAGTCTTTGAAAGATTGCTGTTGACACATAGTAGAGACTTGCTAGAGCTTTATAATTAAAACCTCTGAAGATTTCATCCTCACTGCTCCTAGTGCTGACCAGACTGCATGTGTGCCATCCACATAGATCAATTGAGCTACAGTGGCTAAGAAGGACTTTTCCTTCAATGGCTGCTCTGAGCTGCTTTGGATCAGGGTCGGGCCAGGCACTGGAACTGAGAACACCGAGCCTGTCTCTCTCGTGGTCTGTGTGCCCTCCCCTCTCCTTCACCCCCCTCCCCCACTTCCATCCATGCAGCATGGAAGAGGAAGCTAAGAAAGATGGAAAGAGGTAGATTGGGACAAGGAATCTGGTGATTCGGGCTGGAGTGGGGGAGCGAAATTGTGACTGAGAATTGGGGAGTGGGTGGGGACTGGGACTAGAATCTGATGAGGGGGGTGGGACTGGAAGGCAGTTGGCTGGGGAGTGGAAGCAGTGGGATAGTCTCCCCACCTCAACTGCTCATCCTATCTGGAAAGGAAAATGGGACTAGGAACCAGATGGGGTGGGAAATGGAGATTTGAGGGAGAAGAGACTAATTTGTCATGGTAATGGGATGCCGGGGGAGAACTGGGGAGCTCTGGAAAAAGAAATTGGGACAAGGACCTGTGGGGGCTGATATTGGATAAGGAATCAGGGACAGGAAACAGGAAGCCAGTTAGAATGGGAGGAGACAGATTGGATGAGGATCTGGGACTGTCTGGGGAAGGGAAGGGGAGAGACCTGGAGATGGGGGATGACTGGGACAGTGAGTCTGGAGGGTGAGTACGAGATTTAATGGAGCCGAGGGCTGTAACTAGAAGCTTGAGTAGTGAAGACTGGGTAGGCAAGGAGACAGGGATAGGAGCAGGTTGGAGGCAATGGTGTCAAAGGGATCGAAATTGGGGGAAATGAGCAGAAGTCTGTGCCCACTAGGGCAGAGGTTCTTAACCTTTTTCTTTCTGAGGCCCCCCCCAACATGCTATAAAAACTCCACGGCCCACCTGTACCACAATAACTAGTTTTCTGAATATAAAAGCCAGGGCTGGTGTTAGGGGATAGCAAGCAGGGCAGTTGCCTGGGGCCCCATGCCACAGGGCCCCTCACAGAGCCTACATTGCTCAGGCTTCAGCTTCAGCCCCGGGTGGTGGGGCTCAGAGTCCTGGGCTTCAGCCCCATGGGGCTTCGGCTTTCTGCCCTGGGCCCCAGTGAGTCTAATGCTGGCTCTGCTTGGAGGCCCCCCTGAAACCTTCTCGAGGCCCCTTAAGGGGCCCCAACCCCTGGTTGAGAACTACTGCACTAGGGCACACCCCCTTCCAGAGCATAGAATGGAATCCATGTTTCCTGATTCTCAACTTTCCTCTTCTGTCAGCAATCTGTGAAACCCATTTCGCACGTTGTCAACGTCTTCTGGTGCTGATGGACATAGAGGATGACAACCTACTATTGTTATCATTACTCCCTTTGCTTAAGAGGTGGAGGTTTGTGTGATGGATCTAAAGCAGTGGTTCTCAACCATGGGTACGCATACCCCTGGGGGTATGCAGAGATCTTCCAGGGGATACATCAACTCATCTAGATATTTGCTTAGTTTTACAACAGGCTACTTAAAAAGCACTGTTGAAGTCAATACAAACGGAAATTTCATGCAGACAGTAACTTGTTTATACTGCTGTATATACTATACACTGAAGTGTAAGTACATTATTTATATTCCAATTGATTTATTTTATAATTATATGGTAAAGATGAGAAAGTAAGCAATTTTTCAATAATAGTGTGCTGTCATACTTTTTTGTATTTTTATGGTCTGATTTTGTAAGCAAGTCATTTTTTTAAGTGAGGTGAAACTTGGGCGTACGCAAGACAAATCATACTTCTGAAAGAGGTACGGTAGTCTGGAAAGGTTGAGAGCCACTGATTTAAAGGTTCCAACCTGCTGATGAACCATGTGGATATTAGTGTGGTGCCACCCGATTTTTCTATCCTTTTCAGTTTGCTCTGTTAAAAATCTAGGAAATTAAACATGCAAAGCTACGATGAAAGAACATTATTAAGTTTGGAAAGGCAAGCATTTTAAAAGTTAAATGCTAGAATGAGGGTTGCTTGTGCAATCTTAATTCTGCTCCCTTGAGAGTATGCATTACAATACAGTCTGTTAATTATGTGGTCCCATGCTATCATAATGAATCATAAGATTGCACAGGCTTTGCAATTGACTTTGGAACCTTTTTAAAACTTTTTTTGTTGGTAATTTATATATAATCCAACTTGTTGTAGATGTCCACTTTTAAAGGATAATTCTGTTTTACACCCTGGAAATACTGCCATTAAAATCCTATTGTAAGGGATGTGGACCTTATGACTTGAAGAAGGGAAACTTGATAAATTTTCCTATTATGTGTCGTCATTAAGAAATTTGAAATGTTATCTCTCAAGGTTAAATTGATCTTTCTGTTGCTCAATATATATGTGGAGTCTTATGGTTATTAAAGCCATTACTAGTATTGGCCTTGGGTATATTAAAGATCTGTTTGTTGAGATTGGGGTTAGAACAGTTGTCGGTCAATAGTCCACCTACCACTTATAAGGATTCCACCATTGTGTCTAAATTTGCAATATATTGTGCTTTTGCTATGCTAAGCCCTAGAGTGTAGAACTCATGCCATCTTTTTCCATCCTTTCCAACTCTTAAAGAATACCATAAAGCTTCTTTTAAAAACTTGTCCTTAAAGCTGCTACCACATCTATATTTATTACCTTTTCCTTTAATTCCCTTCTTTACTTTTGGAATTGGACTTTCATGCTTGTGTCCTTTATATTTTTAACAGGGTGCTGTTTTTTTGTTTTGCGGTACTGAGTGTAATAAAATTATTACATAGAAATAGCTTAAAATTGACATTATTTTAGCAACAATGGTTTAAATACACTGATGCCAGAAGCATTTCCCTAACAGCTTGAGACTTCTTCCAGTGTTGGTCAAATCATGCAGAGCTACTGATGTCTCAGTAGTGACATCTTTGAATGTGCCAGAGGGCAGCCAGTTATCCTTTGCATCATGATGTTGTGACAGAATGCTATATATGAGTTTTTTCCTGGGGAATATATTTAGAATCATGTCCGAAAAGGACAACGTTAATATTCTTTAGGGACTGTTGTTTTGATACTAACTTCTGTCTTGTCCATATTTTGTTGATGCGAGCTGAACCAGTATGTAGCAATTATCTGAACTTATTGCTCTCATGTATTATATTAGAATCTAGGCTTCTCTACATTCTTTCCACATTATGGGAAGGATTGTTTGTGGAGAGTTCCTATTGGCAGTAGAAACTATTTTAGAAGTGCCTAACAAAAAACTCTTAGTGCTGCTTCTTGTATAATTATTTTTGTTTAGCTCTGAATTCTGATATGTTCGTTGTTACCAGTATAATAATACAGATATGTTACAAATGCATAGGAAGACAGTCTCTGCCTCAGAATTTTTAATCTAATCTGTGTTCTGTGAAAACATTCATAGTCATTATTCCTCAGAAAAGCAACGAAACTGGGAAAGGTATTTATTCATAGCTTTATACTTTTTAAAATAAGGAATCTTCCCATGTTTCAAAATGTAATTTTGAAACAACTTTGTTTTTACGTCATATAACTTTAAAGTTACTCTTTGCCTATTCATATAAGTGAATTTTATGACTTAGGGTGAAATCCTGACTCTTCTGAAGTCAATGGGAGCTCTACCATTGATTTCAGTAGGGCTGGGTTTTCACCCATAATATCTAATTGCACTTTCATAAAAGTATTTACCTACAGAGCAGGTATTCTTGTTTTTTTTCCACCTGTTTTAAAGGTGGAAAAAAAACATTTACTCTTTTACTATACATGTGCCATGGTGATGTGCGCATCAAAAGATTTTATGTTCTTCCATATTTCCCCAAAGTAACTGTGCCCATAAATGAATTTGGAAATTCTCTTAGTTTGGTGTCCCGGCTGCAAGACTGTAGAATTTACTTAAGAGAAAAGTTAATGATCAGCTGTTAGATGAAGACGACAGTGTTTAATATCAGACTTTCATGTCCAAATATGACTTTAGTTTGTAGTTCAAGGAAAAGGATTTCATTGTGAGGATGGGGGGATGAAAGGAAACAAATGGCGTAAGGGTAGTTAAGGGTCTTTCCATTTATCCAACTGTTTGTTTGGAAGAGTTGGATAAATTGGTAGTTGCTCTGAAAACCTGGATATGATTCCTAGGAACTGTGATGGAAGTAATAATAGTTGTGAAGACTGTGCAGGATCTTTGGCTCTCTGGGGTAAAGAGGAAAGGAAAAAAGGCTTATGCAGAGAGCAGTTTCAATAGCATGTAAGATTGGAAAGTAGTGTGTGAGCATGACACTAGCGCACAGAGACAATGAGGTAAACAAATGCTTTCTAGAGTAACTACCAACAAATCCCAACAGTTGCATATATGGAGAAAAGATCCCTTCAGTTTGTTAGAAGAATTACCTAATACATTTCTGAGTATTAATAAGCAAATACATAAGCTAAACCTCGATATAGTACTCCTGGTGGAATTCTGCTCCAAAAAAAAAAAAAATCTGCACACAATATTTGAAAATTCTGCATATTTTATTTGTCAAAATAACACAATGTAATCATGCCAGTTTCAATTATTTTGGTAATTTATTTCAAAATATCTGTCAGCGAGTATGTCTATAACAATACAGACAAAAAAAAATTCTGGTCAATTTTTTTTTTCTTTCTTACAAATAGATTCTTTATTAGGCATATTAATGCATAACTTTTGAGTAATTTATTTAAATTAAAATACAGAACTGTATTTCCTGCACCTGTCAAAAGTAGTGCAAAGGCTTGGGGGGAGTCAGGGGTAATGGAGGAGTTGAAGGAGAGGGAAGGAACCTAAGCGTGAACTTGGAGGGTGTTGGGTGTGGGTGGGAGAAGTGGGGTTGTTTTTTTTTTTGGACGGGGGTGAGGGGGGAGGTTGTGAAGCCTCCCCCATGCAGACCCTGGCTGACCCCAAGCCCCTCCTATTCAGTCAGGCACATCTGCCCCGTCTCCGCACCACCCATCCCCATGGGTCTCTGCTGCCTCTATCCCCCATCCCCAAGCTCAACGTTGTCATCCCACTAGTTCCTGAGCCCATGCCCCAGTCTGTCCCGTCCCCCCCCCCCCCCCCCCCCTTCCCCCCCCCCGCCTTCTCCCCCCCCCCCCCCCCGTTCCCCCCCCCCCCCCCCCCCACTAGCCATTCTGAGCCCCAGTCTGTGACCCACCAGCAGCCCTGTGTGCTTCGCTCTGTCCAAACCTGGCTCCGCAGGCAGGGTTCTGTGATGAACTTCTACTCCTGGGGGAATTCTGCAGTACTGGGCAGAGAATTTTTTCCCCCACAGAAAATAAGTACCACCCCAGAACTGCAGCACTGCTTGGGCAAAATGTATTTTATGCGGGAATATACAAAGTTATGCGGGACAGAAGAATTCTGCAGATGCGCAGAATTCCCCCCAGGAGTAATATAGGGTCCTTTGAAGAAGTGTGCTTTTCAGATAAAGTGAATGTATTCACTAGCTCACATTTCTGTTGTTGTAACTACAGGAACTTGACTTCGATATTTTCTTTCTTTCCAGCTACTCCATCACCACTTCCATGTGAATCCCATGATGTGACTTGTATACCAAAATCTAATTATAAATACCCTGATTTGCCCATAACCAGATGTAAGGAAGAGGTAAACTATAGTTATTGAATTAATTCAACTTCTACTGTTAATAGACTAAAACTGCAAATCTACACTGATGGTATTTTTCAGAAGGAAAATGTTGGTATTAAATTCATCCCAGATTAAATTTATGGTTTCATTGAAAGGCTCTGTTTGTGGCACAAGGCCAATTTTTACTACATTTTTTTCATAATTGAAACATTTCAGTTACTGTTTCTAACTAGACATTATTCACGTGTATATATGTGCACATCAGTTTGTTACCTTAAATGAGTTCTTTTTTAAAAAAAAAAATCATGGAAGTAAATAAGAAAATTGTTAAATACTATTTGAAATTCTATCCTGAAATATTTTATGGTCTTATGAGCATTCTTTAAAAAATTTAATTTCAGGTAGTTTCTTTGATAGAAAGCAATTCAGTTGTAATTGTACATGGAGCAACTGGTAGTGGTAAAAGTACGCAACTTCCACAGTATATTTTGGATTACTACAGTCAGCGCTCTACCTACTGCAACATTGTTGTTACCCAACCTCGAAAAATTGGTGCCAGCAGCATTGCAAGATGGATTAGCAAGG
>NW_020664540.1:2244432-2317928 GCF_002925995.2 Terrapene triunguis
TTTTGCTTTTGCATTGTTTAATGTTAGTTTGAACGTTCCCAGGAAAGCTCAGATGTGGATTGGCGTCTCCCAAAGTCCATTGTCAGTTAAATGTTTCTTGATTGGGCACTTACTCAGGATAGTCCTTTCTCAAGAAGCTGACCAAATGCTTCACTGATGCTACTTAAAATCAAACACCTTGAGCTACAAGTACATAGCCAATATTCGTAACTTCAAATACAAAAATGATACACACATACAGACAGCATAATCATAACCAGCAAATTACAACCTTTCCATAGACACCTTACTTGACCTCCTTTGTACAAAATTTGGTGTAACTATAGGACCTTGGTTGCAACAATGATCTATACGGTCACCGTTCATTTCAATAATGTCACAGGAATATTTTAGATCAAAGATACTGGCCTGAAGAAGTTGGGTGCCACAGTGAAAAGCACTACTAAAAACCCAAAAGTAGATGCTAAGCACATTGTTGATGCTTAACAAATAACAAACTGTCAAGCATAAGCTTTCCTCTCCTAACCCCATCGTCCATTTTTTCTGCTTCAGCACCCTGGTCTTAGATTCACTTGGTTCTTTTTGAAACTCACCTCCTCTTGCAAAGTCTCAGCTTTCATGGCTCTTTTTCTTTCTTTCTTAAGAATCTTTCACTGGGTGTGTTCTTTTTCTGTTCTGTAACTTTATTCAGTGGGAACTATATTTGGTCTTTCTGTTCCTTTGAACTCTTTAGATAACATCATCCATCTGCTTGGCTTTACCATGTCTGTGTTAATACCTTTAGATCTATCTTCTCCTATCTGTCCAAACTTGCATCTGATTGTCTCAAACATCTCTTCATGGATGTCTTGGCACCAACAACTTCTCAGCCTGTCAAAAGCTTAACTTCTTTTCCCTCCTAAATCCACCCTTCCCCATCCTTTCTCAATTATTGGAGCAGCTCCGTCATCCATTCTGCTCCAACCTTGGTGTCACTTTCAACTCCTTCTCCACTCAAATATTGTCACTAAATCCTATGATTTCCTACCCCCCACAATCTCCAAAATGTCCATTCTCACTTATAGAAGTTGGATGTTCTAACAGCAGTTTGAGAGCAGAAGCTTCTGGGCCTGTGAGGTTGGGCAAGGGAAGGCAGAGCTGGCAGGAAAGAGCAGGACTTCATTAGATTTTGCTTGGTGAAAATTTTCAAGCATGTACTATGCTCATTTTCAGTCTACATTTCCCTTTCCCCACCAACCATGCAAAAGTGCTGTAGTCCTCACTACAGATTGTCCATGTCAAGTTTCGGATTTGAGCTGATTTTGCTGTAACCTTTGTCATAACGTTTGGTTAGATTTTCAGGTCAGAAGGGACCATTGTGATCCTCTAGTCTGATCCCCTGTATAACACAAGCCGTGTAACTTCCCCAAAATAATTCCTAGAGCATATTTTTTAGAAAAACATACATTAGGAGTCTTTATAGTGGAAAAGTTTGAGTTTTCACATAACTTCAAAAAAATGGAAGGAATTTTGCTCAATCTTAGACCGGAAAACCATTACTCCTTGTTCTGTCATCTCGTACCACTGAGAAAAGTCTAGATCCATCCTTTTTTTGGAATCACCCTTCAGGTAGTTGAAAGCAGCTATCAAATCCCCCCTCACTCTTCTCTTCTGCAGACTAAATAATCCCAGTTCTCTCAGCGTCTCCTCAGAAGTCATGTGCCACAGCCCCCTAATCATTTTTGTTGCCCTCTGCTGGACTCTTTCCAATTTTTCCACATCCTTCTTGTAGTGTGGGGCCCAAAACTGGACACAATACTCCAGGTGTGGCCTCACATCGTTCTAGTTTTTTTATTGCTAGATGGGATGCTTTACCTTCTATGCTGAGACTCTGAACTAAAAATTATATCATTGCTAGTTGGTTCACTATGGGAGGAAAAGGCTTAAAAGTGTAAAATGGTTTCATGTGTCCTGTTGTCTTCAGGATATTTTTCATGTATATTTTTACTAGGATTTGTGTGGGCTGAGCACAACCCAAAGAAATAAAAAATAAGGAGGATGATTTTTGCACTGGAAAACTAGTTGAAGTCTAGCAGCACCCAAAATAGTTAAGGTTACAAAACTTTTTAAATGATTAAAAACCCTCCTTTTAACATAACTGTGCAGAACTCTCATCTCTTTGGGATTACACAACCCATGTTTGGTCTCTGTCTGAAGATGGTCTCCTCCCCACTCCCCGCCTGGTTCATTTTTTGTTTAATTTTGAGCAGAACACCTTTGGCCATTTTGAATGAAGATGAGATCAGCAAATTTTTTTCTCCCACTTTAAAATCTCCTAAAGAACAGTTTTTCAGGTTGGACCTACAGCAAGAACAGCTGAAGTTTCAAACTACTCTCAAATGTCCTTGATTTATGTAAATTTATGTTTGTGGTTCGAGATTTGCCAAGGAGATACGGTTCCATTCCACCTTAGTTAATTGATTGTGGGCTCTAAAGTTACAATGCATGGAAAAGACACTTCATTAATTGCTTTCACAAGTTTAAATGGGCTCTCATAACTGATTTATACTGCATTTCAATCTGCGGTGCTTCAGATATACCTGTTTGTGGGAAGCATCACACATCTGTGCTTTTTGCTTAGAATTTTGAACTGTCCAATAGCATGTCATGTGTGAAACATATTTGGAGTAATGAAATATTTCCCCCCCATGTTTTAGGTTGGGCTAGAGAAAGTAGCAACAAAGGACACAAGATTAATTTATATGACGACTGGAGTGCTCCTTCAGAAAATAGTTGGTGCCAAAAGCCTTGCAGAGTTTACACACATCTTCATAGATGAAGTAAGTTGAAGATAAAATTAACCTCAGTTTGAAGGAAAAACTCATGCTGTTTTTATCATTATTACTCTGATTTAGATAATTAAATTGAGTTTAGTTGTGAAGATCCCTTTGAACATTTATGAAGACCCTTATATGATTGTTCTGGGAGTATCATGGCTAAGTTCTAGAACTTCCGACTTGACTCAGTTCCAGAGTGATCCTCTGCATAGAGATGTTAAAGGCTTGAGGAAATGTTTTTAACTGAAATGTTTATGAGGTGGCATCTAACTCTTCACACATCTCTTCAAATGACTGATGTCTGAAATCTACTATGAGGATTTCTGCTGAGGGGCTCATTGCTAGCCAGGCATCTCTTTGCGTCTGGGGAGGGGACTACTTTGTGATTGTCGTTGCCTTAAACAAGGATCTTTGGTCTTCAGAGACCTCATTACAGCACTAAAGGCTGTATTGGAGAAAAAAATATGGCCCTCCTATGGCCAGGAGTATGAGCAAGAAAGAACCATTAGACTTGCTTTCCAGTTCTCTGCATTTTATTAGGTCTGGTAAAACAAGGTATCGTTTTCGTTCCTGGTTTATTCACTGATAAGAGTTTTCTCTATTGCTGTTCTGAAACAGTTTGATAGATGCTTCCAGTCTACCCTCTCAAGAATGCCATTCATTAATTTGGGTAGTTTTTATAATGTCCCTATTTATCCTCCTCTATTCTAAGGTAAATAGACCTGAACATTTTTATACAGCCAAATGCAAGTTCCTGTATCTAGAAACAAATAACGTAGGTCACATTTACAAGATACGGGACTGAATCATGGACTGCAGTGACACTGAAAAGGACTTAGGGGTCATTGTACATAATAGATTGAACAGGAGCATTCCCAGTGTGGTGGTGTAGCCCAACAGGGTGAATATGATTCTTGAGTGTATAGGCAGGGGAATGTCAAGTAGGAATAGGGAGATGGTTTTAACTCCTGTATACAGCATAAACAAGACTATTACTGGAATAATATCCAATTTTGATGTCCATACTTCAAAAAGGATGTTGGAAAAATGGAAAGCATTCAAAAAAGAATGATTTGAGGTCTGGAAAAAATGCCATTATAGTTAGAGATTTAAGGTGCTCAAGTTCATCCAGGCGAAGGTGTGATGGGGCACTCATGGCTGGAGTGCCCCCTAGTGGTCCAGTGAAGCTCCACAATTACATCTCAGACTCAATTTCACTTAGTGGGCTTTCAATAAGTCCAATGAAGCTTATGTATATTGAATAGTGCCCCTTCAGGGTTCTGGTTCTTAAACCAAAGGCAGAACATTATATAAATAGGCCAACATTCCAGCATCTTTAGCTGGAGGGAGAATGGACTAAGTTAACCTTAGTCCGTCAACCCCACCTATGTCAAGTCCCTTACCAATAGTGCCTTCTTGACCTGGTATCCTTTTCAGGAGTCAGGGCCTCTTGTCTGAGGAAGGGTCTCTCCACTTGGGTCAAGGTCCCCACAGTAGTCAAACTATGATGACCCTTCCTCAGAACTGTATATAAATCCTCTCATCTGGGGCTTCTGCTGCTATTTGATGAAGTCCTTCCAGGTTTTGTTGAGACTTGGAATTCATATTCTTCCCTTTCTGAGCCTCTCCCACCTAGGACTATTCTTCCTTTGTTTCCTTTCCTAGTGAGCTCCCTCATCAGCTTCCCCAAGGAGCCCTCCACTTGGGGAGTTTCTCTTTCTGCATTTTGGGGACAGGGATTCTCCTAGGAGCCTCTGTTCTCTAGCCGGACCCTTTTGGGAGGTAGCTTTGTTTTATCATGCATGGGTGCTCCCTGCCTCTGCCTCCCAGTTACTCAGTGAGTTAACTAGTCCCAAGTGAACCTGAGTTGCCCCATTCCCCCTTGTGGAGCCTGTTATTGATAGGCAGAGCCCGTGACCCCTTCAGAGGGCCACGTCCATGACTAGATCAGTGTGCAAGTACTTATGTGGGAAAGATTTCTGATAAGAGATGGCTCTTTAATCTAACAGAAAAAGGCATAATGAGATCCTGTGGTTGGAAGCTGAAGCTTGATAAACTGAGAACAGAAATAAGGTGCATTTTTTTTAACAGAGTAATTAACTTTTGGAAAAGTTTGCCTAGGAATATGGTAAATTTTTCATCAGTCAAAGTCTTTAAATCAAGACTGGATATCTTTGTAATATATATGCTATAGTTCGCTCCAGGCACCAGCCCACCAAGCATGTGCTTGGGGTGGCACCTGGAGGGTGGTGGCGCGGCGCTCCGGCCCGAGAGTGGGGCCGCGACTGGGCTCGCCGCCCTCCCCGCGGCGCTCCGGCCGCCGGGGAGAGCGGAGCCGCAGTGGGCTCGCCGCCCTCCTCCCGGCGCTCTGGCCGCCGGGGAGAGCGGAGCCCCGGCCGGGCTCTCCGCCCTCCTCTGCTGCGCTCCCCGCCGGGGGCGGGGGAGGGCGGCGAGAGGCTTTTTTTGCCTGGGGCAGCAAAAAAGCCAGAGCCGGCCCTGGTTCAAACTGAAGTTAATGGGCTTGATGCAGAAATATTTGGTTAGGTTCTATGTCCTCTGTTATGCGGGTGATCAGACTAAATTATAAATGGTCCCTTCTGACTTGAATATGTATTAATCTCTTCAGTCTCTCTTCAGCGGAGTCCTGTCTATGCCCCTCATCTTCTAGCTACTTATTTAAGACCCCACTTTTAGTTCTACTACATCCTTTGAGGTAGGATGACCAGAACAGAACACAGGATTCTCGGTGAGGGTGTACCACTGATTATGTAATGGCAATTTTAGTATCTTTAGTATTATTTTCCATCCCATTCCTTATGCATCCTAATATTTTGCTTGCTTTGGCTTTGCTGCTGTACATTGAGCAGAAAGGTCTTCATTGAACTGTCAGTAGTGATTCCCAGATCTCTTTCCTGAGTTAATACAGTTAATATAGAACTCATTAAGGTATAGTATTAGTTCAGTTTATTCCCACCAATATGCATTACTTTATATTTGTCAATACTGAATGAATAATAGCATTGAATACGTACTCTACCTCCAAGGGTAGTCTGATGCCAGCCCTGTTTGACAGTAATAATGCAGGTATTAGTGGTTTCAGAGTAGCAGCCGTGTTAGTCTGTATCCGCGAAAAGAACAAGAGTACTTGTGGCACCTTAGAGATTAACAGATTTATTTGAGCGTAAGCTTTCGTGGGCTACAGCCCATTTCTTCAGATGCATAGAATGTCCATTCAATGCATCTTTTATAAATGGGCTGTAGCCCATGAAAGCTTATGCTCAAATAAATTTGTTAATCTCTAAGGTGCCACAAGTACTCCTGTTCTTTTTGCAGGTATTACTGTTCCGCCTAGTGGAACTAGTGGCCAGTGCTGATTATTAGCTACCTACATTTGCCCCACAAAGTTAATTGTTTATAAAAATCTTTAACAGGAATTTTCAGATGTTCAAAACTGCTGTGCTGACTTATAAGGCATGTTAACTTTGGTGATTTACAGGTGCTTAAAAAGACACACTTCCAGCCATGAAAATCTTAGTCTAAATTAGAAAAATGTAGAATGTGACATTAACCAGTAAAAGAGGAGGCTAGGGAAAGGAGGAATGGGGGTTAAAACAAATATACCTGAGTAATATATACACACATACATACATATTATTTCTTTTTCTAGGTGCACGAACGTACTGAAGAAATGGATTTTCTGCTATTGGTAGTCCGTAAACTATTGCATACAAATTCACGATTTGTGAAGGCAAGTTTGAATTGCTTTCCACTCTTTTTTTATAGAATAACATTCTCAAGATCAGCTTTACTCGTTTGCATTCTGCACTGTGTATAGTTTTTGAAGAGCTGATATGAAAATAGTGACTCACATTAAGTTAAAATATTATAGAGTTCCTCAGTCCTAGTAAGTTAGTAGGCTAACAGGCATTCTTCTTTGACCAGTATAATGTATTCTAAGATTTTTTTTTCTTAATGTTAGGATGCATTAATTTCTAAAATGTGCTTAGGGCTACAGAAAATATAATATGAATATTTGACTGGAATTAAATATTGGATGTTGAGGGCAGTGCTTCCGCTTGGATAAATGTGATATTTTTTTATTTGTGTCTAAAAATATATGGAGATATTCCTATTTTATAGAACTGGAAGGGACCCCGGAAGGTCATCGAGTCCAGCCCCCTGCCTTCACTAGCAGGACCAAGTACTGATTTTTGCCTCAGATCCCTAAGTGGCCCCCTCAAGGATTGAACTCACAATCCTGGGTTTAGCAGGCCAATGCTCGAACCACTGAGCTATCCCTTCCCCCATTTGTTATGTATATTTTCTTTAAATGGAGCAAAATTCTTGAGAAAATAGCAAAAATACAAATATTATATTACTGTATATATACAAATCTGCTAATACAAGTTTATAGTTGAAATTTTCTGTGCACACATGAAAAAATAAGTTTGTTTTCTCCTTTGTGCAAATGTAGAGTGCAAAGTCTTGGTGTGGAAAT
Organism: Terrapene triunguis; assembly: GCF_002925995.2. Classification (NCBI taxonomy): domain Eukaryota; kingdom Metazoa; phylum Chordata; order Testudines; family Emydidae; genus Terrapene; species Terrapene triunguis. The sequence goes on from NW_020664540.1 coordinate 2,251,747, forward strand.
GTTCAATCAGGTCTCTGCTGTTTAAGTCTTAAAAGTGACTTAAATTGCATAGTGGGCTGAGATAATGACACAGCTCATAGGGTAGTTCTGCCAGCCTAAAACATTTAAGTGTAGCTCAGTGCTGGTTCTAGAAAATTTGGGTCCATGGTTGATGTCAATGCTCCTAATGATTTTACCACTCTGGCTCTATAGCTCCTGTGGTATGGTATCCCACTTAAGTAGATTGGAGCTGCAGAGGCACAATAGTCAGAGAACTCTTGTTACTAGTAGGTAACAATCATATCTGTGTATGGTCTGATCTTATTAAATCTCTTCATTAATAATCTAGAAGGGAAATAAAGATTAATTCTGAGTTGTTGTACTGGGAGGAGTTGCAAACACCTAGTAGACCAGAGAAATATTGCAAAGGGGCCTTGAGAGATTAGAATTTTTAGGCAGAAAGTAACAATGAGACTCAGTTTGGAAAAATGCAAATTAAGACAGTTGGGAAAAATAATATAGGACAAGTTCAGTGAGAGTAGATGTCTCAAAAGCTCAAATGCTGAAGTAGGAGTAATACAGGATGGCAAATCAGATGAGTTTGAAATGAGAGTTGAAAACAAAGTCAGCTCAGTTTTGAGCTGCAGAGGCATCATGTCACGAAGCAGGAGGTAGTAGTTACTCTGTATAGCTTTGGAAGACAGAAACTGCAATACTGCACTCACCATCAGCGTTATGCTAAAAGAAAGAGAGTGTCAAATTGAAAGGGGGTTGGGGAATAGCAGCAAACATGATTAGGGCGTTGAAGAGTGTGTGAGAGAGAGAGCTAATATAGCTTGACTAAGCAACTAGTGAGGATGTGGGGAAACTAGTCTAAGGCAGTGGTATCCAACCTTTGATCCAAGGTCATTTATGGCCCTTCAGGGAAACTGTTAAAAAGATTGTTTGATCATGAAATATAAATATACTCCTTGAGATGCACCCTATGGGTTTTAAACAGAAGAGTATAAATCAGCCTTGAGGCTAGAGAGCACCAGCTCCTCAACTGGCTGCCACTGCATTGCAACCCCAGAAAAAATTGTGATATGAGCTGGCAGTTCGCTGAGCAGCTGCTGTATCATTCCTGCTTCAGCAGCTCCCAGGCCGGCTGTCTACTGCATCACAGTGGGAGCGGAATAGTTCTGTTACTCTGTTTCTGTTCTGGGCTATAGGAGCCCTCATAGTGAACTTGACTGATCCTGGCCAAGTGTAGGGGAGAGTCTAGCAAAAGATGACTTCCATCCACTATAGTTGCTCAGGGCATTCCAGGAGAGGGAGAAAAAGAAGCTGAGAACTAACAACCATTTGCAGTTCCCTGATTCTCTGAGATCACAGGTTGTTCCAACCTGGACTAGCAAACTCTCACCATCTGTATGCCAGCTACGGATAGCTAGAGGAATGTGCACTACAGTCATTTGTTTGGCTTGCCCCAATAAACTTTGTCCCCCACGGGGAGTAGTGTATCTAGGCTGATTATGCTGGCTGTACGCTTTTTGATGACTTCCATGCCAAGGAATTGCCAGCAGGTGACTTGTGGGTGACTTCTGCTTTCTTTGTGCTGCTAAGCAGAACAAGATAGAACATCTGACCCTAAGTGTTGATTCCATGGCCCCTTGTCATCTTGAAATATATTCAAGCTTTAGTGTATGTCTTCAATAGCGCCGCCCCCCCCCCCCAAAACCTAGTGAAAAAATCTACATCCCCAAGTGACATATTATGCCAGCCTAATCCCTGCCACTATTGTTCAGGAAGGTAAAGTTCCTACAGGGACAGAAAACCCAGTGCCGTCGCTGTTGTTTGCGTCTATGCTACAGGGTTACAGTGGCATAGCTGTGCCACTGTAGCACCCATAGTGTAGACTTGGCCTTAAAATGATCTAGATATTTTAAAAAACATTTTAGGCAAATGGTAAACTGGGGTATAATTTTCCAAAGAGAGTGATAAGTCCCATCACTTGAGATGCTTAAAACTAGATATTAGTAAATGAATCACAGGGAGTAGTCTTGCCCTTCTGGGGAGGAAGTGTAGGTGACCTGTGTCTCTCGCATTTAAAATTCCCTTTGAATTCATAAAATGTCTGCCATAAGCTTTTCTTCTGTTAAGGATTGTGTAGGAATCATAAGCTAAAGAAGAGTTAAATATTCAGTTAGGTTTTCATTCATAGCAATAACTTTGTTCACTCTTTTGAATCTTAGTGTGACGTGATGTGGATTACTGCTAATATTTAACTAAATTATACAAATTCTTTTTAACAGGTAATCTTGATGTCTGCTACAATTAACTGTAAAGAATTTGCTGACTACTTTGTGGTTCCGATTCGTAACAAACTGTATCCAGCCTACGTGTTCGAGGTGGAAGGCAAGCCCTATGCCATTGAAGAATACTATCTTAATGATTTGAGGCACATTAGTTACATCAAGGTATAGTGAACAATATTCTGTTTCCTTTGTTATAACAAGATAGCATTTGGGATGGGCTCTTCAAAAATATGATGCCTTTATGTTCTAGATAAATTATTAAACTGGTTCTGAAAGTCTAGATACTAATTACAGTATTATGGTGTTAGAGGAGTCTATACATTCTACCCAGCAACAGACTTTACAGTGGCTTAATGCCTCCACCAATCAGGAAGCAGAATGAGAAGACCTGTGAATTAGTATATAACCCCCCACTCCACCCACTTTTTGTTCTTTGCTTCCTGCATTCTGGGAGCATGGAGTAGTGGGTATCTCAGTCCTTATGCCGCTCTAAATCTGCCTTCTTTTCCCCCTTATAGTACAAAAACAGTGAAGGTTTTTGTTCAGCAGTGCACTTTTTCTGTAGAGGGTCTCCCTCAGTCTTACGTTATGCTCTGCCCCTGTAGTTACCAGTGGTCTGAGTTTCACCACTACCCTTCCAGTCTGGTTTGCATCATAATGAAGGCATGTTTCATTTTTAGGAACATGGCCCCACATTTCTCATAGCCTCAGCATCATTGTGCTGGAGTCTTAGATCATCTTTTTGGACTTGCAGTCCCAGTAAATGCTGCTATAGTCTGGTGTGACAACCAGACTGGGTAACTTGCATCCCCCAATCTCCTGCTTCCTGCATCACTCCCACCTGCATCTATTTATCTTAGTTTCATACTGCTCCCATCACCATAGTACCCAAACTCCTTCCACCTAAAGTCAATAGCAATGGTGCAATTCCTAGTGGGGTTTCTGTAGTTTGTCTCTCCTCTTTTGGGGGGTAAAAACTGGGCTTTTTTGGTTGGTTGATTTGTTTGTTAAAGGTTTTTTTTGGTGGGGTGGGAGAGAGAACATTTAGGTAGTTAGGGGTGTCAATTTGAGAGGGAACCTCTCTATTCCTTCCTGCTGTTTCTTTAGGCAAGGAAAGCTTTGCAGAACTGCGGAGACTTCGGGCCTTCACTTTCATGTTTTCTAGTAAGTGTGTCAGCATTTGAGATCTACAAAAGCTGACTGATTCATCTCCAGCAAGAAGGCCCAACCAACCAACCAGCTTCTGGAAGCAAGTTGATCCCATATTTTTGAGAGAAGCTTTCAGAAACAATTTCTGCTTGTTTGGCGAGTGGCCCCATCACTCCTGGTTCTGTGACCTCTGGAGCATCACTTTATACTGTGCTTTACTCCTGTCACAAAGTCTGGTTGTTTTCTGCAACCCACAGTTCTTGGGCTTGACTGCCTGATGTTCAGAAGAGATGGAATTTTAACTTAAGTTTCTTAGGACGTTGCTAAGTGCCCAACCTAGAGTCAAACGTACAGTCAGTTTCAACTGAATACTCATTGATTAAGGCAATTTCACCTTCTGGGTAATGTAGAGAAGGTGATGAACAGTCATTCCCTCCTCCAGAATCCCTTCAAGCTTAAAGTTGGGACTTAAGGTAAACTCCCTGCAATGTATAGGAACATAGGAATTCCTGCTTTGGAAGCTTTCTTACTGAGAAAATGGGTGGACTAGGGTTTATGAACCACCTATGATGGATTTTTTTGCTTCTTGCTTTCTAATTGGTGGAGCCATCATGCTGTCTACAAAGGATTTTGCTGGGCAGGATGTGAGAAGAAAAGACTAATGAAAACCAGTACCTGTGAGTAATTGCATTATTTAAAAGCCAGATAGTGTGGTGTTTTTTTTTTTTTTTTTATAGTATGCTTGTAATAAAGATGACTTACTTGTCACAGACTCACCTCCATCTGGGTGTGAATGAGCATAGTTGCAATGAGACGGTATTTGAAACTAATCCATATTATATGTGCAAGAGTAACTTTTCCTTCTATGTATTGCTATCACAGTGAACAAAACAATATTTTTTGGTAAAAGCAATTATGGTAAGTTAACTAGAAGCTCAATGCTATATTATTCCATGGCTTCTGTCTCTTGTAAGAGGATCACATCCTCTAATGTGGATGTCTCATCACATGGATAGGACGTCCACATTTACAGATAATTCCTTACTGTGGATCAGATTGTGGCCCATCCTGCATGCACTTACCATGAGTAGCAGCAAAGAAGGGAGAGCAAGCCTCATAGAGCCCTGTTTCACCAACTCCAGGCATGCAGGGAAGAGGAGGGTGATGGGGAAGAGTCGTGGCTTCCACTCCTGACATCCTGGCCAGCACAGCTATGGTGGTGCACAAGGTGACATCTGCTGCACAGCATAAGGCTGGTGGAGAGTACTTTCCATCCAGAGCAGGGAGAAACTGGAAGATAGTGTGTGACTGAATTGCATTCTGCTCCCCAGTCTGCGCCTGAGGCTGCACAACACTTTATTCACTGCATTTGTGACAAAGCCACAACTGACCCATTTCAGAATTTTCTGTGTACTGAACACATTTGTAATTTGATCTAGAGCAGTTCTTGCGTCTTTCAATGGGGTTTTAGAAGGAAGACTGATCTGAGGCGATTTTAGACATGTGACTGTTTGGAGTACCTATATGAAATGAGCATTTACAGGGGCCAGCTTTTCTATCTCAAACTACGCACGGCATTGTAACCTACTCACATGGAACAGCAAATTTGCTGAGAAAGCTGTAAGGCTTGACTTAGGCTGTATAACCTTTACTTTAGACTGAGTCCCCTTGTTGTTTAGCTGTCTCATTAAATATTCATGAAGAGTTTGTGTTTAGGTATTAGCATGAATGACCCAGAAAATGCGTGGTAATATACTAGACTGTAAAGAACACTTATGGTACAGTGAGTGAATTATATACAGATAATTGAACCTCCTTTCTAAAATTTGGGCTCAGATACTAGAACACCATAGATGTATCTATTCACGAAATACAGAGGCTTTTTATTTCAAATTTGTAACTCCTTAAAGGGGCTAGTGAAGCCACAAAGATTCAACTGGCAGTCTTAATAAAAAGTAACTGGCTTTTGACATGCCTCCCCAAAAGCAATTTTAATTTATGGCAAGATCTGTTGATTTGTAACAGACTTTTATTCTGGGGAAGGTGATTTTGTGGGGTTTTTTTTCTTTTTTTTCTTTCTTTATGGTCTTGCACAGAACCCATAATGTAACTAGGGAAATGACAGGCTAATTACTCATACAGATCTTATCCAAGCAGATCTGTGGTATTTTGTTCTTTTTTCTTTCTTTCTTTTTTTTTTTTTTTAAAGAAGGGATTGTAGTGCAAGAGGAAAAGTCTGAATAGAAGTTCGTAAACTTTTTGCCTCCTGATTATTTAAAGGAGTTTCAATAGTGCTCAAGTGATGCAAATTGGGTTGTGTCAAGCAAAGGGTGAGGGCTTTATTATGTTGTTGTGATATCAGAGTTAAAATAATAAATTAAATAAATTAGTGGAGATATCCTATCTCCTAGTACTGGAAGGGACCTTGAAAGTTCATAGAGTCCAGCCCCCTGCCTTCACTGGCAGGACCAAGTACTGATTTTGCCCCAGATCCCTAAGTGGCCCCCTCAAGGATTGAACTCACAATCCTGGGTTTAGCAGGCCAATGCACAAATCACTGAGCTATCCCTATCCCCTGGAAGGGACCTCGAAAGGTCATCGAGTCCAGCCCCCTGCCTTCACTAGCAGGACCAAGTTTAAGGCCAGAAGGGGACCACCAATACCACCCAGCATCCACACACTAAACCAAAAACTGAAATTAGATCAAAGCATGACAGCCCTCAGGAGATTAAAGGATAATGTGCTACATGCAGAGAATAAAAGGGAAGGTGGTACATCAGTGCCTCAGGCTCCTGCAGTAATAGGAAATTGATTGAGATGTACCCACATGAGCTTAGCAACAGACTGTGCCCCATGCAGCGGAAGATGGAGAACCCCCAAGGTCATTGCTAATCTGATTTGTGGGAAAAATGCCTTTCTGACCCCACCATGGTGATCAGACCCTGAGCATCTGAGCAAGAAGCAGCCAGCCAAACACCGAGAGAGAATGCTCCGTACCACCTCAGAACCCTGGCCCACCACATCCAGTGTCCCCTTTATAGCTGCGTCCATCTCTGATGCTTCCGAGGAAGGAGATAAAGAAACCCCAACCCAGAATTCATTGGGGAAGGAGGGAATTCCTTTCCTGACCCCTGCAGGTAACTTGCTGAAACTCAGAAGCATGAGCTTTTAGGAACATAAGACATGAACTGGAAGAGACCCCCCAGGGCTGCTGAGCCCTGCCCCCACTACCAGAAGCAATCTCATTATACAATACCGCTCATTGTCAAGCTGTGTTAAAAATGGATTACGTTGTTTGTACCCACAACGCCTATTGGGAGTCTTTCAGAACTTCGCTACTCTGATGGTTAGAAATCTTATTCTAATTTCTAGCCCAAATTTACTCATGACCAGTTTATACCCATTTGTTCATGTGCCAACATCGTCCTGGAGCTTAAATCAATCTTCACACCCCCCACACTCCCGGTATTTATCCCTGATGTATTTAGAGAGAGCAATCCTATCGCTTCTTAGGCCTTGGCTACACTGGCGCTGTACAGCACTGCAACTTGCTGCGCTCAGGGATGTGAAAAAACACCCCCCCGAGCACAGCGAGTACAGCGCTGTAAAGCGCCAGTGTAATCAGTGCCTGCAGCGCTGCACGCTCGTTCGCAGCGCTGCAAGCTACTCCCCTCGGAGAGGTGGAGTACATACAGCGCTGCGAGAGCTCTCTCGCAGCGCTGGCGGCGCGACTACACTTGCGATTCACAGCACTGCCACGGCAGCGCTGCGAAGTCCCAAGTGTAGCCAAGGCCGTAGCCTTTGTTTTGCTAGGCTAAACAAGCCAAGATTTTAGTCTCCCCTCATCAGATAGGCTCTCTATTCCTCTGGTCATCCTAATAGATCTTCTGTGCCTCTGTTCTAGTTTGAATTCATCTTTCTTGAACATGGGTGACCAAGTTGTAAACAGTATTCCAGATGATGTCTAATCAGTGCCTTGTACCAGGGAATTAATACTTCTCTATCTCTACTGGAAATGCCTTGTTTAATACATCTAGAATTGCATTAGCCTTTTTTGCAGCCACCTCACATTGGTGGCTCATAGTCATCTTGTGATCAACCAACACATCAGGTCTCTTTCTTCCTCTGTCACTTTAAACTGATGAACCCTTATAGCAGAAAGGGTGTTGATGTGGGAGAAGGATAATTAACCATAAAAAGTTATTAAACATTTCTGATAAGCAGAATCCTCAAGTGCCACAAACCTCAGTAGCAGCCCAGTGTGAATTTTTCTAGCCTGTTGCATCATTCATAATTAGATTTTAAGTTTCTAAAGGGCATGGTACACCTCATTTGCTTTGTAATGGTGTTAGCACACATCATCGCCATCATCACAAATCCCAAAGGCATGTAGTCTCCTTGCAGTTCAAGTGGATCAAGCCAGCCAGATCAATCTGTAGCAAGGTCCTTATTGTGGTCTCGCTGGTTGTTCAGTTTATGTCCATCTTTGGCAATCTTATTATGCCGCTGAAGTTTTTGGTGGCAACACGATCACTAGCCATGTAGTGGCATTCCTTGGTAAACACTTTATAATGTATTGACCTTCCTGTTAATGTCCATTCCCAGAAAGCCTATGAAACTGAACCAGTGCTGATGGAGGGTTCAGCTGTGAACATTCTCCATTACTGATCATGTTCTGCCACTTAATATAGAGAAACGGAGTCAAAAACATCCACTTGCTGTTCTTCCGCTTTCCTCATTACCCGTGTTTCACTGGTGTACCAGAGTTGGTATAATTCTTATTTTGTAGCTGCACAGCTTCATAGCAAGCTAGATGTCACTACATCTCCTTGGAGACCACTGAAGGGCCTGAAACTGGCAGCATCCACTGCTGTACAAATGTTAACACCCTTTGAGCATCCTTAAGCCTTGTCTATGCCACCTAAAAGGTATTTGGCAGTTGCCACTTGCTTAATATCCTGTTCAGAGAAGTTAATACCAAGCTGATTACAATCTGAAGTTGAACGTTCCTTGATGGTAATGGCTAGGGATTTAGTTTTATCTTGATTACTAAACAGACCATTGCACTGTTCTTCTTGCCTGACCAGATCAACCGTCAGTATCCGTGATTCACCAAACTGAGCCAACAAGACAATGTTATTGGCATATGCAAGATCTCAAAGCAGAGTGGCGGTCTGCTCAGCGCCACCAACAACTGCATCCTCAAACTTACCCATCAGCTACAGTGCTGATATTGAACAACGATGGTGACAGAACACAGCCTTCCTGAACTCATGTGGAAATAGGAAACCATGCTATGGATCAGCTATTGAATTGAACACAGCTGTTTGTTCCACTATAGACCCATTCTGTCAATGATACTGTCTTCTCAGGGACACTGTGTCGCCTCGTCAGACCTGCAACTTGTTCAGCGCACTGAATCAAAGGCCTGATGGAAGTCTATAAAGTGCTTTGCAAAGTTTATTTAATTAATCCATTTTCTCAAAAAGCTGCCTTAAGATAAAGATCTGTGAAATGAGATCTAAAGCTGCACTGAATATCCCAGCCTTTGCCATGAAGTGCATCCTTGCTTCGAGACATTAACACAAAAGCCAAGAGCTTCTCTGGGACTGACAACAGCGTAATACCTCTATAGTTGCTACATTTGGGTTTATCACCCTTTTTAAACAGAGGCAGAATAACAAATTCCTTCCAGTCACTGGGAATTATATTCGTGGCCCAGATGGCCTGGAAGAGCCTATGCAGCAATGGTATGATAATATTCTCACCTGTGTTCATCAACTCAGGGATAAAGTTACAAACCCCTGTTGCCTTCCCAGACTTCAGCTTATGGAGTGTGATCCACTTGCTTGAAGGAAGGTGTCTGCTGGAACTTCCTGCCCCATTTCAAATGGAAGAGGGACTGCAGGTGACCGACAATTGAGGAGAGTTTTTTGAAATGATCTTCCTATCTGTGCAACTGATCTTGTAGACTCAGGCTGATGCTGCCATCCCAATTCTTTACTGGACAAGCCGGTGCTGTCTCCACTCGCAAACATCTCAACATTGAATAAGGGCTGCAGAGATTGTGCCTGGTGGCAGCATGTTCTAAACTGGCTTCCTGAGTCGATCCCCAGGTTTCCGTATCTTTTCTTACATAATGCCTTGATGACATTCCAAAGTCTAATCCATTTCACCTTTGCTTTTTCTTCTTGACAAGTGTTTCTTTAAAGACTTGAATTGGAGCCTCGCTGTTTTTCTTACCCCCAACTGCAGTGAGTGTCTCCGTCCTCCCTGATCCATAGATATTTGAAGGGCTGAGGCCCCGGCACTGAGCTGGCAATAGTCAGCACTGATGACTTGAATTACAGTAATGCTGTTCCTCATCAGATGACAGAGGAAGTGAGGCTTAAGTCTCTAATGCTTCGGCAGCCTTAAGCCATTCAGAATGGAAAGCTGTCTGAGAGCTCAGCTCTAATAAGAGCTTTTGATTGAATTGGACTAATTAGCTGGCTGTCATCGAAGTGGAAGGTGCACTTTTGTCAGCAGAAGCCGATGGTTGGTGTCAAGTTCAGCACCTCTGCAAACTTAGACATCCATGACTGTTGACTGTCAGTGATTGTTAAAAGGACATGATCAATAACAATCCTAGTGAAACCCTCTGGGCTGTACCAGGTCTGCCTGTGAATCTTTGAGCGACAGAAAAGCGATGATATTGGACACAAATTGGGATTATTCCGAGCGCTGCATTGTGGTACAAGGCTTTGTTGAAACATTTGTAAGGAAACTTACACTTGAGTGGCCTGTTTAACCCTATTGCATTAATTTATAGTGGCATGGTGTGAGATGAGATTAGGAAACATTATAGGTTAACAAGCTATTTGGGATAAAATGGAAAGCCTGTTTCTGGACCTCAGTACAGTGGTAGCCTAGACCAGGGGTGGCCGAACTTACTGACCCTCCGAACCACATATGGCAATCTACAGAATTTCGAGAGCTGGGGCATGCCTGCTGGGGTTCGGGGCTTCTTCCCTGGGAGAGGCATCTGCCAGGGCTCGGGGCTGAAACCCTACTCCTGCTGAAGGCCCCGAGCCCCGGCAGGTGTGCCCTACGGGGCTGATGCCCTGAGACCCCCGCCCCCGCTGGGCAGAAGCCCCTACCTTCCACCCTGCTGCAAGGCAGACGTCCCAAGCTTTCCCCAAAGTCTGGTAGGTGGAGAATGGAGGGGGCATGTGGGGGGCTCTGCAAGCCTCACTTTAACTGTAAAAGAGCCACATGCGGCTCATGAGCCACAGTTTGGCCACCCCTGGGCTGGACCTTACTACAGGGATAGCCATTCTAAAAATAACTAGGATGTGGAAACAATCCATCAGCCAAACTTGATTAATTGAAGCTATTCATATAATGCCCATCGAGTGACACATAATGCAGAAAATTGATGAATTAATACAACTATAGTATATCTGATTCCATTACAGTTTGTACCATATCAAAGGATAAAGCCTATAGAAAAAGGAAAGGACCAGACAATTTGTAAGAGGGTTAAAAGAAAGATTTAATTGACTAAATTAGTCAAATGTTTATTTCTCTTGAACACAGTGACTACCAAAGAAACTAATAGATTCCTGCAGCCATCAAAGTTCTGATGCATCAGAAAAAGCCTGCAAGAAATGTATTATAACAATGTCCTGTCAGCATTCATATATTTAGCAGTGACATGTTGGCTCAAATGGACAGCATGGAAGAGATTATGTAATTTCTGATGTCTTTGAAAGATTCTTGATGATAGGTGGCAACAAAAAGATAACTGGGAAGTTCACAGAGAAGTCTATCAAGTTGAATTTATCAAAATTGTGGCAATTTATAGGTCAGTTACCACACCTTTCAATCCAAAGATTGTGAACGGATGGGGGGAGGGAGGAGCAGCTACTTAAGATGGGTACTTCTTTTTTTTTTTTTTTTTAAAGCATTTTGATTACTCCCCCTATCGCACATGGCCTTTCAGCTTTAATTCTCCTAACTTTGTTTATTTCTTACTGTTCTGCTCTTTTTTCCTCTTGGCTACAGCCATTCTTTGCTTAGTAGGGAGGAACAAACATGATGGTACAGGCAGTTGTATTTGTACCTTAGGGCTACTCAAAAGCACACACACAACCTCTTGATTTTTATACGAGCAGGAGAAAAATAGGAAAGGAATTGTGAAGTTTTAGTTAGCTGGCCTCATTGCACAGCTTTGTGAGAAATACAGGCTTGGAAATTATCTTCAGGTTATAGATGGGCAATGTTTATTAAGAGGGTGAGCAAAGGAACGGCTTATGGAGAGAAGGGAACTGGAAGTTTTGGTAGCCAAATAGAAATGGAAGTTTATGTTCTGAGACATCAACATGATGTACGGTAACATTAGTACTGCCATACCACAACAGAAATCCATCTATTACATTATCGTACTTCTGACAGTGACAAGTACCAGATACTAAAGAGAAGTTGCCAGTTGCTTTTGAAAATCCCATCCATACTAAATTTGGATTAGGAGCCTAAGGCTCCTATTTTTGCAAATTTTGGTCTGAGTGTATAAAATGTGCAGTAATTTTCTTAATGGATTGTAAGCCTAAATAACATTAAAGTAATTATCTTTTGAAGTGACACAATTTATGATTTTAATAAATACAACTTTAGCTCTTGATGCTACACTTCTTCACATTAGTTCCATGGGTAACTTAATTTATCAGCACAGCACTTATAATTTAATTCATTATAAGTTTTAATCTAAAATTGCAGTAGCATAAATCTTCAAATTAATTTTACAAAGCCTCAACCTGATTTAAAATCAATAATTTAAAAAAATAGGATGACTTAAATCACGTCTTACATCACCTTGATTTAAATCAGTCCACATTGGTTTCCTAAAACCCATCTGTTACTTGTTTGTGTATTTCCTGAAATATGAGGCTTTATATTCCTTCATTTAAAAAAACAAACCTCTAATGTAACTGACTGTTCTTATTATCTGGATAAATGTCTGATCCTCTTTTGAATCCACCTAATCTCTTTGTTTGAATGATACTTTGACAATCAATGAGTTCCACAGGGGGGTGTGTGTGTGTGTGTGTGTGTGTGTGTTTAAAATTATATATACATATACCTATTTCCTTTAATCAAATTCAATTTAAACATCTTTTCAAATTCATTAAATGTTCCCTTGTTGTTGTATCATGGGAGGGTAAATAGGCGGGCCCAGTTGACCATCTTTATATTCAGTATTTTGTGTACCTCTATCCTGTCCCCGCTTATAATAGCTCTTATGGTTTGGATAGGCGCATGCTCTTGGGATCTGATGTATACATAGTCTTCTTCTATCACTTTTCTTCTGGAGGAGGGAGGAAAAGAGTTGGTGAGAGAAAGGGAAGTTACTTCTTCATAATATGTGCTTATGCTTCCCAGCTGTGAGACGTTTTACAGAGGTGATGCTAGTCAGTCATGACTGTAGGAAGGCATAAGGCATGATTTAGTTTAATTTCCTGAGGGCAGTATTTTTCCATTCTGTTGGCACGTTCTTCAAGTATTTTAAAAATTTGTTAGATGTTTACTGTGTATTTAACTGGATTATTATTTTATTGATCATATGTGCTTGCATATCAGCTTCAAGAGATTGATAAACTGCAGGGTGTGATGGGGAAAGAGAAGAAAGGAATCAGCGTAAACACAAACTTCAAAAGGTTAGCTTACAGCCCTCCTGGAACATTTGGAATATTAATATATTCAAGACGCTGAATACAGTTCCATTCTTATGTACAGTAACAGTCTCTCCAAAGATTGACTCTGACAGGACTTTTGCTCCTGGGTGTTAGGTCGTTGGTACTAGGCCAGTGGAACTCCTTCTCGCAAAGATTTTTTTACCGTAGATGGCAGTGGGCAATAAATAAGCCAGAGCCCATGCAGAGCATAAACACTACTGTGACGTTCTGTACTTCGTGGGAACACCCTACACCCCCATGTTCATCCTTATAATATGATTGTGTGGTATCTAATGCAAAGTTTGTCATGTTGGGTGTCTTCGGAAGGCTCATGATGTGCTGAGCGTTGTTGTTATGGTAATGTTATAGTAATCGTTGTTATAGTAATGTTACAGGTTGTAATTTCATGTATATAGTTATGAGGCTGAAAATGTGTCCTCATGGCTTAAAGCAAGCCCAGGCAAAAACTCTCCCAAGAGCAGAGGGGCAGGTCACGCCTCATCAGGGCATGTATGGGACAAACCCAGCCTGGCTTCACAGGAACAAAGGACACTGGCCTAGGCAGCAACTAAGGATCTATTCGACTCTCGAGTGAGTCACCCCCCTTCGTTCGGTCAGTTTGGGACTGTGATGAGGTAATGCTCAGCTGACTCTGAAGCGGGGAGGCAAAGCCAAGAGGGAAGAAAGAACATGAGAAAAGGGAGAGACGTTTGCCATGGTCTTCCTCTCTCTTTCACCTCCATCTACAGACATCATCACCAAGCGACTGAAGCGCTGATCTAAGGGGAGAGCCTGGCTGAAGGACAACCAGCCAGTCTGTGGTGAGAAGCATCTAAGTTTTGTAAGGGCACTGAAAGTGTTAAGATCAACTTAGAATGCGTTTTGCTTTTATTTCATTTGACCAAATCCAACTTATTGTGCTTTGACTTGTAATCACTTAAAATCTATCTTTGTAGTTAATAAATCTGTTTGTTTATTCTACCTGAAGCAACATGTTTGGTTTGAAGCATGTCAGAGACTCCCCTTGTGATAACAAGCCTGGTGCATATCAATTTCTTTGTTAAATTGACGAACTCATATAAGCTTGCAGCGTCCAGCGGGCGTAACTGGGCACTGCAAGACGGAGGTTCCTAGGGTTGTGTCTGGGACCGGAGATATTGGCTAGTGTCATTCGGTTGCACAATCCAAGGAGCAGCTTACGTGCCAGAGACTGTGCGTGAATAGCCCAGGAGTGGGGGTTCTCACAGCAGAGCAGGGTAAGGCTGGCTCCCAGAGTCAAGGACTGGAGTAACCTAGCAGATCACCGGTCCAGATAACACCAGAGGGGAACGTCACAGTCCAAAGGTTGACTCTGCCAGGACTTGCTTCTGGGTGTTAGGTCGTTGCTACTAGGCCAGTGGAACTCCTTCTCGCAAAGATTTTTTTTTACCGTAGATGGCAGTGGGCAATAAATAAGCCAGTGCCCATGCAGAGCATAAACACTACCCTCTAAATGTTCCAGGCAGTTCCTTTTTAAACGTGGCGAGTGAAGGTGCTTCCTGTCAGTTCACTTCTGTGTTTCTCAGACTACTCATTATCTAAGGCTACATCTACATTTGGAACTAGGGGTGTGATTCCTGGCTTGTGTAGACATGCTCACACTAGCTCTCGTTAAACTAGTGTAGCCATGGTAACACGGGCAGTGGTAAGTGGTGGCATGGGCTAGCTGGCCTGAATACAAACCCACCTAGACCCCATGGATACATACTTGATTAAACTAGCCTGTGCTGATGCTCGTTGCTCCCTGTGCTGCTCCAGCTTTACTACCACCTTCAGCATGCTAACTCAATGAGAGATAGCATGAGTATGTCTATAAGAGCTGGGAATCGCACCCCTAACTTGAAGTGTAGACATGTAGTCTTCATGTCACATCAGTGGCACATAGTGGCGTCTTTCAGTCTCGTACTATTATATTTTGAGATGTTAGCTGGAGTGTTGCAGTGCATTTTGTAAGCAGCTGGACACTAAAAAGCCTGCACTGCCACCTGCCTTTGTTCTTTGTTGTTTCTAATGAGTAACTTTTAAGAATTAGCACGTTTCCTTTGAAAAACGTTGTGTACATTATTTGCAGTGAAAGCTTTATCATTTGAAGTTTTGTGTGAGAAACTGTACACCTCTACCCTGATATAACACTGTCCTTGGGAGCCAAAAAATCTTACCGCGTTATAGGTGAAACCGCGTTATATCGAACTTGCTTTGATCCACCAGAGTGCGCAGCCCTAGAGCACTGCTTTACCATGTTATTTCGGGTCGTGTTATATCGGGGTAGAGGTGTATTTGGAAAAAGTTAAATAATGAAGGCCCTCCTTATTTCTTTTTATGGGGGTGACTCTTGTGTGTGTGTTTGGATTGAATTTCTAGAATCCAGATGTTCAGGCCGTGAAGCGTATATATCAAAATCAGGTCTGTTTTTTTGATGGATTACTTCAGACAGCTATGTTAGCACTTATGGATTTTATTCACTGTCACATAGTTAGCTTTTTTATGGGCTGTGTGGTAGTCTTGTCATGTTGAGGAATAGCAAAGGGAGCTACAGTAGCTCTAACAAAGTGAAAAGACAAATTTGAAAGCTGTTCAAGCAGAGATAATTCAAAAAGCAACATCTTAGACTCAAGCAGCCAGGGGAGAGCAAGTCCTAATTGAACATAAAGTCCACTAAGAAAGGTACAACTTTATACCAAAGCCATTGACATTAAGTTGATTAAAAAAAAATCACTATACCCCTACATTTCAAGAAGCTAAATAAACCTCAATGGAAAAGTTAAATTCTTCAAGTCCTAGTTACAGCATTCACATTAAGTGAACTTGTTGAATAATAGAAAGTTCATGCAGCATTTGTTTGTGTCCTGATGTGACTGTTCAGTCTGAATTTTTTTTTAATAATCCTAGTTTTATGCCGGTAGAAGTGAAGCAGAATGTGGACAAGTGATAAATATGTCCTTACTCTGTTCTCTACACTCAGACTATCCGAGTTTTGTTTATATGCTCACCAAATATTCCTCTGTCTCTCAACTTCCACTGCCAGTTTCTTAACACTCTCCAGCAGTGCCCTGTTACTGTATTTTGGCTTCATTTAACATTCACTTTTTCCCCAACTTATCCCACCATTGCTATAACTGATCTTGCTCTCCCAGTGGCAGCCACAGTGGGTGTGTTTCCATGATGTACACTGCATTTTAATCAGTGTCCCATAATCCAGGTTTAGAGGATGCAATGCTTAAAATGCCAGTTCCTTGACTTATCTAGCATTCCCACTGATACTACCACTGGAATAGCTGAATTGGTGGTAACAACAAGCACAGAAGTCCAAGCATAGATGAGGCTGTAATTCAGGATATGTGTAGTTCGCAATCAGGAGATGCAATTGCAGTTCCTGTAGGGATTCCTGACCTAGATTTCATCTAACTTGAGTGACAATAGCAGTAATCTGTGGCAGCAGGGACAGAACCAGCCTCCTGAATATAACCCTACTTAGGACCCTGGATATATACTTGAGCGGCTAGCTGCTGTCATGGCTACATTGCTATTGTTACTTGAGCTAGTTGTGATCTAGCTGATCAGTGGTTCTCAAACTTCATTGCACCATGACCCCCTTCTGAGTTTCTGACAACAAAAATTACTACACAACCCTAGCATCGGGGACTGAAGCCTGAGCCCCAGCTTCAGCCCTGGGCGGGTGAGGAGGGTGGGGCTTGGTCTTCGACTTCAGCCCTGGGCCCCTGTAAGTTTACTGCCAGCCTTGACGACCCCATTAAAGTGGGGTCACGACTCATTTTGGGGTCCTGACCCAGAGTTTGAGAAGTGTGAAGCTAGATCAAAACTGACTTGGGAATGTCTACAAGCTCATGTGCCAAGGCACACTGTTCTCTCTCTGTCATGACCAGACCTAGCGAGTTCTGTTTTTGTGCTCAGCAAATATTCCTCTTCACTATTCAACTTCCTTCGACAGCTGCATACACTCTTACCAGGGCTTTGTCACTATGGGTGTGCCTACCTGAGCTGCACATACCCATAGTGACAAAGCACTGCTTGAGAGTGTTAAGCAGCTGGTAAAGGAAGTTGAATAGTGAAGAGGAATATTTGCTGACCAAATAAACAAAACTGGATGAGTCTGGTAATTGGAGAGAGAATATAGTGTGCCTTGGAGCATGAGTTCCAGAGCTCACAAAGTTCATAAGAAGGAAGAGGCTGTGGAAAAGAGGCACTCAAGCCTCCCATTTTTTCAGGGATATGTTAAGTGATTTGACAATGAGAAAATTTGGACAAATGTCTAATGAAGCATTTCAGTCAGAAAAGCCATGAGAGAGCCAGACAGAGATGGTTGTGGAGGTTCAAGATTGAGTGAACGTGCTTTGAAAGCAGAATGCTGGGTCAAATGCACTACTAGGCTAGGGTGTATGATTACAGTACATGTGGCCAGTGAAAACACTGAGAGTACAAAATTTAGGGGTAGTCTGGGAAAGAGTAGCTTGAAGAAGACCAAAAACCCAGTGGCTATGATGAGAAGTATGGGATGCCAGAGGCTCTCCCAGAGATTGACTCACTTATTTCACAACACCAAAACATGCTAGCTGCTTAGGACATGTATAAAAGAAACACACAACTTCCTTTGGTGCTTTTTTTTTTTTTAGATGTGAAGCATTGGGTGGATAATGGACAGAGAGGTAAAGAAGAAAACTGATTATAGTAATAGGATCACATGGAGATTCAGTTCTGGCATATGTATTTTTACTGATACGCAGTGGAACCTCAGCTTTTTAGTATCTTTTTTTAATTATTCTAGTTCTTGTAGATCAGTGGTTTTCAATCTTTTTTTTCATTTGCGGACACCTAAAAAATTTCAAATGGAGGTGCCAGACCCCTTTGGAAATCTTAGACATAGTCTGAGGACCCCCAGGGGTCTGTGGACCACAGGTTGTAAACCACTATTGTAGATGGTAGTACAGAAGCAAGGTTAAGAGTGGATTTAAATAAGGAGAGGGAAGTGTGGCTTGGCATTCAGGTTTTAGGAGGCATGCCACATATAGGCGTGTCCATGATGAAATGACAAGGAGTCCGGTGGCACCTTAAAGACTAACGGCTTTATTTGGGCATAAGCTTTTGTGAGTAAAAAACCTCACTTCTTCATATGCATGGAGTGAAAATTACAGATGCAGGCATTATATAATGACACATGAAGAAACGGGAGTTACCTCACAAGTGGAGAACCAGTGTTGACAGGACCAGTTTGATCAGGGTGGATGCACTCAGTGACTTTATGGAGGTGGAGCCAACATAGGCTTGGTTTGAGGTGGTGATTTCTTGAGCAGCTAACACAAATCTCAGTCTGCTTACCTGCTGATTCTTAATTACCACTTGAACAGGTCTTTCAGAGGACTCTGCAAAGCAAAGTAACGTTTTAACTTGTAAAAAAATCAATAGTCTTAGATTGTTTTGAGATAAACTAATTTATAGTCTGACCTTTGCAGCAGACTGCAGCAAAAAAGGGGGAGATAAGAAAAAGTCCTGATCATTAATACTCCTGTAAAAAGAAATATAGCTTTAAGTGCCAGATGGTGCCAGCACAAACATAACACAGTCCTGTGTTGCTCATGTGGAACTGCACTTCCTATGGGAATTCTGAGAGGGATTATTCCTCTCCTAGTATGAGGGTGAATCGATGCATTCCATCATCCTTTTGGATCCTGCAGCCTTATCTGTCATGACCTGCAAACTTTGCTGGAAATTGGGAGTTGATCGTGCTTATCCTACGTAGGTAACTGTTACACGGAACATCTTTAGTATTTTTTTTTAAAATAGATGTACCCCAGTAGGTGTTGAACAATGCTGTAATGCCTGCAAAATGTCTGAAGAAATAATGTATTAAATAAGATCAGTTGTGGGGGTCAAAAGTTCATCCTTCTGAGTAGACTAAGTTCCTTGTAAAGCTTCAGGTTGACTTGAGTGTCGTCTCTTTGGAATGGTTTTAATAAATTCAAGAAAATTTGAAAGAATTCAAGTCAGGTGATGGTTTAATTTTGGACTGAGAAAATGGTTGGCAATCTACTCACAATATTTAGGCTTGAAAGTGTTAGTGTTAAATGTCAATATGTTAACATCAAGTTTTTTCCCCCCTCCCTCTAGGTTCCTCCTCAAATCTTTGATGAACCAATGATTGCTAAAGAAATGTATGAAGTTGCAGTCTCTCTGATTCAATTATTTGATGAGTTGGAAATGAAGGAAAGTGGGTAAGATATACTCCAGGTCTGTTTGTGAAGAACTTGTGACTCTCAGTTGAAATGAAAGTCGAATTAGGGAATATGATTCTTTGCAGTACCTATATTGCAATTCTGACATGGCTTTAATTTTTTGCACTTTTCCTCCCTTTGTCTTGAATGATGACTTATTGGCATGATTTCTGCTCAGATTAATTGTATTTAGACTCCTTCTAGCTTTTATTGAATTTCTTGAATTTTTTAAATGTCTACACTCCAGGGCACAATTTGTAAGTGACCATTAAAGCTATGTCAGTTGAAAACTTTATAGACCCTTTGATGCAGGCTGGGATTGAATGTTCTTTATATGAAGCAAAGATGCAGAACTCGGATTTATTAACAAAGGAATGAAGGAAAGTATTAGTATATAAGAACCAATGAAGGCTGATGTCTTTTCTTTGTATTTTTCAGACTTTCATGCTTAATGTACGTACTAGGTTAGAGTGTAGAACAGATTAAGGCGATTTCATTTATCTTGCGCTATAGCATTTTGTAAATTGGTATTCAGTATCTGCAGGAATGTGGTTAAAAAAATCTAAAGCTACTAGAACTTTGTCTAGTGCTGAATAGCAACTTAAAGCTACACTTTTCTGTCATGCTTTGTTCTGATTTTTTTACTAATTTATAAATATATACTGAAGAAATAGCTTTAATTTTTAGACTGAAAGCTTTTTTAATGTTATGTAAGCTTTTGACATTTTAGAAAAAACTCATGAAACTTAAACTTTACCAGATTGCACTATAAAACATAAGTGTTGATGGGGATATTAATGTGATAAGTATGCCGCTCATTTATCACTTTCATTATGAGGATTTTTTGATCTTTCTCATTTTTTTTTCTGAAGAACTGAATACTTCCTATAGTGCTGCTTTGTTGGACTGTTTTAGAATACTAGTCAAAAGTACCATACAAAATGTTCTCATTACCAATATTAGTATATTTATTATTGTAGTTTTTAATTTCAGAAAGGGGCACTGCTCATAATAGGAAGAGACATTAGTACCCTCTAGTGAAAATGAACATTTCTGGTATTGATATAATTAAAATGTTTTATATGTACAGTAAGGGAATTGTGATTTTCATGCTACATTTACAGAATGTTATAACAATATGAAGTTACTGCTACCAAGTGTAAGATTTTTGTATTACATTAAATTGATTGTAGCCTCTGGTCTCTGTCACACACAGGCTTAAGCAGAGTGATGTCTCTAGCAGTTCATGTCATGGCTTAACTTATCAGTGCTTATGAAGTGAAAGGATTCCATTTGTTTGCTATTGTAAAACTGACTAATTCAGTTGTAGCTCATTATAATGAGCTTTGCAATTTTCCTTACTGTTACATGCTGCTTATAATAGGAAAAACTTTTGTTAGAGCTATCTAACATAGCATTTTTTTAAAGTTTGTGCTTCACAAATTTTAACTAAATGAAGTTAATACTGTATTAATTCTCAAGTAGTGATATCAGAGAGAGATTTTATATAACACAATTTTAATGCAAGGGAAACAGGAGTACTTCTGCATGTGACATAGTTCTAAAGACCATGGAGCAGATTTGCTTTCAGTATTTATGTACATGTTTTATGGAAAATATAGCTTTAGGTAATGTTTTGTATCATGTCTCTTCAGTGAACTTAAATAGCACAACTTATAGGAAAAGTGCACTTTTGTTACTCTTACAAGATAAACTGTTTTTAGGGAACTGAAACATAATAGATTGAGGTTAGTGAAGTATGAAATTAATTAAAATATATTTTTAATATTAGGGAGAACAAAAATTTGGGCCTTATGTCAGAGCGTGGCAGTGTGTTGGTGTTTCTGCCAGGTGGGTACTGACATTTTCTTGTTGTGGTTTTGGTGAGGGGATGCAGCTTGTTAGCGTGTATTGAAATTACATCTTTTTTTCTCTGACATCACTCTTCCTGTAATTGATAACATGAACATCAGTACATATATCAGTCTTCATTTTACCCCAACCCTCTATGAACATGGCAGCAAATAAAAAGTGACCTTCATTGTAAAATACTCTATTCTAATCTTAGAATTTTCAAATAAAGTTGCAGTATAGCAAAAGATACCAACCCTGCCACTGCCCCCCCCTCCCCCCGCCCAATGTGTTTTTTTCAGCTACTGGGTTAAATACTGAATCATGTCATACTTGAAATTCTGCATTCAGTTTCTGCATTCTATATGGTTACACAGTTCCTTCATATGACTGTATGGTGAGTAGTGCCTCATATCCAGCCTTCATCAAGATCCTTGAAGTAGGAGCTAAGCGTCATTTTTTTCTGTATGTTGCTTGGCACATTTTAAGCATTTAATAAATAATGTGTAAGGGAGGGACCACACAGCACTTCATGAATGAACAAGAGGCTGTATTGGTTTTTGAAGAACCAATTTAAGTTGGAAAAACTTAAACTCGCCTATTAGCCTTTCCAAAAGTATGAATCTAGTTGTGTAACTACTACCAAACAAAAGCCATGTGTCAAGTAATTCATGTAGGGCTGTCAAACGATTAAAAAATATTAATTGTGATTAATCACGAGATTAAAAAATAATTGCGATTAATTGCAGTTTTAATCGCACTGTTAAACAATAGAATACCATTTATTTAAATATTTTGGATGTTTTCTACATTTTCAAATATATTGATTTCAATTATGACACAGAATACAAAGTGTACAGTGCTCACTTTATATTATTTTTTTACTAATATTTGCACTGTAAAAAAAATATTTTTCAGTTCACCTCAAATGTACTTGCAAATGTAAAATAATTATTTTACATAACTACACTCAAAAATAAAACTGTGTAAAACTTTAGCGCCTACAAGTCCACTCTGTCCTTCTTGTTTAGCCAATCGCTAGGGTCCACAGTGACCTAGACAAATTGGAGGATTTGGCCAAAAGAAATCTGATGAGGTTCAACAAGGACAAGTGCAGAGTCCTGCACTTAGGAAGGAAGAATCCCATGGACCGCTACAGGCTGGGGACCGACTGGCTAATCAGCAGTACTGCAGAAAAGGACCTGGGGATTACAGTGGACAAGAAGCTGGATATGAGTCAGCAGTGTGCCCTTGTTGCCAGGAAGGCCAATGGCATATTGGGCTGTATTAGTAGGAGCATTGCTAGCAGATCGAGGGAAGTGATTATTCCCCTCTATTCGGCACTGGTGAGGCCACATCTGGAATATTGCATCCAGTTTTGGTCCCCCACTACAGAAGGGATGTGGACAAATTGGAGAGAGTCCAGTGGAGGGCAATGAAAATGATTAGGGGGCTGGGGCACATGACTTACGAGGAGAGGCTGAGGGAACTAGGGTTATTTCGTCTGCAGAAGAGAAGAGTGAGGGGGGGATTTGATAGCAGCCTTCAACTACCTGAAGGGGGGTTCCAAAGAGAATGTAGCTCGGCTGTTCTCAGTGGTGGGAGATGACAGAACAAGAAGCAGTGGTCTCAAGTTGCAGTGGGGGAGGTCTCGGTTGGATATTAGGAAACACTATTTCATTAGGAGGGTGGTGAAGCACTGGAATGGGTTACCTGGGGAGGTGGTGGAATCTCCATCCTTAGAGGTTTTTAAGGCCCAGCTTGACAGAGCCGTGGCTTTGGTGTTGGTCCTGCTTTGAGCAGGGGATTGGACTAGATGACCCCCTGAGGTCTCTTCCAACCCTAATATTCTATGGTTCTAAGACAAACAAGTTTGTTTACATTTATGGGAGATAATGCTGCCTGCTTCTTATTTACAATGTCACCTGAAAGTGAGAACAGGAATTTGCATGGCATGTTGTAGCCAGTGTTGCAAGGTATTTACATGCCAGATATGCTAAACATTTGTATGGCCCTTCATGCTTCGACCACCATTCCAGAGGACATGCGTCCATGCTGATGATGGGTTCTGCTCGATAATGATCCAAAGCAGTGTGGACTGATGTATTTTCATTTTCATCATTTGAATCAGATGCCACCAACAGAAAGTTAATTTTCCTTCTTGATGGTTTGGCTTCTGTAGTTTCCTCATCGGAGTGTTGCTCTTTTAAGACTTCTGAAAGCATGCTGCAAAACTTGTTCTTGACTAGGGTGACCAGTCAGCAAGTGTGAAAAATCGGGACGGGGGTGGGAGGTAATAGGAGCCTATATAAGAAAAAGACCTAAAAATCGGGACTGTCCCTATAAAATCGGGACATCTGGTCACCCCACGTCCCTCTCAGATTTTGGAAGGCACTTCAGATTCTTAAACCTTGCGTTGAGTGCTGTAGCTACCTTTTAGAAATCTCACATTGGTACCTTCTTTGTGTTTTGTCAAATCTGCAGTGAAAGTGTTCTTAAATCGAACTATATCTGCTGAGTCGTTATCTGAGACTACTATAACATGAAATACATGGCAGAATGTTTGTAAAACTACAGAGCAGGATACTGTGACGGGGTAAGGCCAGATGGCTACAGGAGAGTGATCGAAGGTAGAGACATTAGACTTAGATTAAGCGATTCCCTTTTCCCTGGGTAAGATAACAGGGGCTGTTCCAGAACAATCAGGAACTTGCTGGAACCAATTAAGGCAGTTAGGCTAATTAGGACACCTGGTGGCAATTAAGAAGCTACTAGAATCAATTAAGACAGGCAGGCTAATCAGGGCACCTGGTTTAAACAGGACCTCACTTCAGTTAGTGAGGGGAGTGTAAGGAGCTGCGAGTGAGAGGATGTGTTGCTGGAGGACTGAGGAGTACAAGCGTTATCAGGCATCAGGAAGGAAGGTCCTGCATTGAGGATAAAGAAGGTGCTGGGGGTAGCCATGGGGAAGTGGCCCAGGGAGTTGTAACTGTCACGCAGCTGTTACAGGAGACATTGTAGACAACTGCTATCCACAGGGCCCTGAGCTGGAACCTGGAGTAGAGGGCGGGCCCGGGTTCCCCCCAAACTCCCCATCTGACACAGGAGGAGTTGACCTGATCTGTGAGACACCAGAGGGGAAGGTCTAATTTGGAAAGGGATCTGGCCTGTCCCCGACCCACTAGGTGGGACAACAGAGACTGCGGAGATCGTTCTCCCTTTCCCCCATGCTGGCCAGTGATGAGGTTAGCTGAGTGAATGTCAGATTTGAGCTTCTAGCAAAAGCGGCCAAACTGAGGGCTGCCGTGAACCTCTGAGGCGAGTAAATCCGCCAGGATGCGCAGGACCCACCAAGGTAGAGGAGGAACTTAGTCACAATACATACAATTCTCCCACAAGGAGTTCAGTCACAAATTTAATTAACACATTATTTTTTTGATGAATGTCATCAGCATAGAAGCATGTCCTCTGGAACAATCTGTCTTTTTAATCTCTCGTCATATGGAAGCTGTTCCATACCGCTAATCATTTTTGTTGCCTTTCTTTGTACCTTTTCCAATTCCAATATATCTTTTCTGAGATGGGGCAACCAGAACTGTACACAGTTTTCAAGGTGTGAGTATATCATGGATTTATATAGAGGCATTATGATATTTTTCTGTCTTCTTATCTATCCCTTCCCTAATGGTTCCTGCATTCTGTTAGCTTTTTGACTGCCGCTGCACACTGAGCAGATATTTTCAGAGAGCTAGCCATGATAACTCCAAGACTTGGTTCGTAAGTGGTAACAGCTCATTTAGACCCCATCATTTTGTATGTATAGTTGGGATTAAGTTTTCCAATGTACGTTATTTTGCATTTATCAGCACTGAATTTCATCTGCCCTTTTGTTGCCAAATCACCCAGTTCTGTGAGATTGAAAGAATTGGGTTTGTTTAATCTGGAGAAGAGAAGACTGCGGGGGCGGACACACAAGTTTTCAAGTACATTAAAGGTTGTTACAAGGAGGAGGGAGAAAAATTGTTCTCATTAACCTCTGAGGATAGGACAAGAAGCCATGGGCTTAAATTAGGTTGGACATTAGGAAAAACTTCCTAACTGTCAGGGTAGTTAAGCACTGGAATAAATTGCCTAGGGAGGTTATGGAATCTCTGTCATTGTCTAACCTGCTCTTAAAAATCTCCAATCACCTGTCAGGGATGGTCTAGATAATACTTAGTCCTGTCTTGCGTGCAGGGGACTGGACTAGAAGACTCTCGAGGTCCCTTCCAGTTCTGTGAGTCTATCCCCTTTAATAAATCCTTCCTAAAGGATGTCTCTGTCCAAACCATGTGCTCCTCCTCAGCTGTCGCCTTTCCCCCAACCCTTAGTTTTAAAACTCCTCTGTGACCTTTTTAGTCTTATATTCCAGTCATCTGGTTCCATTTTAGTTTAGGTGGTGTCCATCCTTCCTGTATATGCTCCTCTGTTTCTAATAAACCATCGTCTCATCCACGCATTGAGACCCCGCAGTTCTGCCTGTGTAACTGGAAGCATTTCAGAGAATGCTACCATGGAGGTCCTGGACTTTAATCTCTTACATAGCAGCCTAAATTTGCCCTACAGAACCTCTCTCCTGCTTTTTCCTATTATATTGGTACCTATATGTACTATGACCACAAGGTCCTCCCCTGCACTGTACATAAGTTAATAATAATATAATATAATAATAAGTTTTTCTAGATGTCTCAAGAGGTCCGCAACCTTCGCACTCAGCAGACAATTTACCATGCATTTCTCCTGGTCATCATAAACCCAATTATCTGTATTTCTAATAATCAAATCTTCCATTACTATTACCTGTCTCTTCCTAATAACAGGTCCCTTCCTCCAAAGAGGTATCATGAGTGCAAGAGGATACCATGACATCTTCTGGAAGGAGGGTCCCAACTATAGGATTTTTTTCTTTTGCTCCAGCTTGATGTTCTCCTTCCTCGAGACTTTCATCCTCCTCAACAGCACAGAGGCTGTCAGACTAGGGGTGGGACCGCTCAGCTGTGTCCTAGAAAGTCTTGTCTATGCTCTAATAAATTTGTTAGTCTCTAAGGTGCCACAAGTACTCCTGTTCTTTCTTCTATTTATCTCTGTCTTCCTTAGCCCCTTCAGTTTAGCCACTCTGGTTTCAAGAGCCCATACTCGATTCCTGAGGGCCATGAGCTGGTTGCACTGAATGTGCACACCTGCCCACAAGGCAGGTAATCATACATGCTGCATTCAGTGCAATAAGTTAAGTAGCCACCCCCAACCCTCTGCTGCTGGACCCCTGCCTGTATGATGTTTACTCTTGCAGAGGTTTTGTTTGATTGTTTGTACTTTGGGTATGTTTTGGGGGGTTGGGGTTATTGGCCTAAGTGTAACGAATGTTTATTTGGTGTATCTGGCTGTCGTGCTCCCTCACAAAACTCCCCTGTTCACTCGCTCCTCTGGTTGCTTTCGAGCTGGCTTTAAAAATCCCTGTTTTCCCTGAGTTAGCCCCAGCCTCTTGTCAAGGGAGTCTAAAGGAATTAGGGATTCAAGGATGGCAGGCTAGAGCTTTGCCGGGAAGCTCACAGCCTTGCCTAGCAGACTGGTAGGGTCAGCACACAGACCACCAAGGAGACCACACTATAAACTTCAGGCAAGCAGGCACATAACAAACAGATAATAAACTCACCCAAAGGTCATAGATTCATAGATTCTAGGACTGGAAGGGACCTCGAGAGGTCATCAAGTCCAGTCCCCTGCCCTCATGGCAGGACCAAATACTGTCTAGACCATCCCTGATAGACATTTATCTAACCTACTCTTAAATATCTCCAGAGATGGAGATTCCACAACCTCCCTAGGCAATTTATTCCCGTGTTTAACCACCCTGACAGTTAGGAACTTTTTCCTAATGTCCAACCTAAACCTCCCTTGCTGCAGTTTAAGCCCATTGCTTCTTGTTCTATCCTTAGAGGCTAAGGTGAACAAGTTTTCTCCCTCCTTTTTATGACACCCTTTTAGATACCTGAAAACTGCTATCATGTCCCCTCTCAGTCTTCTCTTTTCCAAACTAAACAAACCCAATTCTTTCAGCCTTCCTTCATAGGTCATGTTCTCAAGACCTTTAATCATTCTTGTTGCTCTTCTCTGGACCCTCTCCAATTTCTCCACATCTTTCTTGAAATGCAGTGCCCAGAACTGGACACAATACTTCAGTTGAGGCCTAACCAGTGCAGAGTAGAGCGGAAGAACGACTTCTCGTGTCTTGCTCACAACACACCTGTTAATACATCCCAGAATCATGTTTGCTTTTTTTGCAACAGCATCACACTGTTGACTCATATTTAGCTTGTGGTCCACTATAACCCCTAGATCCCTTTCTGCCGTACTCCTTTCTAGACAGTCTCTTCCCATTCTGTATGTGTGAAACTGATTTTTCCTTCCTAAGTGGAGCACTTTGCATTTGTCTTTGTTAAACTTCATCCTGTTTACCTCAGACCATTTCTCCAATTTGTCCAGATCATTTTGAATTATGACCCTGTCCTCCAAAGCAGTTGCAATCCCTCCCAGTTTGGTATCATCTGCAAACTTAATAAGCGTACTTTCTATGCCAATATCTAAGTTGTTGATGAAGATATTGAACAGAGCCGGTCCCAAAACAGACCCCTGCGGAACCCCACTTGTTAAACCTTTCCAGCAGGATTGGGAACCATTAATAACAACTCTCTGAGTACGGTTATCCAGCCAGTTATGCACCCACCTTATAGTAGCCCCATCTAAATTGTATTTGCCTAGTTTATCCATAAGAATATCATGCGAGACCGTATCAAATGCCTTACTAAAGTCTAGGTATACCACATCCACAGCTTCTCTCTTATCCACAAGACTTGTTATACTATCAAAGAAAGCTATCAGATTGGTTTGACACGATTTGTTCTTTACAAATCCATGCTGGCTATTCCCTATCACCTTACCACTAAGTGTTTGCAGATGATTTCCTTAATTACTTGCTCCATTATCTTCCCTGGCACAGAAGTTAAAATAACTGGTCTGTAGTTTCCTGGGTTATTTTTATTTCCCTTTTTATAGATGGGCACTATATTTGCCTTTTTCCAGTCTTCTGGAATCTCTCCTGTCTCTCATGATTTTCCAAAGATAATAGCTAGAGGCTCAGATACCTCCTCTATTAGCTCCTTGAGTATTCTAGGGTGCATTTCATCAGGCCCTGGTGACTTGCAGGCATCTAACTTTTCTAAGTGATTTTTAACTTGTTCTTTTTTTATTTTATCTGCTAAACCTACCCCCTTCCCGTTAGCATTCACTAATGGGAAGGGGGTAGTCATGTAGTCCCTCCTTCTCCACTTAGAGAACTCCCTCATAAAACTCCTGTTTGTTCGCTAGCTCCTGTTCACTAACAATCTAGTGAACTTCTTGAGCAGACAGTCTGTCACAAGTGATCACTGTGGAGGTCGATTATCAAGGCAGTATTTCATTTGTGAGGAATTTCCTTAGTAGACTTGTTCACCACCAAAGTAGCCCGGAGGTTCATTACAAGACACTTTCATCCTACCATGGAATCAAGGCCTTGTGAAGGATTTCCTATCAATTCCCCTGATTTGCAGAGGAGACAGGACAGAGCCACAGTAACCCTAAGAACTCCTTACTGACCAAGACAATTCTGGCTAACACACATCTGTAGAGGGCCGTTTAGCCTCTCATTCCACTTCCAGACTGTCTGGATATAATATTGCAGAACTAGAATTAGATACTGCACCCAGCCATGAAATCACTACATCTGACAGCCTTGGGTGCTGGCTTGTTGAGTGCTCCTGCCAGGTCCAAGAAATCCTCATGTAAAACAGGCCTTCGCCAAGAAGGACTTTCTCAAAATGAGAGATTTTCAGTCTGGGCAGGTCAAAATGGTTGTGACCCAGTACAGGCTCCTATACCAAAGATGCATGACTACTTCCTGCATTTGAAACACTCTGAGCTTTCATTCAGTTCCATCAAGATCTCCATGATCTTGACATGATCTCTGCCTGCTATCCACCTGTTCAGTCCTGCTCAGTCTCCTCACATCCCACAATATCAATATTCCTGAATGCATAGTTATATGTTTACCCACTGGTCAGAGAATCCTCCTCGTGCATGGGATCTCAACATCATTCTTGTGAACCTTATGGTATCTTCTTTTGAGCCACTTTTGAAATACAACATACACTGCTGTAACATCTGCTAGGAGGGCCAGCAAACTCAAACTTACATCTGACATGCGTCTGACGAAGTGGGTATTCACCCACGAAAGCTTATGCTCCAATACATTTGTTAGTCTATAAGGTGCCACAGGACTCTTTGTTGCTTTTTACAGATCCAGACTAACACGGCTACCCCTCTGAAACGTACATCTGACGCCCTCCCAAACCCTACTCAGTGTTACCCCTTTTGTCCCAAGGGGTTATCCAATTCAGTGTGTTGTGGGTTATTCCAATTACAAGATGAAATTGATGATGGAGTTAGGTATTCCTTTGGTGCAATTTTGTTTATTTACAAAGAATGTACAAAGTCTTGTTTCCCTGAATACAGGAGGAACCAAACAGGAGACAGTTCCTTTGTTTGGTTTTACAAGCCCATCTTTTCAGCCAGCTTGTTATACCCAAAAAGCTTTCTTTTAGTTTTCTCTCAGGGCCACATTACCAGCCTTCTGCTACTGTCTGCTTTGCTTTCTCTTGCTGCTGCTTCGGATTCTGCTGTCTCTTTCTTATATGCTTTTCTGGTCAAACAATACCCAGTAAAGCCTTCTGCACACATAGTTCTAATTTCTGGGTGGGTTTACATACCCATTTATAGCAGTCCCAACCTAGGACAGAGGATCCTGTTTCCTTCAGCGGTCCTAAATGAAGGCTGGCAGGCACACCTATCATACTCAACGACATATCACAGAATCCATAATAAAATTCTTCAAAGATAACGGTGTTCAGATTTCATCTGATGCTTATCCCCAAAGTAGTCTTGGAATTCCATTTGAATCAGTCGATTAACTCATCTGTGTTCTTCCCTAAACCTCCTTAGGAGAGAAAAAGCTCCACACACAGGATGTTTCAAGGGACTGAGTATACTATATTGAAAGAGGAGAGCTTTTCAGACTGTCTTCGGAGCTCTTCATGGCCATTTCTGGTGCTTCGAAAGTCATCTCCTCTCAGAGGATATCAAAATGGATTATGCAGTGCATAACAATCTGCTACCAAACAGTTAGTTATACCTCTCCCATTCAATGTTAATGCTCACTCCTCTAGAGCAGAAACCTCCCATATCTGAAAACTCTAAGGCAGCCACATGGAGTAACTCTCTGACTGTTGTTAAATGCTATGCCCTTGACCTAGCTGCAAGATCAGATGCCAAGTTTGGGTGAGCAATATTACAATCTCTGTTCAGTTAGGTCAGTCAGGACTCCTGAATTTCACTTGCCAGATGCAGTGCTGCTTGTCAGTCAGCTAGAGTGGGATTCACACTGAGAAGAGAGAACAGTTACTTACCTTTATAGGAACTGTGGTTCTTCAAGATGTCGTCAGTGTGGGTCCCACAACTCGGCTTGAATCCCCATTTTTGGGGGATTTCTCTGTGTCTGTGACTCTGAATTAGTGAGGGACTGGGGAGGGGTGGTTGGAGCCACTCTGCCCTTTGCCCCCTCAGATGAGGGCGCACGAGGACATGTGCAGCACAGGCATGGCCCACAGGACACTGTGATTCAAAAGATTTCAATCTCTGGATTGTGTAATGAATGAAGATGCTGTACATAGGAGCCCTGACTCATTTGTTGCAGAAGTTGGAAAGTGAATTATACATGAGCCCAGAGAATGCAGGTAGAGAAAAAGGAGGGTCTTGTGGTTATGGCAGTTGTGTCACCCTGGGTAACTGGATTCTATCCCTGCCCCTGCCACAGAGTTCCTATTATGGTACCCTATTTTATGGGCACCCAACTTGCAGGGTTGGCAATTTTCCAGGAAAAACTAGTTTAGGAGAGGATGCTGGTAAATACTGAACCTGTTTTAAACCTGTTTTAAACTGGGAAAAATAATTGCATCAGTGTCCAGCAAGCACAGAACAAATATTTTCAAATTTTGGATACATCCATTCAAAACCAAGGTATAGGCTCAGTGTATCCACTACATGAAAGTTGGTCTTCTGCTACAGAATGCTGCATGGCCAAATGCACCTGGACTGGTAGTCGGCAACTCTGCATGCTTCTGATTACTTAATCAATGCTTCAAGCCCACAACTTTGCATTATTGTTCTTTTTATGTAATCAGATGTTCTTGACTTTTGTTTATATAATGTTGAAAACTGAAATATGAGTCATAACATGTAATACTTCTTGGAGAAAATACCAAACCAAAAATGTATACAGATATTCCAATGTTCAGTATTATAATTACATATACCCTCTGCAGTTTTACTTTTTATTTGTACAACCCTAAATTAATCTATGAATCTACTGCATTATGTAACCATAATTTGAATATGTAACTAAAACTAAGTGTAATGTGGTATGCATTAATAAAATGGCTTTTAAAATAGAAAATGCCTTAAACTGGAACTAACTGGTTTTTCATGAGGTGGTAAAAACCATGATTTTACCTGGTAAAAACCACCTCTGGTAAATACTATGCCATTCCTGCTGACTTAAGACACCTAGGGCTTGATTTGCTGAAGTGCTGAGCAGTCTCAACTGATGGAAATGGGAGCTGTGCTTGAATATATAAAGTGGTATAAGTGCTAAGAACTTTGAAAAATCAGGGCCTGGGCATCTCAGTTTGGGCACCCCAAATTAGTGGGCCCTTGACAGTTTTGGACTTTATCTCTATTCTTCAGTTCCTCATCTGTAAAATGAGGATACCTCCCTAGCTCACAGGGGCTAAGACAATGAATTTATATCTAAGTTTGTGAGGCACTCAGTCACTATGGATATGAGGGTCAAAGAAAAGCCCATATGGAAACTAATAATTCAGTATTCAATGTAGGGTTTGGATGATGTGGTGTGAATAAGGAATGGAGCCGAACATTAGTGAGGATAAAAAGAAATATTGAATAGCTACCCATTCAGTGAGCACTGTTTCTCCTATGCACTATACAAGGCAGAGGTCCTGTGGAAAAATATTATATGATCATCCAATTAAAGATGGTAGTACAACAGCAACATTTAATTCTGGCACGTCCTAGATTTTCAGTGATTGACTTTGCAACTTTAATTTTCTTTAAATATAGCTTTCTCATGGGAAAAAAATATAATGTGTAGTGTCAGGCAACTTTAATTATGGGGTAGTACTGCTAGTCCCACATATAGTAAGTGTAGGTGTGTGTTTGTCATTTTATTTGTAATGTAATTTTATAGTCACTTTTCACTGCATCTTTGCTATTTAACCTATCTGTTGTAATTGTATATGAAAAGGGATAAAGAAATAGAAACAGAATTAGGAATTAAGCAGAAATGAGGAGAATCCATTTTAGAGTAAAATCATTAACTTCTTTGGTTTAGGGTGAGCATCAAAATGTTTAATTTAACTCAGCTGTTTATTCCCCCCTAGGTTTGGCTGAAATGAATTACCTGCATGAACTTCTCACAAGCATGATTCACAAAAGGTAAGTTAAAATGAGTAACACGTGGTAAAATATTTTCATATGTACAGTTCTGTTTTAATTTCATTACATTTCTGTTGAGTATTTTAACATTAATCCTTCAGCTATGTGAGTTGTAGTCCCAAAAGATATTTTGGGGTAATTATGGCCCTGACTACTGTGAATCACTATATAGATGTTACAGTGATGCATTTCTTCTAGGTTGCAAGTATATCTGCTCCATTCAAGTGTGACTTTAGAAGAACAGAATAATGTGTTTTTGACTCCAGTTCCTGGTTACAGAAAGGTAAGCAAGTATTGAAACATGGCTTAATTCTTATAAAAGAAGTAGATAGTTTTGGCCATAGGCAACATTAGCTGCTCAGGCTAAGATCGTTGTTAGTGGAATTATTACTAATATTTGAAATTATTAATATTGATATGGGAAACCACCAAACACTAATTTAAGCATAAATTTCTTTATTAAATCCAAAGGCCAAATGGTATTTATATGACTGCTCTAGACATGCTTATTATTTAGGCTTTTTATACAATTTACTACAACCAAACAGTAACAAAAGCATTTGATCAAGATACTTACAAATGGACTAAACCCAGGGTTGCTTAGACCCATATTGGTCGGCTCCAACGTGGTCAGGCAGGTATTAGCAATGAACTGCTTTAAGAGTGTACTTTTTATATCCTTTAACAAACAAGTGATGTCATTGCCAATCACTGACTTCAGCTAAAATCCAATTTGAGACAATTCACCCTTATTTCCAGTCTTAATCCAGAGAAGTTTTGCAGCCTCCTTTCTTATCTTCTCCCCCACTCTTTGCTTATCAGCAGAACAGTGGGAAGGTTCGGGATTCTTTCTTTTAAGACAATTTTTCTTTGTCTTGTTACTGCAGCTCTTTGTTTTATTAGTTACTTTGGAAACCATACATCCTTCCCACACTACAAGTAACACTACTTATTCTCATGGCCTTCTTTTATTTGCTGATTGGGGCCTTCTTTACAACACATATATATCCTTAATCAAACATAAGTCAACTTTAATTCTTTAATTTTATTCCTCTCCTACAACTGTATAAAGGCAATCCAGCTTTGTTCAAGTTAGAAACTGATCACTTTTCTGGTAGGTCAGAAAAGCTTTCTTCAATTAATGTATAGCTGTGGCCGTTATCACTGGCCACAGCTGAAAAAAATGGACAGGGGCTATAATAGACTTGATGAAGTTATAATTAAACCAATTGTTGTATATTGCCCTGTTCCTGCAAAGTGAACTGCAGATGTGGATTCCTGCTTCTGGGAGACAGTAGTTCTCCATGCTGGATCAAGCCCTATGTTTGTTAGCTTCTTGATTTCTAGTGCTATTAGATTATTGAAGTACAATTAAAAACATAAAATATACATGTACTGTGAAGTTACAACAACTATTTCCAAAACTTTTTTTACTATAGCACTCTTTGGTTTATTTTTTTAAGCACTAGAAAAATAAAATCGAAGTGCTGTGACACCTTTTATTGTCTAGACACAATACTGATGAAAATCA
Source organism: Terrapene triunguis (assembly GCF_002925995.2). NCBI lineage: Eukaryota > Metazoa > Chordata > Testudines > Emydidae > Terrapene > Terrapene triunguis. Next base: position 2,286,173 of record NW_020664540.1, read on the forward strand.
CTTTGGAAAATGGCAGAGAGCACAAACACAAATATAATATTTCTATTTCATTAACGATTTTTCCTACCCACCAAGGAAAGTTATATAAATACATATATTAATATAGATGGGTGAACTTTTCTTTCATATTTTTTTTCTCTTTTTGGACTTGAACTAGATTATTCTGTCTACAAATATGGCTGAGAGCTCTGTAACAGTTCCAGATGTAAAATATGGTGAGTATTCTATATTGTAATTAGCAATATGTGTATCCTATATGTACTTCACCTGCATTTCCCTACTTTGGTCCCTCCCATCACTGATTTGAAAAAGGCCTTTATCACTGCCTGTATTATATAATAACTTTGACAGTGAGATTCCACCCCCTTTCACTCCCCCAGCAGCAGGGAATCTCTTACAGATTTTCTTTAAAGGTAACAAGGAAAAGAGAGAAAAAATTAAGATTGACCTACTCTACTGTATGAGAGTTAGGTAGTGATGGTGGTTGTGAAATGTGTCTGACATTTGAAATAGTTTTGCTGCTTGTGGATGTTGTTGTGGAAGAGGTAAAATCAATTGGTATGTCTTTAAGGCATAATAACTTAAGTAACTCTGTTAGAGGAATCTTTGTCCTGTGGAAAAATGCTTACATGTGGTGGATAGCAACATTAGACATGAACCATTTAAGCTATGTGAAGATACACCTTTATGATTGAGACTTTCAGGTCAACACAAGCAACTATCAACAAAGAGGAGACTCTGTCCCCCATAGATTTGAAATAAACATATCTTCATATCGCATCTTAGCAGCTCACAGGTGTATCTTCACTGTGCTTAAGAGACCAATCAACACTTGATTACAACTCGTACTTGGACTTGCAGCCAGCCCAGAGTATCCAGACACATCGGGGTAGTGTTGGTAGCAGCTCTGAGGTAGGAAAGGAAATATATATTCTAATCAGCGCTCGCTCCATAGATAAAGCATAGCAGAATATTTGGAGATTAACAAAATTTCTGGATTCATACAGACTTGTTCTGAACAAAGATAAAAGCCATCTCCTGGCATCCCAAGCTGTCCGTCATCTATGGGGGTAAAGATTGACATAGGCTCCCACAAGGTGTTTCTTTGAATAGCTGAAACCAAGGAAAAGTGTAATTGAATGAGGTGGTGACAGTTGATTATCTGCATAGGTATCCTTCAGTCAACAAGTGCATCCTACTGTCCTTCCCTCTGTCATCCTACACAGAATGTAAAAGTTACTTGGGAGGTATTTTAGTTCCTTGGTGGATGATTGAGATTGGATAACGAAAGAGAAAAGGGACAGGGAGCCAGTGGTATTGGGAAAATGTGTGGGAGCTGATTGATGACTGGAGGCTGTGGGGTAGGGGTGGAGAGACGGATGGGATGAGGAGCTGGGAGAGGGAGAACTGAAACTGGCTGGGCAAGGAGAATGGGAACAAGGAGTCAGGGGGAGAAAGTGACTGGGAGTGGTGGAGGAAGACTGGGACTTGGACAGGGAGTCTTGAGGCAGAGACTAGGACTGGCTAGGTAAGGAGACTGGGACAAGAAGCCTGAGGAGTGGAGACTGGGACTGGGTTGGCAAGATCAATGGGACTGGGACAAGGAACTAAGGGTGAGAGAAAGGCAAGACTGGGACAAGGACAGGTTTGAGGGGATGGTAATGAAGGGGTGAAGCGTTGGAGGAGGGGAGTCCAAAAAGAACAGCCATAAGGTTCTCTGAGAGTGAGACCACCCTCCCCTTCACAGCCTGGAATGGAACCTAAGATTCCTGAGTCTCACCATTCCTTTGCTGTCATCAACGGTTTGTGAAATCCACTGGCAAAATGTTTAATCTTCCTCGGGTGCTGGTCCACACACAGGATGACAGCCTGCTATTGCTATTAGTTAATCCATTAGTTCAAGTAACAGTGGTCTGTGCAGTGGACAGACCACTGGAAGACATTCTAACATCTTTCAGTTTAAAAAAAAAAAGGGTGGGAGAGAAGAAAGAGGAAAGAACATCTCTTCTGCATTCTTCACTGCTAGAGGGTAATTGTCCCTTGACGTCCCAGGGGCATGCGCAGTTCTCCTGGCATCAAGAGATGCCTCTCCTGCAAGGAGTCGATTCCGGACATGCACTGTGTCCAGTGCCTGGGGGAGTCCCATATCCCTCAGAAACGTTCCCTCTACCCACGGCTAAAGCCGAGGTCTTGTAAAAACCGGGAGCTGAAGTTAAAACTACTCCTAATGAGAAGGCACTTCAGCTGCCATGGGACTCTGTGCCAATCCCAGATCATCCCCAGAACCTTCAACTTCAAAGGGGGTAGAGTTGCCAAAAGGCTCAAGGAAAAAGGGCTCCAAGCCCTCAAATCGATTTGTTGGCCATCCAGAGGGGTTCCCCAGTGTGATCTGCCACCTTGGTACCAGCAGCTCCGAAGTGCGGTACCTAGAAGGAGGTCTCCACTGTGATCTCTGCCGCACCACCTGGAGATACCAGGAGCTTAGGCTCTGAGGCAGTGGTACCATCCCCTAACGAGAGAGACATACTGTCTTTAAAAGAGCAGCACCGTGTAAACCTTCAGTACTGGGTGTGACAAAGCTCCCGTCTATGGAGCACTCTGTATGTTTACAAACGTTGGTACTGACCATGTACCACAGACCCTCTGCAGCGGCACCGAGTGAGCCAACAAGAGTTCGGTACCCTAGTGACCTGACAGTCGGGAAGAACTGCAATCCCCATTACTCAGTACCAGGGCCCTGGTTCCGAGCACATCCTGGCTGCTGGAATCGCTCTCGACACTGGGCTATGTAACACACAAACCCTGGTCAGCACCATCCTTACCCACTGACGAGTCTGACAGTGACCAGGAGGCTCTCATTTCCCTGGCCTCTCACCATCATAGTACAAGGGACCTCCTCAGTTCCATCGAGCTGACCCGCAAGCATTTTTTATCCTTGGGGACCTCCCACCTGCATGACCTCCCCCCGATGGTCATACAGATCCTAGCATAGGTGCCCATTTTCCAATGTGCTTGTGGGGGGGAGGTGCTCAACTGCTGGCTCTGCCCCAGGCCCGGCCCCCTTTCTACCCCTTCCTCCAAGGTCCCACCCCCACCCTGCCTCTTCCTGCCTTGTTCTGTCCCTCCCCCCAGCACACCGTGCCCTCGCTCCTCCCCATCCCTCCCAAAGCCTCCTGCATGCCGCAAAACAGCTGATCGCAGCAGGCACGAGGCGCAGGGAGGGAGTTGGGGAGGCGCTCATCGGTGGGGCCGCTGGCGGGAGGCAAACACTTGGGGGGCAGAGGAGAAGCTGATGGGGGGGCTGCCGGCGGGTGCTCAGCACCCACCATTTTTCTCCATGGGTGCTCCAGCCCCAGAACCCCCACAGAGTCAACACCTAGGGATGCTATACTTCACGGGAATCTAGTGTCTCTCAGAGAGAGTCTGCCAGACGGTCTCCTACAATGTCACTGTCCAAAGCTCATGAGTCGGGGGAGGAAGAAACTTTGGAAGAACAGGAGGAAGGGCTCGAAGGGGAAGCTTCCCCTCCAGCAAGCTTCTCCTTGTCTTCACTAGAGGAAGCTGTAACACCCCTTCTCCATTACTAGCTGATTTTGGGATCTTACCAAGAGGGTAGTGGATGAGCTGCAAATTCCCCTGCAGGAGGTAACAGATACACATCACAATCTGGTGGATATTCTCCACACTGCATCCTCATTATATCTTACAAGTGATTTACTTATTTTGTTCACATTGTTAGTGCTTTATTTTTAAAAGAAATTTAGCAGATAAAACAGAAGTATTAGGATAAGATATCCAAATACAGAAATGGCTGCTTTGTATGTATATCATCCAGCGTGCACTAAGTTTCTGTTGTAATTCAAAGTAAACACTGGAATTCTAGTTCGGAATTCTACTGTAGACATTTAGACTATTCCAAGTGTAATTGTGTGTATGTAGAGCTTTAGCCCACTTTCTTTCAATTCATTGCGTTTTTTTTCATTTAAGGTTATCCTTTATGGCTACACAAAATCAACCAATATTTGTTTTATTGTCCTCAGTGCAATACTTGAATTACTGTGTTATTTTTTTGTTTTGTTTTAAATTGCAGTCATCGATTTCTGTTTGACTAGAACTCTGGTTTGCGATGAAGACACTAATTATCAGAGCCTGAGACTTTGTTGGGCTTCTAAGTCTAGTTGTAATCAGAGGAAAGGTAAGGCAACAATAGTCTTATGTTAAGAAGCTTCAGAGAAACTTGTTAGATATGGCATAGGAGTTGTGCCTTGGCTTTTAGCACCATTAATATTTATGTGAAACGGTCTTTTTACTTACCTTTCCTTTGTGTGTAGGTCTTTGTGTGCCCGAATAATGTTTTTCTTTTTATTTCAGAAGTACTTTTCATATGGAAACTTGCGTAACACCCTAAAACTTGGGAGGATTGCTTATTATACTTTTAGAATAATGTAGCTTTAGATTGTACTTGCTTTTAAATGCAGAATTCTGTTTTTTAAAGTAAGGTATTTACTCCTTCCTTAACTCATACACTGTGTTCTCTGGATAAATTTAAAATGACTGCCTTGCTTTTTTTTGCAAAATTTATTTGCACCAAAAGTGTGATAGTGTCTATTATTAAAATGGGACACAGAGTTCCTCAGGTTAAACATTGCCAAACTTACCTTAAGTGTGTGTTTCCATACTGATCCTGGAAAATTGATACATTCTTGAAAACAAAGGCTACAGCATGGATAACATACAAAATATTCTGCTTAGATGCTACAGTACAGCCCCAGGGCCTTGGATTTGTGTGATAGTTACATGCATTTTGCACTGTCCCTCTGCTTTGTCTGCCAGTTCTGTTCCTGTACACGGGGAATGGCAATTAAATGTTCTAGAATGTTGCTCTGCTTGCAAAAATAGCAGGCTTGCTGAATGGAAGAACAGTACTGTATGTTCCAGCCAACCAAAACTACAGTAGTGGCTTGGCGTAATTTTCAGCATGACAATCTTGATCCTGTCAGTTCCATGTATAATGGAAAAATCAGAAGTTATAGTTCACTGTTATTAAAAAATAAGAAAGTGTAACCACTATATCACCTTTTTTTTGGTGAAAATTTTCACTATTGCTTTTAAGAAATTTTTAATGGTGTAGGGATTAAAAGTGCCTAACCAGTGCCTAAACTAGCACTCCCACCAGTGGAGCTGAACTAGTGTTGGTGGTGCAGTTGTGGAAGAATTCCCAAAAATATGCAAATATAGACAAGATTTAGATGCTTAATTGCAGCCTGCAGAAATAAAATATACAGGGACATCAGGTAGTTTAGGCACTATATTACTACATTTGGGTTTTAGGTCTTAGTTTACAAAATCAGATATCAATAGGAATGCTTTAATTAAATAATAATTAAAAAAGAGAACTTTGAACCATTCTCCCACCCTTCAAGCTTTCAGCAAACCTCTCTGTGAGCATATTGCATGACTGGTAATATGCTGGTCAGGAGAGCGTAGCAAGATAAGAATTAGTCCTAGTGCTCCTTTCTGGATCTTGCAGATTTCCAAGAGAAAAGCCATGCTGGGAATTAGAACTGCTGCAATCACAGCTAACTTATCCTTTATGCTCAAGAAGTGGAGAATCCGTGATAGCAAGGCTCATGAGAACCATGTTGCCAGGAGTATGATGTTTAGGTGTATCAACAAAGGAGGCCAGCTCCCTGCATGATACCCTCTGATCCGTGCAAATGTGCTTTTATTTCCCTAATGAGCCATAAACTCCATTTGGTATTTACAGACCAGACCCTCTATCCCAGTGCAAGGTCAGAACCCCTTTTCCTTTCAAAGGGGAGAATGAAATGAAGTCCTTAATTTCTAGCAGAATTTTTTTTTCTTTATTTTTTTTTTTTTTTTTGATGGGAGGATGATTAAATTCTAAGGTGAAATTTTCAAAAGTGCTCAGGTGACTAAGGAGCCTAACTCCCATTTTCAGAAGTGATTTAGGAGCCTAAGTCTTACTAAAACACTTTGTCATTTCCTGTTCTGTGTGCATATAAATGTGGAAACTTAACATGCTGCATAGGCTTTTTTCAAACGATGTTCACTCTGTTCGTATTATATGAAATCCATGAATTATCAGTGTACTAGGTGCTGTACAATAGAGGAAGCGTGCCTAAGAAATCCCAGCTCCAAAAAGCTTAGACTAAGGTGCTGATCCTGCAATGAGCTTTGCAGGTTGCTCACTGCAGGTTCAGGACTTGTGCACATTTTGCCACAAAGTGATATAATATGAAGCCAGATAGTACTATACAAAACAAACAGATGTACTCAGTATGGCTCATACACTTCAAGGGTTAGGTGGGTTCTTGGATAATCCCATCTTTCTTATGGTATTTATAGCAACCCTAATATTTGAGACTGCCACACACTCTTTAATATATTTATTCTGGCAACACCCTGGTGAGGCAGGAAAGTGCGTTTATTCCCATTTTTATGGATGGACGCTGAGGCCAGAGACTAAGTGATTTGCCCATCTTCCATGAATCTGTGACAGAGCAAGAAATTCAGTCCAAATCTCCCAAGTTCCAGGCTAGCATACTAACCACTAGTTGTCCTTACTCCCATCTTCCAGATCCTGACTTTGGATCTCATAGGATTCGTTCTGCAGTTGCTGCATAAGATGGGGAATTAGACTTTAGATGGGATTTTCAATTTGAATTTCCTTCTTTGAGTTTTACTCAGTCTGTTAGCTTTGCTACATTGTCTTGTAGTGAAATATTTTGTGTGTGTGTGAGAATGAATCTCTTAATTTTAGTATAACATGTTTAAGTCTGAGATTGTCAGTTTACAAATCATTGCCAAACCATGCCTTAATCCTCTGTATTATTTAAAGGCCGGGCTGGACGTGTTTCCAAAGGGTACTGTTATAGGCTTGTACGCAAGGACTTCTGGACAAACTATATACCGGAGAATGCTGTACCTGAGATGCTGGTAAGAATTATTTTCAAATGTAATTTTTGTAATATGATTTTATCTATATTTAGTGATACAAGTGGTAAGTGTGGCTACATTGTTGTTAAAGGTAATGTATAATGAAAGTTATTCACATGTTCAGAGTGTAAAAATGATTGACGTTTTGGAGTAGTAGCTAGTAATTTGACTAATATTTAGAAATATAGAACAAAGCTGGTAAAATAATACTTTCAGGATACTTCTACTGGAAAAATAGACCTGTTGTGTTAACCATTTTCTCTTTGTAGAGGAAGGCATATCAGGTCAATAAAACTTAATTCTCTTGAATGGTTTGGTAGCCTGGCAAAAGTAGAATCTATCCTTAACTGTGGGAAATACAGTTCAATTATCTAATAGATTTATTTGGCCGTCTATATATCTAAAATGTGTCTTTTATAAAAGGAAACATTCCATATAGTGAGTTAAGTGAGTTATCTTTCCACAAATGGCAGAAGTTAACATTTCCCAATTTATTTTTCCTTTCAGCGATGTCCATTAGGAAGTACAGTCTTAAAGGTTAAATTGCTTGACATGGGGGAACCAAGAGCTTTATTGGCAACAGCCCTATCTCCACCCAGTATAGGTGACATTGAGCGCACCATTCTTCAACTTAAAGAGGTAGGCACTGTGACAGGTGCCTGGGACTGGGGTACCACTGACTCCCCCAACCCACCAGCCTGGGCTCCCATTCACCCTGTAATGCTGTGACAAGCTCCCGGTTTCAAACTTTCATCAGCACACAGGTAGGGACACATCCAGCTACATAAAAGAATAAATGGACACAAATCGGACATCAGGATGGTAACATACAAAAGTCAGTAGGAGAACACGTCAATCTTCCTGGACATTCTATAACAGATTTAAAAGTAGCCATACTTGAACAAAAAACTTCAGAAACAGACTTCAAAGAGAAACTGCAGAACTAAAATTCATTTCATTTGCAAATTTAACACCATTGATATGGGCTTGAATAGGGACTGGGAGTGGCTGGCTCACTACAAAAGCAATTTTCCCTCTCTTGATATTGACACCTCCTCATCAGTTATTGGGAGTGGACCACATCCACCCTGATCGAATTGGCCCTGTCAGCACTAGTTCTCCACTTGTGAGGTAACTCCCTTCTCTTCATATGTCAGTATAATAATGCCTGCATCTGTAATTTTCACTCCATGCATCTGAAGAAGTGGATTTTTACCCACGAAACCGTATGCCTAAATAAATCTGTTAGTCTTTAAGGTGCCACCGGACTCCTTGTTGTTTTTATCCAGCTGTAGTAACATGCAAACAGGCTTTCTAACCAGCCCCTGCATGGGAAGGCTATTTAGCTAGGGCACTTACAAGCTTCCGAGGCGTACACCCCCCTCTGGAGAGTAAACCCAAAATTATACTGTCTTGCGCTTCACAGGGAACTGTACAGCGCAAGCTCATGAAATTTGCCCACCTCCCTCAATGTGCAGGAAAATATGCAACAGTTTTCTGCCCCCCTTTCCTCCACCCCCATTATGATTTCCACACACTGGTTTTAGACCAAACAAAAATAAATATATTAACTACAAAAGATAGGTTTTAAGTGATTATAAGGGATAGCAAACCGATCAAAGCAGATTACCTAGCAAATAAAAAAACCACAATCTAAGCTTAATATACTAAATGATGATTTAAGCAGTTTGCAGAGAATCTTGAGGGCAAGCTACACTTGCTTGCAGCTTCAAACCCCAGGTATTCCTTTCACAGACTAGCAATCCCTCTAGCCTGGGTTCAGCCCTTCTCCCCCAGTTCAGTCCTTGTTTCTCGGGCATTTCCAGCAGTTTTCTTGGGCAGGGAGTCAGTGAAGAACAAACATGATGTCACTCCCCTGCCTTAAATAGCTTTTGCATATGGTGGGAACCCTTTGTCTCCAATTGTTTAGTAATAATAATAAAATAATATAATATATGGAGATGTGCCTATATCATAGAACTGGAAGGGACCCTGAAAGGTCATTGAATTCAGCCCCCTGCCTTCACTAGCAGGACCAAGTACCGATTTTGCCCCAGATCCCTAGGTGGCCCCCTCAAGGATTGAACTCACAACCCTGGGTTTAGCAGGCCAATGCTCAAAGCACTAAGCTATCTTTCCCCCCCCCTTCAGTGGAAAAACACTGGTATTCTATGATGGAGTCCAGTACCAGGTGACTTGGTCAGATGCCTCTGTAGGGCCATAGCAGCCATGAGTCACAGTCTGTTTGTACCATCCTCAGGAAGACTCCCCAGGCAGGCTCCCTGGTGGGAGATAAGCATCTTCTAAGACCTATTGTTCTGCCTAATGGCCCTCCCCAGCCAGCCATCTAGACTGATTGCTTTCTGTCTAGTGGGCTTTCCCCAGGTGTAAACACATTTGTAACAGATGCATAGACAATATTCCTAACTGCAGATACCAAAATGATACACACATACAAATAGGATAATCATGTTCAGTGAATCAGAACCTTTTCAATTATATCTCATATGACCTATCTTATATAAAATACATCATAGTTATGCCATAATCATATCATAATATTACTGTGAAGAATATGGGGCGTAATGCCACAGGTTCTTCTCCTAATTGTTTTGCTAAAGCCCAGATAGTCTAAACATACAGTAAATAGATAAATAATCTGAACTTGTGTCTAATAAGGCATTTAAAGAGGTACTGACTCCTCATGGAAAACTGAAAAATAAAAAACCCTATCAGTTTAGAAACACTTAATTTTTTTCCCTTATTGGGGGACATCACTCCCCTTTTTAACATAATTTCTGCAACCATCAATTTTAATGTTGCTACAACAGGATTATGGCTTCATTTAGGAGCAGGCACAGCTGAATACTGGGCAAATAATCCTGTTTGTAGACAAGCATCCTTAATGAGAAAGTATGGAAGAAATAGTAGCAAAATTGTAAGAATTGTTTATAATAAAAGCCAAAATTCTGTCTACCTCTTCCATCCTGAAAGGATGGTGGGTGGGGAGGATGGTTCTGATATCGTGCAACTCTGCACAGGGCTTGTGCTTCCTGCTCATAAACACTGCGGGAGCATTAATGACATCAAACATATTCTCATTTCCCCAAACACATGAGTAACAGTTTAAAAATAGCGTAGTTCATTTGTATCTTCAATTTCTACCACACAAGTTTCAGCTGCAAAAAAATGGGTTTTTTAAATTTTGGTTTAAGCTCCCCAACCTTTTTTCTCCACCAAGCACCTATAGTGGTTTCTGCTACTAATTTCAATTATTGTTCTAGGCCAGATTTTTTTTTTTTTTTTTTTTTTTTGATGCAAAGGTCTTAGATGTTGGTAAAGTTGAGTCTATTAACCATATAATTAATTTTATAAAGATAGGAGCACTTGCAATTAGTACACATCCTGAAGAAGAAAATCCTTATGATGGTGAGCTAACCTTCTTGGGAAGAGTATTGGCACAATTACCTGTGGACCAGCAGCTCGGAAAGCTAATAGTTCTTGGCCATGTCTTTGGATGTTTAGAAGAATGCCTTATTATAGGTGGGTGAGGGAACAAAAAGCATTTAAGAACAGTCATCATAAAACTACATCCAGACTTGTTGCAGCTCTTAATTTCCATCTGTTTTTGTTACAGCTGCAGCACTCTCTTTCAAGAACTTTTTTGCAATGCCTTTCAGGCAGCATCTTGATGGATACAGGTATTTTACTTTCAAGATATTTAACTTCTTGTTTTTGAAACAAATACCCAGCCAGCCATGCTGCTTCTCCAGGGAGTTTTGGGTTTTTGTCTTCTAGACCAGGCCTGCACAACATGCGGCCCACGGGGGCATGCTGGGGGGTGCATGGGGGGCTGGCACCCACATGCATCCGCTGCAGCTTGCAGGAGCCCCGGGGGGGCGCGCCGGGCCGCAGCCTGGACAGGAGGCCGGGGGGCGTGGCAGCTAGCCACGCCGCCACCTTTGCAGGGCTGCTGCCCCCCTGCACTGCGCTGGCTACTCCATGGCTGGGGCTCGCCGCCACAAGCGGAACCCTCTGGCTCTCCGGTGCCTCCGGAAGGCGGCTCCTCCCTGCCGAGCTGCTGCAGCGGCCCAAGCCCGGCAAAGCCAGTGAGTGGACTCGGGGCGGGGGCCGCCGGGGTGGGGTGGGCAGGGGAGGGCTCGCGGGGGAGCTGTGCACCCTCCAGGGGAGTTCGGGGGCGGGGGACCTGGTCTGGGGAGCAGCCCCTGGGCAGGCTGGTCCCTGAGGTCTATAAAGGCTCGTTGGGATTTGCCACTCAATGAACCGATGTGCGGGGGAGGGGTGTTGTGTTTCGGGGGGGCTGGGGTGGTGGTGTTTTGGTGGCGCGAGGGGGGGTTTCGGCCCTCAGCTGTTTTCTTTGGAGTAGTATGGCCCTCGCCACTTTACGAGTTGTGCAGGCCTGTTCTAGACTGTAAGCACTTTGTGTGTGTGTGTGTGGGGGGGGGGGGGGGGGGTTGATCTCTTCTTGTCAGTCACAATGCTGAGAACATATTACTTTGCCTTTTTACTATAAGAATAAAGCTAGTCTGTACAGAAAACCAAGCTTTCTCAGGACCAGACTGAAACCCTGAATTGGACTTCCATGTGAACTAAGTACCTCCACAACCCCCCGTCTGCTCTAAATGAAAGCCACACTTTATCCTTTGCCTTCTCTAACATAAATACATAATAGTGTGCACATTCTAAAAAAACCAAAACCCTACTAAAACACTATACTACACACAGTTCGCCCCATGGGGTGATGACATGAGAGGGAACAAACCACACGAGACAGTTGCTTAATGCACTGTTGGAGGGCACTGAGATACTACCGTGATGAGGGTGATATAAGAACCTTACAGAATAGCCTTAAACTTATTCATTGTTTATCTTGATACCTTTTTGTTTGCATTCCCAGGAATAAAATGAATTTTTCTGGAAATAGTAAGAGTGACTGCATTGCACTTGTGGATGCGTTTAAGGTAATCATGTTTTCTAGTATTCTAATGAAAGGGCTGATCTCCCAATGAAATTTAACAAAGATAAAGATGTATTTACTTAGCTTTGTAGAACCTCTACAGTGTTACTAGAGCTAATAATAGCTGCTTAAAATATAATCTGTACAATGTTAGTTTCAGCTACTGATTTCATTATTAATATCCTCTTTAGATGGTTTCCAAAAGAAGTTTCTATCATAACCCTTGTTTCTTCTTCAAGTATGTGTCAGTGTGGAGCCTGCTGTAGGTGCACACTTGGCTCATGCACGTAACAGAGGCTTTTGAATAGCAGTTTCTGGTGGCACACCCTGTGCCGCATCGTGCTCCCGTGTGAGGGTATAAAAGGACAAATGACCCTCCCCCAGCTCCTTCTTACTGCCTGCGGTAGCAAGATTGAACCCAGTGAGTATCCAATCCACTACTCTTTTCAGAGCTTCAAAAGTCTGGGGTTTTTTTCATAGATCTTCTGAGAACTTGTTTTCCTCTTTGCAAATCCCAGAATTGGACATCTTAGAAAAAGAAAAGTATTTGGTACCCCTCCAATAATGAGGTGAGGCGCTTATTGTAGTGGCGTGGCGGACTCTAAACCATCAGGATTCAAACTCTGCCTGCCCTGTGACTGCCTCATTTCCCCCCTCACTGAATGACCTACTTGATGCCTATTCTGCTTGGTGGAAAGTAACATCCTGTACCAATGCTCAGCATGTTGGTCCTGTTCATCAAAGACTTGCAAATCTAGGGATGCTTGACTCAAGCTACATCTCTTAGGGTATGTCTACACTTACCCGCTGGTTCGGCGGCAAGCAATCGATCTTCTGGGATCGATTTATCGCGTCTTGTCTGGACGCGATAAATCGAACCCAGAAGTGCTCGCCGTCGACTCTGGTAATCCTGCTCGGCAAGAGGAGTACGCGGAGTCGACGGGGGAGCCTGCCTGCCGCGTGTGGACCGCGGTAAGTTCGAACTAAGGTACGTCGACTTCAGCTACGTTATTCACGTAGCTGAAGTTGCGTGCCTTAGTTCGAATTGGGGGGTTAGTGTAGACCAGGCCTTTGTGGAGTCCATGCGAGTCTTTTCTGTCCCCAAGATAGCGACATCTGCTAGACCAGAGCTGAAGAAATCAGCAGCAGCAGCCAGCACTCCTTCAATCTGACACAGTGCTCCAGGATCCAGCATTGAAAAGTAGGCATTAAAGAGGGGACTGACAACATTAGCACACACAACCTCAGCTTTTACAGATCCGGCACCTGTGTCCCCAACAGTGAAAGGCAGAACTGGGGCTGGACAGAGCATAAGCATAATGAAGGAATATTCCACAAGGAGGACCCCAACACTAGTCCTCTAAAGATAAAATCTCCCAGTTTTCGTTCGCTTCCAAGACGAACCACTAGCATGGCACAGTTGGAGGGGTGACCTGCAACCAGCTAAGGCACAGATATTTGTACTGCTGACTTTGCCCATCAAAGACCGGAGATGTATCCTAATGGAGGAATCTGCATCATTTCCTGAGAGATGTTCCACATCAAGACCACAGCTGGTGCTGGATCCAGGGTCACACCAATCTATGGCATCACCATTCGAGAAAATATACTCATCACCCTTGCTGACCTACTTGTTTTCACTGATTTCAACTAGAGACCCCTCTGTCCCCTACCATTGGGACCCGTCCCTAAGGAGAATACGGGAAGCCCCTCAAGTGAGGCACAAGTGACACTGAGTCAGCCAACCTGTATTTTATCAGTGTTTTCATAATGTTACCTTGGCCCTATTGGCCTGAATTGGAGTCCATCATCACACATGTCCTAGAACCGATCCCTCTCCCATGCATCAAGGAGAAGCAGATCTTACTTTCCAGTGATCTTACTAGCCTGGTCAGCCATGCCTGAGCCAGACATTGGTCTCAAAAAACACCTTGATGTGACAACGGAGGGACAGCACCAACCTCCATCCATGCCTGAGATATTGTCATTGACAGATGAGAAAGCGATAACAGGTCCCAAAATCAGTGATGGATAGCTTCAAGACCACCTCTCCTGGATTGCAGCGACATTGGACATTGAAACCACAGTGACCCAGGAAAAGGCAGTACAGGCTCTTTGGTGTACCACAACCCCGACGAGGATTGCTTCCCTATCAAAAAGCAGGGGATGGCGGTCACCTCTGCCACCCTCTCAGAGGCAGTAGGTTTGATGGGGGTTTTGGTTGTCACATAAATGGCAGTCCAGAGCCTGTTTACCACATTTGCCTTTCATCTTTCCAGTAGGCTTGGTCTCCTATCACAGCTGACAAATGGGTGCTAGGCGGCATTGCCACAGGCTATCTCATCTATATCCACTCCTTACGCTTTACCCACCCTTCTTCCCCATCCCTCTTCAGGGTTCACCCAGCTTGGCCTCCTGATGAAACCCATGAAAAATAGTCTCTTATCCCATCACACAAGATTGAGTTCATAGGGGCCATGATAAATTCCAGGTCGGTCAGAGCGTACCTGCCTCAGGACGGGTTCCTGTTGTTGCAGTCACTGTTACTAGAGAGAAAATCAAACCTGACTACAATAGTATGGACTTGCCGTAGGTTGTTAGGCCATAGGTCAGTGTTCACGTACATGGTGAAATGTCAGAACTTTTGCTCCAGAAGGGGTGTGAGCACAGGATCATTACCAGACCCTCTCCTTCTGCAGTGGAATTAAGGCCCGGTATATGGCTTCTCACCAAGTCCCCCTTCCTTATCGCAGTGTCCAAAATCACAAGACAGAGCCATGAGCATCCTCATAGCTCCCTGTTGTCCAAGTCCAGTTTTGGCTGGCAAACCTGCTACAGATATTCATTCAACCACATTTCCAGTTCCCAGACTGCCCAGATCTGGTTTCACACCACCACTGTCAGATACTCCATCCAGACCCAAGGTCACTGAATCTGGCAGCATGGCTGTTTGGTTAAATACCATGGACAGAGACTGATCCCTGCAGGTTGAAGAGATCCTGATACAGAGCAGGAAGATGTCTACCAGAAAGACTTAGTACTCAAAATGAAAGAGGTTCTTAGTATGGGCAGCTCAGCACAGCCAGGGCCCTTGATACCAAAGATCCTTGACTACTGGTTGCATTGCAAATATTTCTGGCCTTTTGTTCCACTCCATTAATGTCTGCCTTTTAGCAATCTCTGCTTGCCATCCACCTGTGCTGTCGTGCTTGGTCTTCTCCCGCCTGATGGTAAAAATAGTCTCAAGGGCCTACTGCCAGAGATCTCAGTATCATCCTCCTGAGGCTCACTGAACCTCCCTTTAGAACAGGGGTGGGCAAACTTTTTGGCCCGAGGGCCACATCTGGGTGGAGAAATTGCATGCAGGGCCATGAATGTAGGGCTGGGGCAGGGTGTGGGGTGTGGGAGGGAGTGTGGTGTGCAGGAAGGGGCTCAGCGCAAGGGGTTGGGGTGGAGGAGGGGGTGCAGAGTGTGGGAGGGGGCTCAGGGCAGGGAGTTGGGGTTCAGGAGGGGTGCAAGGTGTGGTGGGGTTAAGGGCAGGGGGTTGGGATGCAGGGTATGGCAGGGGGATCAGGGCAGGGGGTTGGGGTGCAGGAGGGGTGTGGCAGGGGGTTGGGGTGTGGGGTGCAGGAGGGGTTTGGGGTGCGGGCTCTGGCCTGGCGCCACTTACCTGGAGCAGCTCCAGGATGGCAGCAGCACGCAGCGAGGCTAAGACAGGCTCCCTGGCTCTGCGCCGCTCCCGGAAGCGGCTGGCATCACGTCTCTGTGGCCCCTGGAGGAGGGGCAGGGGGGGCAGAAGGCTCGCAGGGGCCGCAGGGATGTGGTGCTGGCTACTTCCAGGAGCGGCGCGGGGCCTGTGGTGCCACGGGGGTGGCAATCCCGCGGGCCGGATCCAAAGCCCTAACGGGCCGGATCCAGCCTGTGGGCCATAGTTTGCCCACCCCTGCTTTGGAACCTCTTTTGGAATGCTCCTTACATCATCTCATCCTGAAGACAGCCCTTCTAGTTGCCATCACTTTGGCTGAGAGATAGTGAGCTTCAAGCACTTAAGGCTGAATCTCTCTATACAACATTTCATATGAGCAAAGTGGTGCTGAAACCTCACTCTTAAGTTCATTCCCAAGATGGTCTGAGTTCTGTGAGAATCATTCAATCTCCCTGTCTTCTTTCCTGAATCCCCACTGTATACCAGAAGAGAAGAAATTGCATTTTGCATGTTTCCAGAGCCTTGCTTTATTAGATTGATAGAACAAAACTCTTCAGACTGTCTTCCCTGATAGACACTACTAATCAAAAGACTTCAATCTCGTGTGTGAGGCGCATACATCTCTACAGTGGGATCCACACAGACAGCTTCTTGAAGAACCACGGTTACTGTATGGTAAATAACTGTTCTTTTCATTAGCTTGAACTTCCTAATATTCTTTTGAGCTTAAATTTTCCATAGTTGTCACCCCAAATGATTATTTTAAGAACAAAAGAATGGCCATACTTGGTCAGATCAGTGGTCCATCTAGCCCACTATCCTGTTTTCCAACAGTGGCCAAAGCCAGATACTTCAGAGGGAATGAACAGAACAGGGCAGTTATCAAGTGATCCATCCCCTGTTGTCCAGTCCCAACATCTGGCAGTCAGATTTAGGGACACCTAGATTATGTGTTACCACAGGGTTTCACTATGCTAGGGTGGTCTCAGGAATTCCCCAAGCACATGGCATGATAAGTGATTGACGCAAGCATTTGAAACACACAACGGCTTTTATTAATACAAAAATCCCTACTGCAGTAAGCTAAAAGCACCTCAAATTGCAATTACATACAGTCCAAGGTGATGCTGAATGAGCAGGGCCCCACTTCTGATGGTCAGTCATATAGAGTTGGGTTGTCGTCTTTTATCTTGTCTCGTCTCTTTCCTGTTATGCCTTTGGCTTATTTTATAGTCTGAATTTTGACCATGCACCAACATTGTGGTTAAGCCCTTGCTGCTGCACTCAGTGTCATAGAATCATAGAAGGGTAGGACTGGAAGGGACCTTGAGAGGCCTTCTAGTCCAGTCTCCTGCACTCAAGGCAGGACTAAGTATTATTTAGACCATCCCTGATAGGTGATTGGAGATTTTTAAGAGCAAGTTAGACAATGATGATGGTTCCACAACCTCCCTAGGCAATTTATTCCAGTGCTTAACTATCCTGACAGTTAGGAAGTTTTTCTTAATGTCCAAACTAAACTGCCCTTGCTGCAATTTAAACCCATTGCTTCTTGTACTATCTTCAGAGGTTAAAGAGAACAATTTTTCTCCCTTTTCCTTGAACAACCTTTTATGTACTTGAAAACTGTTATCATGTCCCCTCTCAGTCTTCTCTTCTCCAGACTAAACACACAATTTTTTTCAATCTTCCCTCACAGGTCATGTTTTCTAGACCTTTAATCACATTTGTTGCTCTTCTCTGGACTTTCTCCAATTTGTCCATAATTTTCCTGATATGTGGTGCCCAGAACTGGACACAATACTCCAGTTGAGGCCTAATCAGTGCAGAGTAAAGTGCAAGAATGACTTCTTGTGTCTTGATTATCAACACTCCTGCTAATACATCCCAGAATGATGTTTGCTTTTTTTTGCAACAGTGTTACACTGTTGACTCATATTTAGCTTGTGGTCCATTATGACCCCCAGATTACTTTCCACAGTACCCTTTCCTAGGCAGTCGTTTCCCATTTTGTATGTGTGCAACTGATTGTTCCTTCCTAAGTGGAGTCCTTTGCATTTGTCCTTATTGAATTTCATCCTATTTACTTCAGACCATTTTTCCAGTTAGTCCAGATCATATTGAATTATAATCCTATCCACCAAAGCACTTGCAACCCCTTCCAACTTGGTATCCTCCACAGACTTTGTAAGTGTACTCTGTATGCCAATATCTAAATCATTGATAAAGATATTGAACAGACCAGACCCAATCCCTGCGGGACCCGACTTGATATCCCCTTCCAGCTTGACTGTTGAACCACTGTTGTCGTGATATGCTGCCTTACCACTTTTCTACAAACTTGCTGTTTTTCTGCCCCACATCAGTCTATGTGATCTGCCTGCTTTCAGCTAATGGTGGTAAGGGTTTCAGAATGGAGTAACGCTTGTTTTCCACTATCAGATTGGAATCTTAGGTTCATCAAGGGCTATTACCCATCTTCCATGAATTTATCTAATTCTTTTTCGCACCTGGTAATACTTTTGGCCTTCACAACATCCTGTGGCAATGAATTCCACTGGTTGATTGTGCATTGTGTGAAGAAATACTTACTTTAGTTTGATTTAAATCTGCTGCCGGTTAATTTCATCGGGTGACCCCTAGTTCTTGTATTATGTGAAGGGGTAAATAACACTACCTTAGTCACTTTCTCCACAACATTCATGATTTTACAGACCTCGATCATATCCTCCATTAGTTGTTTCTTTTCCAAGTTGAACAGTCCCAGTCTTTATAATCCCTTCTCATATAGAAGCCCTAATCATTTTTTGTTGCTTTTATCTTTTCCAATTTTAATGTATTTTTTTTGAGATGGGGCAACCAGAATTGCATGCAGTATTCAGGGAGTGGGCATACCATGGATTTATATAGTGGCATTATGATATTTACTGCCTTATTATGTATCCTTTTCCTAATGGTTCCTAACATTGTTAACTTTTTTGACTGGCACTGCACATCGAGCGGATGTTTTCAGAGAGCTATCCACAATGACACCAAGATCTTTCTTAAGTTTTAAAAACTAATTTAGACCCCAACAGTTTGTAGTTGGGATGATGTTTTCCAATGTGCATTACTTTGCATTTACCAACGTTGAATTTCATCTGCCATTTTGTTGCCCAGTCACCAAGTTTTCTGAGATTCCTTTGCAACTCTTTGTAGTCAGCTTTGGACTTAACTATCTTAACTATTTTGTATCATTTGCAAATGTTGCCACCTCACTGTTTGCCCCTTTTTCCAGATCATTTATGGATATGTTGAACAGCACTGGTCCCAAGCCAGATCCTTGGAGGACCCTGCTATTAACCTCTCTCCATTCTGAAAACTGGCCATTTATTCTTACCCTTTGTTTTCTGGCTTTTAACCAGTTACTAATCCATGAGAGGACCGTCCCTCTTATCCCATGATTACCTGCTTTGCTTAAGAGCCTTTGGTGAGGGATCTTGTTACAGGCTTTCTGAAAGTCCAAGTACACTATATCCACTGGATCACCCTTGTCCACATGTTTGTTGACTCCCTCAAAGAATTCTAATAGTTTGATGAGGTGTGATTTGCCTTTACACAAGCCATGTTGACTCTTTCCCAACATATTGTGTTCATCTATATGTCTGATAATTATGTTCTTTATTGTAGTTTCAACCAGTTTTCCTGGTACTAAAGTTAGGCTTAGTGGCCTGTAATTGCCAGGATTGGCGCTGGAGCCTTTTTTAAAAATTGGCATCACATTAGCTATCCTCCGGTCATCTGGTACAGAGGCTGATTTAAGCGATGTTACTTATCTTGGGTGTTGTTTTTGCAATTTCATATTTGAGTTCCTTCAGAACTTGTGAGTAGATATCATCTAGTCCTGGTGACTTATTACTGTTTAATTTACCATTTTGTTCCAAAACCGCCTCTATTGACACCTCAATCTGGGACAGTTTCTCGGATTTGTCAGCTAAAAAGGATAGCTCAGGTGTGGGAATCTGCCTTGCATCCTCTGCAGTAAAGACCTGTGCAAAGAATTCGTTTAGCTTCTCCACAATGGCTTTGTCTTCCTTGAGTCTCCCTTTAGCACCTCAGTTGGCCAATGGCCCCACTGATTGTTTGGCAGGCATTTTTGCTGTTAATTTTTGTGTCTTTTGCTAGTTGCTCTTCAAATTGTCTTTTGGCCTGCTTAATTATAATTTTACACTTACCAAGGTTTATTCCTTTCTATTGTCCTCAGTAGGATTTGACGTCCAATTTTTAAAGAATGCCTTTTTGATTCTGTCTCTTTTACTCTCTTGTTTAGCTATGATTACATTTCTTTGGTCCTCTCACTATTTTTATTTATTTGGAGTATACATTTCATTTGAGCCTCTATTATGGTGTTTTTAAAAAGTTTCCATGCAGCTTGCAGGCATTTCACTCTTGTGACTCTTGTACATGCATCTGACGAAGTGGGTATTCACCCATGAAAGCCCATGCTCCAATATGTCTGTTAGTCTATAAGGTGCCACAGGACTCTTTGCTACTTTTACAGATCCAGACTAATACGGCTACCCCTCTGATACTTGACTCTTGTGACTGTTCATTTTAATTTTTGAGTAACTAGCTTCCTCATGTTTGTGTAGTTCCCCTTTTTGAAGTTGAATGCTACTGTGGTGGGCTTCTTTGATATCCCCTCCACTCCAGTGATGTTAAATTTAATTATATTATGATCACTATTACTGAGCTGTTCAGCTATATTCACATCTTGGACCAGATCCGGTGTGCCATTTAGGACTAAATCAAGAATTACCTCTTCCCTTGGGGGTTCCAGGATTAGCTGCTTCAAGAATCTGTCATGTACGGTGTCTAGAAATTTTATCTGTGTCCCATCATGCGGTGACATGTACCCAGTCAATATGGGGATAGTTGAAATCCCCTGTTGTTAATGAATTTTCTAATTTTGTAGTCTCTCTAACGTTCCTAAGCATTTCACAATCACCACCACCATCCTGGGGTGTTTGAATTAGGGTAGAAAAAATAAACTTGCTTTTTCCTACTACAGTTTTCCATGCAAGGTTTGGAAAAAATATTTGTTACTTTTAAATGTGCTAAACTCATTTGTTGTGATAGGCAATGCAATATGTTCTTGAGAACTAAAAAAGCTATTTGTTATTTTAGGCATGGCAAGCCTGCAGACGAAGAGGAGAACTGAGGCATCCCAAGGTTAGTTAATGTTTTTTTTTCGTCTGTGGTAGAAGACGCTGACACTGAAGTGTCATGTTTCCAGCACAGGAAGCAAACCTCAAAGTAGTCTCTACATTAATCTTCAGCTTCAAATACTTGTAAATGGGAAGTACAGGCTGAGTAATTTGTCAGTAGTTAGATGGTAAAGCATTCATTCAGAAACATGAATGGTGAATTACATTATATTTCACTATAAACTTTCAGTCTGTGTTGCATATGATGTGTAGCTTTATAAAGAATTATTTACAGCTATAAAATAGTCTTGCTGGATCCTGACCTTGCTCCCAATCCAACATTAATAGGCTGTGCCTCTCTCTTAATTGATATCATAAATGGTCCTGATTCATGACTCTAGGGCTCGGTCATGCTGTGTCTGGTGGTGTAAATGTGGTGACTGTCCACAGTCAGCAGGTTTTGCATCTGCCAAAGTAGTAGTATATAGCCCACTTTTTTTGACTCCTGTCCTGACCCTTTTTCCCCCCCCTTTTCCCATTTGGTCACCCTTTTCAGTTGTGCTCCTTTCTCTCCCATAATGAAAGTACAGAGTAAAATGCACATTCCAAATGGAAGAAACACTCCATGTTTAGGAAGCCTTTCTTCAGCAGTGCTGGTGAGCTCTGCTAAAACTGTTCCCAGCCCATGGACAGTCATGTTGGCATTGAAAGGCACTCCAAGTTCATCAAACATACTTGGCCTCTCCCACACCTTAGATAAGCTGCAGTTCCACCATCAGGGTGGAACAAAGCAAGACACCTAGAATTATCTCTAGGAGCTTCACAGGGGTATGTCATGAACTCCCTTCCAAACTCCAATGGGACAAGCTCCCTAAAGACAAGAAATCCAGCACCCCCCCACTCATCTTCTAAAAAAGCCCTGGGGAATCCTCCTAGCCTGTTCACCATAAAGGAAATGATCACTTACCTCCCCAAGAGATGGAGTTGATGGCTTTATCCCATAAATAGCTTCTAACGTTTAAACAGAAAAAATCAAGGGATCAACAACAACAACAAAAAGGCGGTCCAAAAGATGCTTCACTCTTTATTCATTCTCCAGCTCTGGAGGAAGGGAAACTTGCAGATTCAGAACTGGGAGGGGAAGAGATCAAGAAACAAAATTATTACTGCTACATATGTTTGAAACAATAGCCAGGAGAGGTGTAGGAACAATTGAAATTAATCTTGATAAAGGAGAATCAAACCCAAGTTAAAGGTAATTTCCTTCTTTCTCAAATCAAAGTTAGCTCCACCATTCCACAACACTCTTCCTTCAAGGAAGTCATGAGGAAAGAGTGATGGATACTAAATAAAGGGGAAAAAAGACTTGAGGCAAGCTCCTGAAGTGGTTCTGAACCCAGGAACCTAAAGATACCTTTCATTACCTATTGAAAAACAACTCCTTTATTGCCCCCATGGCAAGAGTCAGTGATACCCACAGAGGTAACTTTTTCCCTGTTAATGACCTCATCAAAAAACACAGAGCATGATGTGTACAGATTGAGGCCATTTTGGCTTCTCTCAATACCCTTCTGATTGTTACATACATCATGAGCACCAGTGTACATTTACTGAAGCTCCAGTGAGTAGCCAGGACAAATTATCCGCAGGACCTATCTGTCTGATGTCTGCTAAAACTGAGCATCCAGAAAAAGTGAAATCCTGTTTTCCCAGGGCAATGTGTGTTATAAAGGAGGTCATGTGGAAGGTTTGGACTGGTAAGTTTATTTAAGGTACTTATATGGCCCCAATTGCTGTGGTATACGAGTGCCATAGTTATTATGTTAATTTAGTTGGGGATTGGTCCTGCTTTGAGCAGGGGGTTGGACTAGGTGACCTCCTGAGGTCCCTTCCAACCCTGATATTCTATGATTCTATGTTTCTAATTGATATCTAGCATCTTTACACCTTTGGAAATACATGACTGACGAGCACATGGGTATGTAAATAGTGTGGCCTAATTCTGCAGCTTTCTTTCGTGAGTCTGAACTGCTTATCCAATATCTACGCAGAGAGCGTCAGAGCCCATTAGTGGTAGATTGCGGAAAAAGTTGGAAGCAGTATGGAAATAAACAGGTAACAAATATTCCATGTATGCATTATAACATTAATTTTCTCTGTGCCCTTCAGGAAGAACTTGACTGGGGTCGAGCAAATTATATTCAGATCAAGAGAATCAGAGAGGTGAGTAGAAATGGGCAACAGTGTTTGATATTTATCAAGTATGTCACTTTCCTAATTTTCTAAATATATTAGGACTCTGGATGAATCTGCTGCTCTTTAAAAAATAAATAAATAAAGAATTAAGATATTATACTTGCACTTTTTTGGGTACATCTTTGCAAGAAGACACTACATTTAAAGTGAAGTAAAACTGATAAGTATTTAAAGGTCCTCAAATATATACATCTTAACCTCTTTCCCCAAGATTTACTTGTTATACAGGTACCTGAAGTACACTGGCTGGAGTTGGAGTTTTGTGGGTAGTCCTTTTCGATGCAATATAATGTTATACTCTATAGTTAGAGCAATTTAAAAACAGTTATTAGGACAAATGTAACAAACACAACTGTATCATGAGCATTAAAATGGGTAAGTTATATGGCATTGTGTTACTAACATTACTACAGTGGATAATGGAAACTGCTTGTCACAGAAGTGCTTCAAGCTTAATGTGGCATGCTGAGTGAAAAATAATTAGAACTCCTGAATAACCTTGATTAGCCGAACATGCCTTTGCCCACTTACACTTGCTAGTAGCAAGGTTCCTAATTAGGCAACTGCTTTGTTCTCTCTCTCCCTCTCTCACAATCCAATCACAGCATGCTCATAACATGAGTACTGTTTGAGTGCAGCATGCAAAGTGCACTTCTGAACTAATATGGGGTTCAAAAACATGTAAAAAGGGAAAGCTCCCATAGTAAGCCATCCCATGAGGAATAGTGGTGAATGTTAAATGAAAGTACACTTATTTAGTTTGCATATCTGTCACACTTTGTTATAAACTACTGAATTACAACATCTTACTAAAATAAGTTTCAAAAAATAAAGCTCACTGACAAGAATACCTGCAAATTAACCAAGAAAAAAGTAAAAAGCAACAGAGGGTCCTGTGGCACCTTTAAGACTAACAGAAGTATTGGAGCATAAGCTTTTGTGGGTGAATGCCCACTTCATCAGACGCAAGGAAGAGATTTTTACATAAAGAAAAAGGAAGTTTAAGCAAAAAAAGCCTATGCAATATATATGTAACATATTAGGAGATTAAGATTGCAAAATTAAGCACACAATAGTTCAGAAATGGTTGCCTGTGCAACCTTTAAATTGGTATTATTATACATATATTGTATGATAGTCTTTAATTACATGATCAAATACTGTTTTTTCCACAGAACTCCTGTCTCATTCAGCGTTTAGGATGGATGGTGCTCAGTGAATGAATTCAATATTTTTTTATCCTTTTACAATGAGTGGCCCCAGGCCTTAGTGCACATACTATCCAAATCCTGCCCTGAATGCAGAATTAACTTCCTCATAGGCTTTTATAGGGCATTCGTCACCACAACATCTGAGTGCTTCAAAATCATCATTATCTTTACAACATGGCTTTGAAGAGAGGTGATGTCATCCATCACCATTTAACAGCTGGGGAACTGAGACACAGAGATTAAGGACAAAATTGTCAAGTGTGCTTTAAATTTGGGTACCTAAATTGAGATGCCTAGAGCTTGATTTTTCAGACTACTTAGCATTTTTCTGGCACTTCGTATGCTCAGCTTACAGCACGCCTTGAGTTTGGTTGCAGCTGTGAGTGTTGAACACTTGTCCAGATTTGGGCTCAGATGTATCCAGTTAAGCACCCACAAAGTAAGAAATGCAGAGTTAGTGGCTTCCTGTGGAAGAAATTGGTTTTTGTGAGTTGCCCAGCATCACATGGGAACTTTGTGACAGAGGCAGGGGTACAGTCCAGTTCTCTAGGGCTGCATTCACCTGTCGTAACCACAAGACTGTTCTTTCCCTTTCTGCTGTCCCCTGCTTTCTTCAGCAAACCAGGTTAGGGTCCAAAAGACAGCACTCTCATTCCCTGCACAACCCCAGTTTGTTCCCAGGGCACAGTCCATCCTATGCAATGAATGAGGCCAGGGTCCTGTGGGGAAACATAGTTTTTAATTGCATGTTCACGTACTATCATAATGCACACATGCAAAGGGGAGGGGGTGGAATGAAGGTTGCATGGATGATCTTTCTGGCATTTCCTAATTTTGAGTACTTAACTTTGCAACCTCAGCTTTCCTTTTACTTAGTTTTTTGGATGTCATTTCCTAGATTTTTTTAAAAAAAAGCAAACTGAAAAAAACGACGTTTCACTGCAAGGAGCTATATTGACACCCCGACTCTCACACTTGGGTAATTAACAGGGTTGGAATATTTATATCCGTACCACAAACTTCCATCATGTGGGCTAATTGAATCAATGGTGCTATATGGATCGGCAACTAAAGGTTGATGACACAGTTTGCCAGTAGGTTTCACAGCTATTTTTAGATACACCTCTACCTCGATATAACACTGTCCTCGTGAGCCAAAAAATCTTACCACATTATACGTGAAACCGCGTTATATTGAGCTTGCTTTGATCCACCGGAGTGCGCAGCCCCGCCCCCTCCTCCCCGGAGCACTGCTTTACCGTGTTATATCCGAATTCATGTTATATCGGGTCGCGTTCTGTTGAGGTAGCGGTGTACCAGAAGAATCATAGAATATTAGGGTTGGAAGAGACCTCAGGAGCTCATCTAGTCCAGTCCCCTGCTCAGAGCAGTACCAACCCCAACTAAATCATCCCAGCCAGGGCTTTGTCAAGCCAGGCCTTAAAAACCTCTAAGGATGGAGATTCTACCACCTCCCTAGGTAACACATTCCAGTGCTTCACCACCCTCCTAATGAGCCTAGCTCCATCCCCCACTTCAGGTAGTTGAAGTCTGCTATCAAATCCCCCCTCACTCTTCTCTTCTGAAGACTAAATAACCCCAGTTCCCTCAGCCTCTCCTTGTAAGTCATGTGCCCCAGCCCCCTAATCATTTTCGTTGCCCTCCACTGGACTCTCTCCAATTTGTCCACATCCCTTCTGTAGTGGGGGGACCAAAACTGGACACAATACTCAAGGTGTGACCTTACTAGTGCCGAATAGAGGGGAATAATCACTTCCCTCGATCTGCTGTCAGTGCTCCTATTAATACAGCCCAATATGCCGTTGGCCTTCTTGGCAACAAGGGCACACTGTTGTCTCATATCTAGCTTCTCGTCCACTTTAATCCCCATGTCCTTTTCTGCAGAACTGCTCCTTAGCCAGTCGGCCCCCTGCCTGTAGCAGTGCATGGGATTCTTCCTTCCTAAGTGCAGGACACTGCACTTGTGCTTGTTGAACCTCATCAGATTTCTTTTGGCCCAATCCTCCAATTTGTCTAGGTCACTCTGGTCCCTACCCTCCAGTGTATCTACCTCTCCCCCCAGTTTAGTGTCATCTGCGAACTTGCTGAGGGGATGCAATTAATCCCATCATCCAGATCATTAATAAATGAATGTGAGACTCTGGTATTCTGGATTACGTTCCAGGTTCTGGAGGGGAGTCCTCTCTGGTCATTATTGACACTTCTGTTGCTATTCCCCTTTACTCCTATTTTTTTCCCAGGCACCTGACGTATTCTTCTCTCTCTCTTCTTCCAATCTCTTGTCTCTGTCCCCCTCTATTTGAGTCAGGATGCTTCCTCTTCGTCCTCTATGCTACCTGGGTAGGGAGCATTGAGAGCACAGAAGAGTCCTTGCTTTCAGTTCCAATGTCTGGTGCTGCAGCAACTCCCAACAACTTGGAGGAGTAAGTGAAAGTCCTGCTCAGGTGCTGCAACATAAGTGCTGATGGAATCTTCAGAGAATTTTTCTGGCTTGCGCAAATGGTGATTTTTCAAAGGGTTATAATTCAGCCATATGTGAGTGGATTTTCACCTACCAGTATTCAAGTTCCTGTTCCAAAGCATGGAGGCACTAGAGATTCTCATTAAAATGATTGTAAGATTTTTTTTTTTAATTAAGAATTGGCCAAAATACATTTTCCCCAAAACCTTGTTCCTGGGAATTGCTGAACTATTTTTGTTGAAATTTTGTAGGAAAAAAATTTCAGGCAGTTTCAGCCTGAATACTTATAAATTTGCTAAAGTAAGTGACTGAAAACAGGGCCTTAGAGTGCAAAGTAACCTTAACTATAAGCAATGCTGCCAGTCCTACCTATAATGGAGATGTCATCTGGATGACTCTGTATTTAATGGTAGAAATTGCAGAGATATTGAACAAAAAATAAGGATCCACCTGGATAAAAATGTGTGAAAGGGGAAGAGTGTGTTTAAAGAACCAACAGGATGGGAAATGTTACTAAACACTTTAGAAAATTTTAATTATATAATGAACACAATACCAAGAGGAAGGTATTACAATATGTGATGAGATGACAACAGATTATCTTCAGTTGAAGAACAGGAAGAGCTTGTGTCTTGCACAGGAATGCCTTCCAGGAAAGATGGTTTAATGTCATCCTTTTGGCCAGACTGCATATGAGCCCTAGAGAAGTTCATGTTGACATAATGGTTAACAAGTCCAGTGTGCCCAGCCACTTCAGCATCCTCCCACAGAGTGCTACCATACCTCCAAAAAGTAAACTGGCTAACTTTTCAGATGGCAATTTTTAACTGTCCTATCCAGGAATGTGGGTTTATCAAGGCAGCCATCTTGATTGGGCTTCTGATCAGGGTTGTTGTCCAAGAAAAAATCCACAGGAGTATCAGTTTCCTGTAACTTTCTGCTGTGTGATGGGCACTGTTGGTTCAGAAGGAATGCCTGATTGGCTACTATATTACAGTCCGGCTGGACAGCATTTCCACAGTTGCTTCCCTCAGAAAGCAATTGGGTGGGGAAGACATTAAGTGTGCATTGTTGCACAGGTAAGACATGCCTCTTATTTGGTGGACCCAAGCTCACTTAGAGTTGCAGGGGCTACAGGAAAGTGATGAGCAGTCTTCTAGCTTCACAGAAAACTTAACAGAACATATTCTGCTAAAAGCTGAAAGTTTGCCCACTGTTATAGCTACAGAGCCAGGCTATCCCTTAAGGCAAAGTTAGATGGGGTTGTTGGCTGAGTTCAGGATGCTGTGTGCTTGATCACTGCCACGGCTCCCTGAAGATGCACACCTTTGTGTTGGCAAGTGTCCTGGATAACAGAAGGAAATTCAGGCTGGCCTCTCACCATTACATAAAACATTTTCTTCAGAGAGCACAAAAACCTTTGTGTCAAAGGTTATTTCAGCTCTTCTTCCTCTATTTCTGTGCTCAATGCATGATGTACTTTTCAGCTAGGGAATTTTGCATTATAGAGAGCTCTCTTGGAGGATGGATCTGGAGCTGTTAATCGGGGAGATGGAACCCCATGCTTTTCCCTCTGGGGCCAGATGGTCACATCTCTTAATAGGGATTGCTGGACAGCCTTTCTAGGAGTAGAGATATTAAGCTGGTGTGAAGAAATATTTCTTTTATAGAATAGTGTTGATAAATTGTATAGTCAATTGCTTGACCACAATTTGGTTTGTTATGTAATGTACTCAAGAGCCCAAATAACCAATGTCAGTCAGGTTCAGTAATATGGTACTGGAAAAAATTCTATATGATTCCAGTCTCCGAAGAACAGTCCCATGCAGCTATGTTACATTCACTTTATGCAGAAGGTGTGCTCCTCAAGGTACACGTTTCAGCTGGTACTATTTATATGATGATTTTTACAGATTACACCTCTCTTTACATGTCCCTAAAATCCAACCATCAGTTTGTCCAAGTTCTCTACCTTGTTCTGTTCCTTCCTTATCTTTGTTTTGAATACTAGCTTTCCATGTACGGGTCCAGGAAGTTACATCCCTGTCTGGTACTAAGACAGAGAATGAAATGTATCTTGATTTTGGCAAGTTTCCTATCTGCTTGTGCCAGATGCTTACTTCAGCAAATGCAAGATGGTATGGGATATTTAGCATAAGTGAACAAGATTATAATATAGGCCAGTTTAAGCTATATCACTTTTAGAATATTTGTGCTTAATGCTATCGGTGCTTATTTGCACTATATACATCTCTACCCCGATATAACGCTGTCCTCGGGAGCCAAAAAATCTTACCGCGTTATAGGTGAAACCGTGTAATATCGAACTTGCTTTGATCCGCCGGAGTGCGCAGCCCCGCCCCCCCGGAGCGCTGCTTTACCACGTTATATCCGAATTCGTGTTATATCAGGTCACGTTATATTGGGGTAGAGGGGTGTGTGTGTGTGTGTGTATGTGTATGTGTATGTATATGTGTGTGTGTGTCATATATATATATATATATACATTAATATGTATAATACATGTTATATATTAATGTGCTAGACAGCGTATATTAATCAACAATAATATATTGTATGAAATTGATGCCTGTGGTTCCTACAAAAATGGATAGGAGCTTCCCCATTTTGACTGACAATTTCTATTGCAGGTTTATATATTTCTTATTTGTGTTTGTAAATGGTTTTAATCTGTTTAGCCCTACTTAAAATTAAAATTTCAGGTGGCTGAATTGTTTGAAGAGCTGAAGAATCGAATAAAACCATTCAACATGTATATTAATACTCAACCACCTATTATGGATCAGGAGTATATATACAAACAGCGCTTCATTTTGCAGGTAGGAGGATTAATATACATAGCTGGTTTCTTGATTTTAATTTTGGAGTGGCAATACTTTAATTTACAGTAGAATAGTTTATGCCAGCAAAAAGTTATCTGGCAGTTGCTAATAAGCAGAAGTCAGGTTTGTGAGGCTGCAGCCAGGCAAGGAAGCGCTGGGAGGTGCTTTCCCTGGCTGCAGCTCTGCAAACCTGCCTGCAGGGAAGGCAGCACCTGAGGTGTGGGGCAGGGTTGCAGCCCAGATGCTGGGGCTTTCTATGGGAAGTGGGGACAATGGGTCCCACAAAGCTGCATGCCTGTACCCCTCCCTGTGCTTCCTTCCCTGTGTGCAGTCCCACCACAGAGCACAGTGTGGAAGTTGGAAGGAGATGTGTGGTGCAGCTCCGGCATTCGGGCTGCAGCCCCTCTCCCTGCTACTGCTCTGCCCATAGCTCTGCCCTCCCAGCCCAGAGCCCCTTATCTCCTGAGTGTTCCATTTGTACAGGCAGGTTTGTTGGGCTGCAGCCCCAGAAGGAAGGGCAGCAAGGTGATCACTGACTGCATGCAAGTTTTTCAGGGCTGCAGCCAGAGAAGGCATGTCCCAGCACTTCTTCCTTAGCTGCAGCCTTGCAAACCTGCCTGCAGGAGGTCTCTGCACATCCCATTGCTTCCTTCTGGGGCTGCAGACTCACAAACCTGCCTGCAGGTAGTGCCTTTCTTCCAAAAAAGTTTATTCTTGAGGGAATTCTGCACCTAAAAATTATGTACACAATATTTTTAAAATTCTGCAAATTTTATTTGTCAAATAAATGTGTCTCCCACATGGCAGTGGGGAGCACAGGCCACTGGCTGCATTGAGGTGGGAGATCACCCTGAAGCCCCCACCTGCCTGGGTACAGGGATTCAGCTGTGAAGTTGAACCAGACCCTGACACAGTGCAAGGGCTGGGCCTGCCCCAGAAACACCCCGGAGCTCTGCGCCAGGCGCACCAGGTCTTTGTGGGCAGACTCAGCCCGGCAGGAGCCAAGTGTGGAGGGGCTTAGTGTGTGGGGATCTAGGTGTGGGGTGAGAGGTTTCTGTGTGCAGGTGGCTCAGTGGGAGAGCTGGATGCACAGGGGCTCATTGCGGGGTGCAGGGGCAATGGGACTCTGCAGGGGATCCAGGTGAAGATGGTTGGGGCTCAGCAGGGGTGGGTCTGACTGTGGGAAGAGGGGGGCTCGGCGGGGGATTTGGGTGTGGAGAGTTTAGTGGGGGGGTCCAGGTGCTGGGGGAGTGGGGCTTGATGGGGTGAGGGTCCAGGTGCAGCTGGTTGGGGCTCAGTGGGGTGGAAGTCTGGGGGTGGGGGATTCGTCGGGGTAGGGCCTGTTTAATGGGGGAGTCGTAGCTGCTGCCAAGGGAATGCTGCATGCCGGGCTCCCACTTCTCCATGTGATTTCCCTATCTCCTTTTCTTCCCCATCTCATTCCCCTCTCCTACTTCCCCATGCCCCATCCTCCTCCCCTTCCCCCCACATTCCCCTCCCCCTGCTCTAGTCCACCCCCTCTTCCGTCCCCACTGCCTCTTCCCCTCACCCCTGTCAGGGTTCCTTCCCCACTCTGAACTCTGGGGTACAGATGTGGGGACCCACATGAAAGACCCCCTAAGCTTATTTTACCAGCTTAGGTTAAAAACTTTCCCAAGGCACAAATTTCACCTTGTCCTTGAAGAGTATGCTGTCACCACCAAGTGATTTGGACAAAGAATCAGGGAAAGGACCACTTGGAGTCCTATTCCCCCAAATTATTCCCCCAAGCCCTACACCCCCTTTCCTGGGGAAGGCTTGAGAATAATATCCTTACCAATTGGTACATGTGAACACAGACCCAAACCCTTGGATCTTAAGAACAATGAAAAATCAATCGGGTTCTTAAAATAAGAATTTATTTAAAAAAAATAAAATAATCACCTCTGTAAAATCAGGATAAAAAAAGAACAAGTTAAAAATCACTTAGAAAAGTTAGATGCCTGCAAGTCACCAGGGCCTGATGAAATGCACCCTAGAATACTCAAGGAGCTAATAGAGGAGGTATCTGAGCCTCTAGCTATTATCTTTGGAAAATCATAGGAGACGGGAGAGATTCCAGAAGACTGGAAAAGGGCAAATATAGTGCCCATCT
>NW_020664540.1:2318328-2371807 GCF_002925995.2 Terrapene triunguis
TAAATGTCTATCAGGGATGGTCTAGACAGTATTTGGTCCTGCCATGATGGCAGGGGACTGGACTCGATGACCCCTCGAGGTCCCTTCCAGTCCTAGAATCTATGAATCTAGGATAGAAGATAACTTTACAGGATAACAAAAAGATTCAAAACACAGAGGATTTCGCCTCCAGGCAAAACTTTAAAGTTACAAAAACAGGGATAAACCTTAGCACAGGGAAAATTCATAAGCCACAACAAAAGATAATCTAACGCATTTCCTCACTATTACTTACTATTTCTGCAATATTAGATGTTTAGTTCAGATATGGCTTAGGGAGATGTATTTTCCCTGCCCTGGTTCCTTGCTGACTCCGAGAGAACAAGGGAACACAAAACAAAAACCTTCCCCCACAGATTTGAAAGTATCTTCTCCCCTTATTGGTCCTTTTGGTCAGGTGCCAACCAGGTTATCTGAGCTTCTTAACCCTTTATAGGTAAGGAGGGATTTTATGCTACCCTTATCTGTATGTTTGACACCCCCCTTCCCTCATTTGCCTAGCCCCATTGCGAGCACGCACTGTTGCACAGAGAACAGGAAGGCTCCAAGCACACAGAAGGGGAGCATGATTGGCACTAGGACCCAGGAGGCGACATTCAGCTGCAGTGTCAGCAGAGCTGAGATGCAAAGCTGGGTAGCTCTGCACTTGCAGAAATGAAGGGGGGTGGGGGCAGTGGCACATAACCCCATGTTCCCCCTCCATGCCTCACCTCTGTTTGGGGGGGCAGTCCCCCCTCAAATATTGTGTCCAGGGTAACTCCCCCCCACCCTATCATCCTTTGCTTCCCTGACATTTTTTGCAGGGAAGCACAGAAATTCTGAGGCGGGGGGAATTTCCCCAGAAATAAAAGTTGCTAATAATCACCATGCCATTGCTTATATCCTAATCCTGTTAACGTTGATGTTAATGGGATGGGATTGGTTCTTAGCTACATATTGTCATTAACTGGAAGTTGCTAATATCAGGATTGCTATTAATCTGTTGTACTTGTTTTTAAACTCTTTGGTGCAAGCTTTTTACACTAGAATACAAATGAGTGTCCATCATGTGTTAGAATTTAATTTTTCTCCCTTTAGGTTTATATCCTAGTTCATGTGGGATCATCAAACGTTTTTTGGTTCGTTAGTGTAGAAAATAGAGATACAATTCATGTTACTGTTATTTATGGATCAGTGGCTCTGTGGCTATCCCTTCACTTCTGACAGTTTATCAAAATAAAACCAAACCTGATGAGATGTCATTTTGCTGTGACTGTCCAAATTAATCTTTAAATCATAAAAATAAACTAGTTTGGAAGGACACTCTTGGGGTAGAGAATAAAAATAAACTTTTTAGCAAATTAAAAGGTCCAGGAGTGGGTTACATTACTCCTGTGTGGGATGCCACATTTGTACCTTCATTGGCTCTGTAGTTACTGAAAAATTTGGATCACTTCCAAATTTTGTGCAGATAACCTCTTCAGTTCTTTGTCAAGTGAAATTGGCTCTGGGCTGATAGGGAGTGAGCTTATTTTCAGATAGCTATTGGTGATGTGAAAGACAACCCCTTATTGAGTCTTCAGTGAAATTTTAATTCAGGTCTGTGCCATCAAACGCTTTGAGGTCTAATGTGAATATTGTTAGTGTAAAGTGAGTGAGTCTGATGTACTCTACAGAACCCTGTTCATGTAGTTATTTCATGACGACTGTGAAAGTCAAGAATATTTTATGTGGTGATTGAGACACAGGGCATTGCCCACCATGCCAATGGATTTTCATAATTTGAACAGATCGTATGTACCTATATAAATAAAATATTGAAATTATTCTAGAAGGGAATCCCTTTTTATGAAATCATTCTTTAGGAATCTGTGCCTTGTAATTTTAAACTGAAATGTTATATTTTACAATAGTTCCCATAGAGGGGGGCTAGCCACACACCAGAGCTTTCATTAATGTAGTTGTTCTACAATTGCATTGAAAGGCAAATATGACCCATTGAGAGGAACTAAATACAATGTGTTGCATTTTAGCAAAATATTGGCTTTATTTCAGGTTGTAATGGCGGGTGCTTTCTATCCAAACTATTTTACTTTTGGACAATGTGATGAAGAAATTGCTGTGAAGGAACTGGCTGGCAGAGATTCTAAAACCATTGTAATGGTATGTTAAGGCAATGAGTAATCTACTGTGTATTTTAATTACGTGAGATTTCAGTGTTGAGGGTGATATTTTGAAGTTTCATTCTCTCTTGCAACAGAAGAGGGATAATTGTCTGTGCTTTGATCTTTATACAGAAGGACTTCTCCCCTCTTCCAGCCTCCCAGTTTTAATACCTGTTGTGTGGGTGGACTGTTTTGAAAGAATTCCTGTTAAGGACTGGTTCTGAGCATTTGAATGTTGGTCTCCTGTGACCAACCAGCACTCACTTTGATATAGGTTTAAAACATGTGATACGACTGTCCAGGGTACTTGTTAGTAGGTATTTATAAAATAAACCCTTGGAGTCTGTAATTTAAATATTACTATTCAGTAATCTCTCCTCATTGCACACGCATCACACACCTATCTCTTACTTCAGGATTACTTATAAGTGCTGCACTCCAGGCATTTTTCTGTTCTAAGTCTTGTTTACATTGTCCAATGAACAAATGCCAATACGAAATGGCTGCAATAAACTTTAAAAATGGTTCATAAATACATAGATACTAGGACAGATATATACTTAGGAAGTTTTATGTGCTTGTCACCATGCATTGCTATTGTCTTAATAAAAAAGTGAAACTGTGAAATTGTGTGCTTATTTTTGCTTTAAAGAAGACAGACCTCCAGCCTGATGTGCCTCAAAGAGGTAAAAATTGCTAAATGCAAACCACAGACTAGATTTTGAGGGAAGAGCAAGATGCGCAACAGTGTACACATGAATGAATTTCCACATGCTTTGCTGCTTAGCCACCAAAGAATTGACCCATTCAGCAAATTCATGGAATTAGAGACAAGCTTTCAGTGTAGTCTGAGAGACTGTTATTTTTACCTAAATGTAACTTTTCTGATTTTGCTCATAGCCCAATTTTTTGTCAGCTTGGAGCTAGAAGTGCTGGAATTTCTTGTTGCAAGCAACCCCTTCTTTCGCTGTCTTGGTCACATATGATAACTATATTCATGGACTATTTTGATTTATCAGGAATACTAACTCAAATGGAAAATCTTAGGAGATAATGGAACTCCACTGATATCCTCAGTTTATGATAGCCTGCACACTGGGCACAGTCTCAGGCTACATCTTCGCTACGGGGGGGGGAGGATCGATTTAAGATACGCAAATTCAGCTATGCAAATAGCGTAGCTGAATTCGACGTATCTGAGCCGACTTACCCCGCTGTGAGGACGGCGGCAAATCGACCTCCGCGGCTCCCCCGTCGATGGCACTTACTCCTACCTGCGCTGGTGGAGTGCAAGCGTCGATTCGGGGATCGATTGTTGCGTCCCGACGAGACGCGATAATTCGATCCCCTAGAGATCGATTTCTACCCGCCGATTCAGGCGGGTAGTGAAGACGTAGCCATAAGGAGAGTAAGGAAGACATGAATTCCATTTTCCTTCCAATACAAAGAGGATGGAATTAACGTTAAGTAGCTTGGCTGGAGTAATGCCAGTGTACTGTACAAATGAATCTTAAGTTCTTCTTCCTGATCAAAGGGAAGGTCATAGGTATTTCAATGTACATATTTTGCAAAACAAATCTAAAAGAAAAAAGGAGAGGTGTGAGGTCAAACCAAGCCACTGATAATTCACTTTTAAACTTGGCATACAATTTTTTTTTTTTAAAACTTTCAGGGGTTATAGTCTTAGCTTGATGCAGAAGTACTTTTGTGTCTAACACATTTTACACTGAAGTTAAACTATTCCTTTTGGTTTTCTGTGGTTAGGTCTATTTAGAATACTTATGTTATTATGCTATTACTTTGGAGGAAGCAGGGCATCATTAATCGCAAATTCTTGGAACTTTGGGGGTACCTATTTTTAAAAATAAATTGTTAGATACAAAATCTACCTTTATTCAAAATAACATCAGAATTTTGATGGCATTTACTACAGATATAAATATTACATCTCTTTTGAATATTAGAGAAGGCAAATACTCCAAGGCTGTGGTTAAATGCATAATCCATTAAAAAAATTTTAAACTGTGCCAATATTAACTTTATTTTTTGTGACAGTTGAAGAACATTCCTCCCTATGGTTTCCTATACTATAAACAGCTGCAGTCACTCTTTAGACAGTGTGGTCAAGTAAAATCCATTGCATATGATGGAACAAGGTAAGTAAAAATGTATTATTTTATATAAGTCCTAATTATGAAGTAATGAGTGGAGATTAATTTAAAAATCATGTCACTGCTTTTGTTACCCTGTGATCTGTCTGCAACATTTAGTGATCTCTCTTGTGATGTGATCTGTATAAGTAGTTGAGGAGATGTGTACGTTGAAAATCAAATGTTGGGCAGAGTGAGAGAAGCAGGCTTGAGGCTGAGTACGTTTGTTTATCAGCTAGTAGTAGAGAAACCAGTCTTTTTACCTACCGTTGTCATTTTCTTCTTTTGTGTAAAAAGGCTGCCAGTGTTTGAGAATCTTGGTAGCATTGCTTTTCTCTGCCTTCTTCAGATTTCAACATCTTCATGATTAATTCTGTTGTATCTTCCCAAAACTCTTCCTATTTATATTGCTATGTCTGCAGTACGCAGTAATCTTGAGCATACTAGAATAATTTCATTATAGCCATGATCGTATGTAAAAATGTTCTAAAGGTACATAGGACAGATTAAGCAGTGGCTGTGAGACTACAAACATTTTTGCATTTCTCTTACCTGCTCAGAAGTGGGCCAGGAGAAGAACAGATCCACTTCTTACTAAAATAAAGTACCTGCTTCAGGGATTCGTTTGTTTGTTTGTTTGTTTTGAAACAGAGCCTTTGTGGAGTTCTCCCGTAATCCAGCAGAGCGGTTTAAAACTCTTCCGGCAGTGTATATGGCACTTAAAATGTTTCAGCTAAGAATTCCGCTTGAACTCAATGTTCATCCTCCAGAAATGATTGAAGGAAAAATGGAGGTAGTGACATTTACAGGATTGAGGCACACAAGGTACTGCATTATGGAGGGAGACTAGTCTCTTCATAGTCCTAGGTTGGAACAAGGTGTCTCTTATTTTAAGATCAAGTGTGAACTACCTCTGTCGTCACCAAAACTAATCCAGTCCACTTCAGATATCAAAGACATAATCTTATGCCAGGGCAGAATTATTCTGGAGGGTTTAGATGACTTGGACAGAGTGTTAAATAGAGAAATTGTGGTGAAATCACTAACTGAACACTTTTTTTGGGGGGGGGTGGGGCTACCTATAAGTCAAAAATGGTTTGGCCTAGGAACCTAAAATTTGTATTTCTTCTTAGTGGGACTGGTGTGTTTTGAATAGTTTTATGGGTATTTTGTTGGTTAAAAGCTGTTTGAATGCATATTCAAAACCTGCAGAGTTCTTACCCATGAGCCTTGCCATATGGAGTTAATATCTTGTGAGCAACAGGTAGGCATATGTGTGTGGTGGTAGTTGAGGGGGTACTTGAAGACCAAAAGGGAGTAGTAGCAGCACATTGGGGACATTAGGGAAACCCCCCTTTTGGTGGCCAGAGATGCAGTCTAGGCAGAAGTGGTGTCCACCCCGTCTTGCTTGCAAGGTCTGTTAGTGTCCTTCCACCTCTTGAAACCTCCACAGGGACTCGTGACACTGAGCAATACTTAACCATTCTTAAATACAAATGAACAAACCTTGATAAAAAATTTTGGGCAAACACCTTTTATTCTCCTATGGAGAATCCATCAGACTGAAAGTGTAGACCACTTGAGTAGGCCATGTCCAGTGGTCCCAGGGAAAAGTTTCTGCCAGAAGAATCTGTTACAGTGGCTTGCCCTGGGTACTCTACCCCGTTCTTAGACACAACTTGCTGAAACAGCTCTCTGCCAAATGTTCCTGTTCAGCTGCAACTCTGAAATTAGTCCGTAAGCTTTGGATATAATATTTTAAAATATTAAAATGTCTGAAGGCAGAATTATGGCCTTAAGTTCAGAGTTCCCATTGATTATATGGACTTTTAAACAAAGCTTATGTAGCCCATAAGATGATTGGTAAGATCCATATGAATATAAATTATTAAAGCACCTTAAGAAGCGTAGGCAGCCCATCTACGTCTGACAATTAATGTTGAATTTCTTAACTCTTGTCAATTACTAGGAACTTCCAAAATATTCTCTTTTTAAGAACATAGAATTTATCCTTAGTATAATCAACCTAAATTTTTTTTTTCATAACTTAACCTTAAAAGAGATGCTATAGTGGAAAACTCAGTTGTTAAATCTAGGCTTTTGTGAATTTTATAAGAATTTGGTAGGGCAGCTGCTACGTTGCATGTATCGTTATGCCACAGCAGGCACATAAAACATAATTTCTCAATGGTCTGTTGGATTTTCATAGCCCTCCCCCATTCTACCTTTATTTATTTTAAGCACAGACCATACTGTAATATATGCATTTTAGGGCCCATATCTTTCTTTCTAGGTATAAGTGCCTCCAACTTTGTTTTAGACCCAGATAGAAAGTGACTCAGGTTCATTTTTATTAAACAGAACTTCAAATTCTCACTTCAGATAAATCCCAGAACATAGTGCTCAAAGGATTATATTTGTATTCGATTATGTTTTTTAGAGTAAATGTGGACTTTCAGAAGCAGATCGTAGAGCCTATGCAAACCTCGTTCGATGCGCTAGAACAGTCACAGACAATTGCAAGCCTTCCGTTGTCCATCTGTGTCACAGAGGTAGGAAAGTTCTGTCACTAAAATGCTGACCGTACCTAATAAATCTTTTAAAGATCCCTCTATACAAACACAGCTAAAAACTGGAAATAGTGGAGGAGGGGTTTGAAACTTTTTTTCATGGAATAGGATCATTTGGGGAAATAAGCAACTTCTCTCAAATTTAAAACATTTGTATGTAAATAATAGTCTCGATATTGTAAGGCAGGGGTCGGCAACCTTTCAGAAGTGGTGTGCCGAGTCTTCATTTATTCACTCTAATTTAAGGTCTCTTTCTATAAGTCTATAATATATAACTAAACTATTGTATGTAAAGTAAATAAGGTTTTTAAAATGTTTAAGAAGCTTCATTTTAAAATTAAATTAAAATGCAGAGCCCCCCGGACTGGTGGCCAGGACCCGGGCAGTGTGAGTGCTACTGAAAATCAGCTCGCGTGCCGCCTTCGGCACACGTGCCATAGGTTGCCTACCCCTGTTGTAAGGCATGGGCTGTGCCTTGTGTGTTTGTACAGCCACTAGCACGTTTTGGGAGCTAGTGGAAACAAACAGTAAGTGGAAGTGAAATTAAAAAAAGCAAATACATTTTAACTAGATATAACTCTTCAATCAATTTTTACATAACCTGAAATCTTCCTTTGTGTAATTGTCCATGTGCCCATTCTACTGATGGTGCACATGCACCTCATGTTAGAGACCAGTGGGTTTTTTTGGCCATCAGTGCCTGTAGGGCATGCGTGTGCTCTCCAGTCATCATCCTGTGCTGTGATGGCATATAAGGGCAGGCCGGCCCGCTACCATTAAGCTCCTCACATCGCCTCATAGCTTAGAGATGGAGCCCCAACAATCCAAGACACTGGCAGCCTTCTTGATAGCCTTAGCTACCCAGCTACAAATAGAGTGTTGTTAGTTATTAGTTAGTTTGTTTGCCTGTTTCAACTTTTATTAGTTATTTGCTATGGCGTTGTTCAGCTCACCTAGATTTAAACGCTGCCCCTCGTGAGAGAGCTATTCCAGTTTCAGATGGAGACTCTAAGTGCCTCTGTTGTCTGGGAGAGATGCACATTCCCAGTAAACATGTGAATTGTAAGTCTTTCAGCTCCAGAACTAGGAAGGGCAGGGAGGCCTGACTTCATGTCTTCCTAATGACCAAATGAACGAGACCAGCTTCCGAGCTGAGCTGTCAAGTACACCCTGTATGTGAGCCTTCTGAATCCAAGAGCGTCAATACGGGCTTGTGACTTTGAGAGCTCCAACTTGAACATTTGCTCCCAACTACAACAGTGACGTCCCCCTCAGACTGCATGGGGTTATAAGCCCCAGAGGTAGGTCACCCATCAGGGATTCCCCTAAGAGGAAAACCTCCCCACGGGGACTCAGAACAGCTCTTGCTGAAACTCGGCACTGAGCTGCTTCAGTGCCACAACCCAGCACTTCTGCACTTCAGTGTCTCACTCTTCTGCTACATATGGGCTATTCCCCTTCTATCGGCAGTTTCTGGAGGCAGTTCAAAGCTGTAGCACAGCCTGACCTAGCCATGCCCCTTTTTCTGGCCTGCTGCTAGAACTTCTGCCTTTGTGACACCTGTCCATGGTGGTTCTCTTTGCTCCTTGCCTTTCCTTTCTAATTTTTTTTTTCATTTTCAGGCAGTAGTGAGCAGCCTTC
Organism: Terrapene triunguis; assembly: GCF_002925995.2. Lineage (NCBI taxonomy): Eukaryota > Metazoa > Chordata > Testudines > Emydidae > Terrapene > Terrapene triunguis. Next base: position 2,326,873 of record NW_020664540.1, read on the forward strand.
TTTGTTCTCTCCACCACCTGGACTGGGTATTTAACAGCCTGTGGAATGTAGATACTCTAAACAAGTTCTGTGCTTCTCTAAATTCACAGGACCTCTTCTCTTTGGAGAAAAATTGGACAAGATAGTGGCTGAAAATGCTGCCAAACCTAAACAGTCCTTCTGCTCTCCACTTCGTGCTGTAAGAAGGAAATCCAAATCCACAATCAGACAGAATTGCTCCTTTCATCTTTCTTTCTCACAGAGGTTCCAGAGGAAAGGTAACAGACATACTAAGGCAAAACCTTGGAGTGGAGCGTACAGAAAAACTTGAGGTACTCCCACGACCTTCAAGCGCTCCTTATGATGATGAGTGACTGTGCCTCTGCCCAGATCTGAGCTTGGGAGGCAGAATTTCCCACTTTTCAGAGGGATGGTTTGCTTCTACCGTAGACGAGAGAGAGAGTGCACCATGGATACTCCTTGAGCTAAGGGTTTCACCCCATCCCTTCATTTAGTCTCCTGTCACCAGCACCCTCACCAGGTGCAAGCTTGTTCAGAATGAGATCTCATATCTCCTGGAAATGTGAACAATAGAGTTCCCCAGAATAATGCTTCTCAGGGTTTGACTCCATCATCTTCATTGTTCAGAAGTGCACTGGTAGAGTCAGGGCCATCCTCGATCTGAAAAGACTCAACAAATGTATGAAGAAAACAAAGTTCTAGAGGGTGACTTCCCTGTATTAAGGGGACTTCCTAACCTCAGTCGATTTAGCAGATGCATACCTTCACTTTCCAGTGCGCCCCTGCCACTGCAGGCTCCTGAAATTGGCTTATGGTACGGATCATTACAAGTACCAAACTCTGCCATTTGGTCTCTCCTCAGCCTCAAGAGTATTTACAAAGATGCTGGAGCTGATAATAGCCAGAATCAGATCCCAGGGTATTCACCTGTTATCCTTTCCTGGATGACATAGGGAAAGTGATCCAAAAGATAAGACAAGAACCAGCGAAGGTGCTAATGCTAACTCTGCGCCTGCCAAGAAGATCCTGGCTTTCCAGACTGATACAACTAAATCTGAACCACCATTGCAGATACTGGTGAGGGCATACATCCTTTATTAAGGACCATTTCTCCATTAGGACCCAGGCCATCTTCATCTGACAGCCTGGCTGTTGGAAGGGAAGTGTTAGCCATGCTTGGCCTGTCTTCCAAAGTGATAGGGACTCTGCTCTCTTTTAGGAGCACTTCCACTCTAAAAGCCCGTTTCTCCATCTGGACCAAATTCAGTGTTTGGTGTCAAGAGCATAGAGTAAATACAAGAGATCCTGGGTTTCCAGTTATTCTGAACTTCCTCCAGGAAGGAGTGGATAAGGCACTACAGCCAAGCACTCCAGGTGTCAGCCCTCAGTAGTGTACTGTTTTGCAGGCCCTTTGGGCTCCCTGGCCAAGAACCTCAGATATGGGTTCCTTAGGGCAGTTAGACTGGCCAGAGCAGCGATCAACCCAAGCTTCCTAAAGTGGGAGCTAACATTGGTGCTGAATGCCCTAACCACCCATCCCTTCAAATCACTGGCATCTATATCACCATTTTATCTTTCTGCCAGAACCTGTTTTCTAGTTGTCGTCATGTCCACCAAATAAGTTTCAGAACTGGGAGAATCTAAGCAGGATCTTACTGCATGTTCCATGATGACCAGGTGCTGCTAAGAACTTCACAAACATTCTTACCTACGGTAAATCTTCCTTGCCATGCCTTGCAGGAGATTGTCCTCCCTTCATTCTGTCCAAAGCCACAGCTACTGATTGAGAAGCTATGGCACAGCTTGAGTGTCAGAGGAGCAGTAAAGATTTAGATCAAGCATACAGAATCCACAAGGAGATCAGACTCTGTTCGTTTCTTTTCACCTGAGGTATCAGGGCCTTAGATATCCAAGCTATCCCTCATCAGATGGATCAGGCTGTGTATTCTTAAGGCATACAAGGCATCCAGTGTCCATTCCAAAAGGAATCAAGGCCCGTTACCCAAGATCCATGGCAGCCTCGTGGGCCAAAAGAGTGTGTGCTTCCACCACAGAGATCTGCAGAGCTGCGACATGGATATAGGCTAACACCTTTATCACATCCTATAGAGTGGACTTGGTTTTCCTCAGTGCCCTCCTTCAGCAAGAGGGTGCTGCAGGCAGTGGTCCCGTAATAACCTTGATGTTTGAGCAATCCTGAAAAAGGGCATTTCCCCCCCTTTTTTCTTTGTTTGTTCTCTTATCTCTCCCTACTCCTGTCCACTGCTCTCTCTTTCCCATATGTAACAAAATTGTTTACCCAATAATTTCCTTTCTGCTATCAACAACTCCCACAGTTCGTCTGACCCTGGTCAGTTCTCCTCCTGAGGGTCAACATTTGTTTGGATATTTACTGTATAAGCAAGGACTTACTGTACATAGTTACTTGGTTGGCATTGGAATTATTGTTACTAATTATTTTCTACAAGTTTTTACACAGTCTTGGAATAAATTCTCTGGCAGCTGGCTAGAGAATGGGGTGTGGCTAGCACAGGTTGTGCTACAGCTTTGAACTGCTTCTGGAAACTAGACAGGAGGGGAATAGCCCATACGTAACAGAATTGTGGGAAATGCTGCTAGCAGAAATGCAATTATCGGGTAAGAAATCTTCCATTTGGGGAAGAATATGGCACCAGGATCAGCCCCCAGCACTGACACTTCCGATACCAGAACTGGGCATCTCAGGACAGTGCACTGTCACTGAAGTGGTGATTACTATATCACCTCAACAAAAACTGGTTCTGACACAGCTGACTACACTGCCCCATGGAGCACTGTTTAAATATTTGGTACCGATGGACTTGCAGAACCACAGTTCCCTCTGCTGTCCACCTCATTACTTCAGTCAGCCCCAGTTCCACCTAGTAGCAGAACACCATTGACCCCTAACACAACAAGGGCCACAGTACCACGTTTGAGTCTGGGCTATATGTTTTTCTCGGTCTCAGATTCTGAATTGGGGAATGAAGAAATCCCTCTAATGCATGCTTACTTGTTTCGGCTCTCACCTCAGCACTTGACATCCTATTGAGGATCCAGAGACTCCTTGTGAGAAAGATATTGGGACCTACAGAACCCAGCCGCTTGGTTTTCTACAACTTGGCCACTGGGTGTGTACCCACTGTGGCCTATGCAGCCTTACTGGAGTTGCTGGTCAGCTCAGAGCAACCCTGGGAACAGCCATACACCATCATAAGATGACTACTTCTATGGCACTGCATGTTCAGATGCTAAGACAACCCCACCTGGTTCCAGCGCAGCCACAGGTGGAGGAGGTAATGGAACAGGTGCCGGAAGTTGATCCTCCTGCACCAGTAACCCTTTCCTACTCATCCTCAGATGACATCTTAGTACCACCCATGACCTCATAAATGGATGACTGTAAGGGTTTCTAGGAATTGTTAAAAAGGATGGCTGATGTTTTCCAAATTCATATTGAGGAGGTCCAAGAACAGACCCATAAATTGGTGGATGTACTCCAAGCCTCCTCAGGAGGGAAGATTGCCCTTCCATTAATTAGGCCATCATGGATCTGATTAGGACCTAGTGGCAAACACCAGCTTTGGCACTACCTACATCTCGCCGAGCAGATTAAAAAAACAACCACCACCAGATGCCTTCTAAGGGAGCAGAATTCTCTTACACGCACCCTAACCCATCATTCCTTGTGGTCATGGCAGCAAATGAAAAGCCAAGACAGTTTACGTCTGCACCGAAAGGCAGAATCAAAGACATTATATTTGTTTGGCTGAAAAGCTTACTCCTATAGTTCCAGGTAGCCAGTTATCAAGCCATACTGGGCATATATGAGTTTTGTATACACGAGAAATTGCTGGCCTTTGCGGACAATCTTCTCAATGATGCTTGTGAGGAATTTACGTCGCGGGTTAGTGAGGGCCAACTTTTATCCAGGACTGGTATCCAAGTGGCATTGGAAGTGGTAGATATGACTGCCAGATCAATAGCAATGGTGATTGTTATGCACTGGGCCTTCTAGCTTCAGAAATTGGGATTGCCCAGTAAAGTACAGCCCATGGTGGAAAATCTGCAATTGTTCAGATCTAAAACCAGTGAGGCAAAACAGCAATATTCTTTGCAGAGACTGACCCAGCCATACTTCTGCCACCAGAGGTCTTAAGAACTGGCCAGAAAACAACAGCATTTCCATAAGAGGAGGCAGCCTACTGCTCCACTTCAAACCTCCCAATCTTCCCGGTCCCAGAAGCATTCATTCTGATGGAATGGTCAAGAGATGTGTTCTGTCCCCACTGATTTTGGAAATCAACTGTCTCCCTTTTAGGAATCACTTAGCTCACTTCAGGTACACTTGGTCCCTTTATCATCACCAACCAGTGGGTCATGGATACGATTACACAGGGCTGTTCTGTCCAGATTTCTGCAGTGGATATTCCCAACCCCTCTTCCCTGTCCCTTTTTGGGGACTTTTGTCATGAGGCTGTATTACATGAAGAGGTCCTCACGCTTCTCTCTCGGATTGATAGAGGAGGTCTTTGCACCTTACAAAGGGAAGGGATGCTACAGCAGCCAATTCCTAATCCCAAATTAAAAAGTAGGATAGTAACCCATTTTAGACCTGTGAGACCGCATCACCTTAATTCACTAATTGAAGTTCTGGACGGTCACCCTACTGTCGATAACTTGGACTCTAGAGTCAGGAGACTGGTTTGCATCTCCTGGCCTTCAGGACGCATACTTCCACATCTTCATTGTTCTGCCCCACAGGAATTACCTGAGGTTTATAGTAGAGCAGGACTGCTGCCAATACCAAATGCTACCATTTGGCTTTCCAAAGTGCTGAGAGTGTTCGCCAAGGTGCTATCAGTAGTGGCAGCTTACTCGAGAAAATGCAACATGAGTATATACCTCTACTTGGACAATTGGCTGATGCAAGGAAAATATTCTCATCACACTCTACCTTTTCAGGGAGGCAGCCATTCTAGGCAGGCCTGGAGGACCCTTCTTCACTGCTTCTTTTCTGGGGTGTGGTAGGACTACAAGGCCTCCAGCAAGGGGCCTCAGAGGACTTGGTACACCCCGTCACACCCATCCACCACAATTAGGACACACTCCACTTGAGTGCAAGTGGCATCAAGAGCCTCACTCAGAAATTTACTAGTATCAGACATTAAGGCAGCTACTTGGGCATCAGTCCACATGTTCACTCAGCATTATGCTTAAATGGAAGTCTCTAGATTTGATGCTGCATTTGATAAAGCTGTCCTATCACTATTTCGTTAAATTATGCTGAGCTCCCACCTTCTTTACATAATAACTGCTAGGAAGTCACCAACAGTGGAATGGACATGTGGACAATCACTTGAAGGAGAAGGGAAGTTACTTACCAGGTATAGCACCTAGAGTTCTTCAAGAAGTATTGTCCATATGCACATACCTCTACCTTGGAGTCCTCGAAGGAGATCTGCACTGAGAAGGAACCAAATGGCAGTGGTCGCACCTTGCCTATATATGCCTTCTCAGTGGGGCACGACAACTGGAGAGCATGTGCGCCTCCCAGCTACTGCTGGCCAAAACGACTCCGATCTCTACCACATGAGGCTCGTGCACAATCCATGGAATGTGCATATGGACAAAACATCTCTAAGAACTCCAGTTACAGTACACAATAAGTAACTTCACTTTGGTTATTGCTAACGTTAGGATTTAAATTACCTAGTAGCTGCAAAATAAAATATACATTGCTGTTAATATTTGGATGTTCTTTTTACCGGGAAGTATCACAGGTTGAGCCAGTTGAGCAGTATTATTATTTATTTGTGTAATTGTTAACAGCTTGCGATCCTATTGAGGATAGAGGGACCAATTGTGCTAGGTGCTGTACAGGGTAAGATGGTCCCTGCCCCAAATTGTTTATAATCTAAGACAAGACACTCCAAAGTGGTCATAAATGTTGGAAAGGAGGAGAGGAGATGAGAATGAGGGGAACAATTGCATGGTTTGTATAGACCAAACAAACAATTATCAATAGTCCATACTTGCCATCTACATCTGTTTATCAGCTGGCAATTTCCTATAGGTGTTGTAGTAGAAGTGAGTCTTGAGAGAAGATTTTAAGGACAAAGTAGTGGCTCTGCATACTGCTTCAGGAAGGCTATTGCCTACCTAAGGAGTGGCATGGAAAAAATTGGGAAGGTGCAGCAGAGGCTGGCAGGCATCCTTAATGATGTGTAAGGGAAGACAGATAACATATATCAGCAGATAAATAGGTGGGGCTTAAGTTGTGAAGATCCTTGGAGGTGAGAAGGGACCTGTATACGCCACAGTACAGAGGGACCAAATTCTGCAGCAGCAACACCTAAATTCCATAGCTACGTTCATGTATTCTGTTGCCTTGAAATCCCTTTATTCTCCATCTCCTTACCCCCCTCCTCCCCACACAAACCACATAGCTGTGGCTCAGAGTTGGAAAAATATTCATTGAGATAAAAATCTGTCATTATTTTTGAATGATAATTTTCAAAGAGGGATGTTTGGCTGTACTCTCCAGGAGGCCAGCTCAGAATGGCCTTTCTCTATGTGTCATGGGCAAGTGATGAGCTTGTACCTGGCTTCAGTGGCTCATCTTCTCTCCTCCCCAGGTGTTGGATTTTGTGCTGTTCTCCAAGTACCTCTACTCCTAGCTCTACTGTTCTGGCTTTGTCTGTTCTTTGGCTGGAACCTGGGCTCAGCTCTGGCTCCCCAGCTTGTTGGTGTCTGGCTACAGGGAACAGTGCAGGGAATGTGCACTGTAGTCCATTAACTCTCCTTTGTCTGCAAAGCTGGAGAGCAAAAGGCAGGTCCCAACTGGGCAAGAAGACAGGGAAAAGAATGTTGGGTAGCCTGCCAGTAGGACTCAGACTGGGGATCAACATGATCTCAACAGCAGTAGTTTGAAAACTACTACCATAAATGCTTTTCAAGATTAGGAATGCTTTAATGTATTTTTCCTGGTATGCTGTGTAACACTAAAAAAAAATGTTTTCAAGCATTGTAAGAATAAAAATCATATGAAATCAGATTTTAATACAAAAAGATGACTTAAATTCAAAATAATTTAGCAAGTTGTATCCTGGTGTTTTTAGGTGGTGGAAGTTGGACACTTCTGGGGTTACCGAATAGATGAAAAAAATATGACTGCTCTCAAAAGGCTTACTGCTGAGATTAACCACCTGGACCTGATGCCTCTACCAGTGCGTCCATATCCTGACTTAGTTTGTTTGGCACAGTTTACTGAGTTTGAAAACAAAAGATACTATAGAGCCCAGATCTTGTATGTTTCTGGAGATTCTGCTGAGGTATAGTAATATGTTATGTTATATTGAATGGTAAGAACTAATTGGATTAACAATCTTGTAGCTTCATATTTTTAATGAAATACTTTTGTGACAATTACAAACATCTTTATAAAGAAAGCAAATGTATAAAAGCAAACGTTAGCCAAAGTGCCCCAGGAGCAAATGAATGATAGGTAAGAACACAACAGGGAAATTGTCACTTTGTGACATTGAAGGAAAATTTTGATAGGAGAGAAAAGTGGGTCATGTAGTAATGTGTGCTGAAGTAGAAGGTAGCAAATGAAAAACTGAAAACAGGCTCCAACTACAAGATCTATAGTTTGGAAGAATACTTCAAATAACAAAATTGTAAGTCAACTTGATGAATCAGTGTCAGCACGTAACGACTGAGAAGGTAAATGTGTTCATCAGAGTGATCAAAAATCACAACTTGATGGAATCACGTGTTCTCAACTGTATGTAATAGTTTGGCCAGTGTGTAGTCCTTAGCTACACACTGGGGAGGGATAGCTCAGTGGTTTGAGCATTGGCCTGCCAAACCCAGGGTTGTGAGTTCAATCCTTGAGGGGGCCATTTGGGGATTTAGTTGGGGATTGGCCCTGCTTTGATCAGGGGGTTGGACTAGATGATCTCCTGAGGTCTCTTCCAACCCTGATATTCTGTGATTCTATGAATTGGCTTCTGAGGACTTGTCTTCACTACTGGGGAGATCGCCGCTGCTGCAATTGATGCAGCGGGTGTCCATTTGGCAGGTCTAGTGAAGACCCACTAAATGGATAGAGTGCGCTCCAGTACTCCAGCTCCCTGAGAAGGTAAGGTAAGTCGACCAGAGAGCGTTTCCCATTAATGCAGCTCAGTGAAGACACCGCGGTAAGTCGACCTAAGCTACGTCAACTCCAGCTACATTATTCATGTAGCTGGAGTAGCGTAACTTAGATCGACTTACCCCGGTAGTGAAGACAGGCCCTCAGAACAGTTACATGCTACCTCTCTGTGGTGCCAAAGGTTCCCCTTCCAAGAGCCTTGATTGCATTGTAGCAGTGACCCCTCACCACTGGCTCCCTTGAAGCTAGGTGCCCAGCTACAGCTAACCACTCCTACTTTTGGTAAAGCTTGTTTGAGGTCTGAATCAGGCCTGCAGGTAGGTTGGGGTAGTCCAAATTTCTTGGTCAAGGCATAGTCAATATCCAGACTCCAGAGAAATAATTTAAAAAACCCAGTAATGATGATGATTAAATAACATTTTGGGGTCCATTAGAAAGCATCTGGCAATCTGGATTTGGCCCACGGTCCACCTGTTGACTACCCCTGATGTAGGTGACATTTTTTTTTGCTTTGGATGGCGAGGGAAGGGGGGGAGTGTAATCCCTGGCTGTCACCCTCCCCTACATGCCAATCTGTGCAGTAACTATCTGCCAATCCAGAGACCACAAGTAGTTGACTTCATCCACTGCTGATGTGAGGTAAGATTATGCAAATTTCAATCTAAGCCACCAGCCCTTAGTCCATAATTAGTATGAACCAAGAACTGTTGCCTTGGAGAAAAGTTTGCCTAATGCTGTCTCTAGTTAGCAGTTGTTTTTTGATTGATTGATGGATGTGTAAAGATGGAGCAATAGGCAAGACAAAATTGACCTGTTGTTTCTGACACATTCTGCCTCCAGGAACCCATTATTCAAGACTGTAGTTGTTATAAATATTTGTCTTTCAGTTGGTTATGTAGTGTATTGTGCGCCTGAACTGGCTGTGTCTGCGTAGCTGATGTGTAACTATTAAAGTAATTTTATATACTGCAATAGGTCCATTGTGTGCTTGCTACCTTACATCTGCTAAACTTTGCACTTTCTTTAGTGCTCTGGAATCTCCACTGATTTTATATTTTCATTCCTTTCTTTGTTGTCAAGGTTTTCTTTGTCGATTATGGCAATAGATCAAGAGTGTTTTTAAATCTTTTAAAGGAAATTCCAAACTACCTTCGAGAGCTCCCTTTTCAGGTAATGCTAAATGGTGTTTGCTTCTTTTTGATGAATGTATTAATATTATAGGCCAACAAGCTTGAGATTCTTTTAAACCTCAACAAAACTTTCCCAAATAATAAAGATCCATGACTGGCTACCATATTTTGCTAATCTGATGTATGTGAAAGCCTTTGTCACTAGTCATACATAAAGTATTTTTGGAAGCCTAAGTGTTTTCCACCAAGAGAAGACCTATTTAATAAGTAATCTTGTTTCATGTAACTGTAGAACAGTGGTGCCTAGCTTGTGGTTTGGGGTCATGTGTAGTCCTCAAGGGTTATTGTGTGAACAGTGTTTATATTTGATTATTAACGGTGATCGGCTCCCCCACCATGAAGCACAGGCCCTGCCAGCACCGCTCCACGCCTGCCCGAGGCTTGCAGTTTTGGGGGGGGCAACGCTGGCCCCGTCCCCCCAGACTACACCCGGGTTAAAAAGTGTGGGGCCGTGGCCCCCCTGATTTTGGTGCCATTGGTGTAGATGTACGCGTCAGTATAATGGGATTTGTACCAGTAGTTTTATGGCAATCTTAGGAGTTCTCTATGTAAAATAATGAATTTAATATTGTTAATGGAGGAAGTGTTATGCATGTGATGGTTTATCATTTTGATTGTTACTGACCTGAATTGTTTTGGTAAGAAAATCAAAATGTGTCTGTCACTTCTGGAGTTCATCGTGCTTTCTTTAATATGTTGTTTTAGGCTTTAGAATTCAAGCTATGCAAGATGCGCCCCTCTGCGAAATCTCTTGTATGTGGAGAACAGTGGAGCTATGGTGCTAGCCAAAGATTTGCTTCATTAGTAAATGACTGTGCTCTTATAGTGAAGGTGTATTCAGTTGTGCACAGTGTTCTGCATGTGGATGTTTACCGTTACTCCGGAATTAAAGAAGTGAACATTCGAGATATGCTAATTGAAGAGGGCTATGCTGAGCTAGCAGAAGAATCCTATGAATCAAAAGTATGCATTAAATAAAAAGCAGTGTTTTGCCATGCCTGTTAAATTTCTTATGCTAATTTATTTCATCTCCTCTTATGGCCTGATACATTGGGCTGAGAAATTGACAGGTATGTAAGCTAAGCAGGGTTGACTCTGGTTAGTACTTTAATGAGAGTATATATTATAAAACGTGCACGTGTATGTAAGACTGTGGTTAATATAATTGGTCCTTGAGATGCTTTACATATACTAAAGTAATCATAGTGTGGGGGGGGGGGGGGAAAGGGGGCTGAACTAACTGTTTTTGAGACTCTTCCAAACCCATGTCTTCCAGTGAAGGGTGTAATGCTTCAATTAGATGAATGTCTTGTATTAAGTACTGCTAAGTGCTTTATGATTCAGTGGAAGGTGTTAAAGCAAATCATTGTTTTTGAATTCAAACTTGTGTTTGTCCACACAAATACAAGTACATATTTTTGGCATGAACTGTTTCTTTTAATTTTGAAAAGTTTGAACATTTCACAATTTGTTCTAACTCTTTTCTATTTTTTATTTAGCAAAGCAATGAACTCAAAGAATTCTATTCAAAACAAGTAGAAAATGAGGAGAATGCATCTGTAACTCTAAAAAAAAAACAGGAAGAAAAACGCCTTACTGAAATGTTGTTAAATCACTTTTCTGCCAATAAATTTGGTACACCAAATTGTAAGGTAACTTCAGAAATGGTTTCATTTCTATATGAAGCTATAAAAACATGATCTGGTGTTTTAGGTGTATGCCCAAGATTGAAAGCGATTTTTCCAACAGGATTTGATTTTCTGCCTTAAAAAAATATTAACTTCAGATTCAGCAATGAATAAAGATAACATAAATTTGTAGGGTTCTTGGAGATAGATTTGTGAACCAATAAGAGACCAGGATTAAATATTGTCTGAATTAACGGTTTTTGAGATCTTAAGACTTCTTTGGTATTGAGTGACTTCAGCTTGTGGTACAGCATGTGAAAAGCAATTTTATCCTCAACATTTTATTTTTAATGGAAATAAGTACTTCCCTCATCCCCCCTCCGTTTATATCAGTTTTTAATTCTTAAAAATACATGACAAAGGAATTCAAAATTTACACCAGGTTTGTGTGCAGAATAGTAAGGCTGTGGGAGTCAGGCACTACAGAGGCTTTTAAATTTACTTTTAAAATTGTGTGCATCTCCTGGCTCTTCTGTGTTAACCAAAGAGACTCCAGAGTTAATCATTCTGGCGAATCCAAAATTAACCATTAATTCTTTTTTGAGTATATGCCCTTATGGGTGCTCTGCCATAGGATGGGTGTGCGCCCATGCACTCTCAACTGGAGAATGCAAAGCAGTGTTCACAGGCCTGCACCTGCACAGAGCAGCACTGCCTGTCCCCAAACGAGGGCATATAAGGAGGCGTGGACCCATTCCACTCAGTTCCATCTCAACCACCTGTGGCTCAAGACATAACGAATGTGTGTCTGTTGATTCTCAGCTTCCCACTTTTCTTGTATACTGTTTATTCATTTTCTTTTTTTTCCCATTTTCTTAGTTATTTTATTTCTTTAATTTTATACACTTGTGTTTAGAAGGGGGATTACCCTCTCCCTGTCTCTCCTTTAGTCCGCTACCACTCTGGGTTATGCTGAAGACTCTGGGAATTGCGCCCTGCCAGACCTGCCACAGGTCTTTTCCCCATAGTGGCGGGCATTCAAACTGTCTCTCCTGCCTTGGAGATACCCATGTCCTATCTAAGTGTAAGGTCTGTATGGGATTTAAAGGCACGTCTCAGAAAGACAGAGGCAAGACTGAAGCTCCTAATGACGTGTTCACTAGTCCCAGTGGGTTCTGCTTCCCTGTTGTGTGTCAGCCTCAACATCCCAGGCTGCTCTGTTGGCAGCAGTACCTTCAGAGACTGGGACTTCTAAGAAGAAGAACCCTTTCTCCTTCCAGAGAACCTGAGAGGAGGGATAGGTTACCCCATAAATCCCACTCGTAAGGAGACCTCACATCCCTCAAAGACTACAGCTGCGGTATCGTCTGAGCATGGTACCAAGCCACTGGTGCTGCACAAGAAGCAGTGTGTGGACAAGTCTAAGAGACAACACAGGGAACAGTTTACCTCGGTACCGACCGACATGTCAAGACACTGAGATATGCATGGACCTCCTGTGCACGCCCTGGCGCCATCATCTCCCTTACACCAGGGCTTTGAGGTAGAGAAGCTCCTCTTCAAGCCTGACCAGTACTGCAGCCACTGTTTCGGCAGTACTAGGTCCTAGCATCAGTTCAGTCTTCTGGATACCAGAGCCTTCCAGCTCCCTCCAGATTACTTTCCCTGGAGGACCTGTTTATACTGGACGTAGCAGAGTCTCCCCTGCTACAGTCCTGTACCAGGGCCACTTTTCCAATATTGCTCAGATGGATTGAACCTGATAAGACCTCCAGCCTTCAGTACTCACACTTATGTCTGAGGCTCCCCGTACAGCCCAGAGGTCTCAAGATAGGGCCCTTTTTCAGCATCTTACCACCACACCCTGTGAGCCAGTATTCTGAAACTTTTTCAGACCCCATCAGACATCCTAGAGCTAGGGGATATGATTGTCTCTGGGGACCCTTCTTTTATTCCCCCCTGGATTCCCCTTAGTGAACAATTTTGTAGGGTTTCAACCAGAAAGAGAGCCTAATACATGCCAGTATGGCATCATTCACAGGCACCTAGTGAACAACCTATAGTGCCACAGGATTGCCCTTCAGTACCTTATGCCCTCTCAGCACTGGGGGACATCGCAGAGAAGCAGGATCCCCAGATACAGAAAACTCGCCCCCATCAGCCAAGTCCTCTTCATTCCCAGATGAGACGGTAATGCACCTACCAGCTTCTTACACTGACCACTTTTGGGTCTTGCAAGACCCTATGAAATGCATGGTGGAGTTTCTCCAGATCCCATTAGAGATGGTCCAGAAGTCTCAACACTCCTTGGTGGACATTTTAAAATATCATCTCTCAGGGAAATATATCCTTCCAATAAATGTGACTGTTATCACCGGCTCACAGTCTGGCAAACACCTGCCATTATCCAGCCCACCTGGAAGTGGGTGTGACGTTATGAGTGTAATATAATATATCTCATTGAAAGATGACCGGGCCAGAAAGAGTTAATTAACTCACAGACTGACCTGACATGGCTGAACTTTAAAGACTGGTTAGGAAGATATGTAAATTAATAGAGCTTTGAAATGCAAGTCTGCATTGTTAGAGATCTCAAGGATAGATGTTTGCTCAGGTCTTGTGATGTAAGCAAACAAGTCTTGTCTATTGCTATAGTTTTAATTCAAAGATCAAAAAAGGAATATTAACATTTATGATGATACTTGAGTGAAATAGTATTATTGTCTATATGTCTCTTTGAAGGTTGAGGTAACCTGTATCTGAACTGTTTAATGGATAAATTACCCTGTGCTAATTGCCAGGATGTTTGGAAGAAGGAGAGTTAGGCCTATTGTTTTCTCAGGCAGAAAGGCAGCTGGAAATGTATAAGAGCCCTGGGACATGATCCTACTTCATCTCAGATCTGCTTTGGGTTTCAAGAGGGGGAAACCTTAAGCCACAAGGATTGAGATCCCCAGTCATTGACTGGAGCCACCCTGAGTATGGACATTGGATTATAACCTATGGACTGTATCTAAAAGGAATTTTGGCAACTACAAGCTCATCTCTGCTATGTACCTGAACCTCAAGAGTTGAATTCAAGTCTGTATGTATATTGATCTTTTAACCAACACACTCTCTCTCTTTTCTTTTTTAATAAATTTTAGCTTAGTTAATAAGAATTGGCTATAAGCGTGTATTTTGGGTATGTGGCTGATCCTTTGGGATTGGAAGAACCTTTTCTTTTATATGATGAGATAAGATTTTCAGTAATCATCATCATATCTGACCTGTGTGTCTGGATGAAGGCCTGAGGCTGGGTACTTTAATGGAACTGCGTTGTTTGAACTTCTAAGTAACCAGTGAGGTACTATAGAAGCTGTTTAGTGCTGGCTTGGTAAATCTAGGTATTGGAATATCCACCAGCTTTTGGGGTTTGTCTGCCCCGTTCTGTTTGCAGTTCACCCTAATTGAGTGACCTCAGCTGGCTCCTACGGGCAGCACCGTCACAGTGGGAAATTTAAAAAGTATTGTATTCCAGCCAAGGGAATGGAGAGTTTCTTTTCTCACCCCACCCCAACTACCTAGGGGTGGACGTGGCTAACAAAAGGAATAGACAGGCCCAGTCCAGACTCTCTCCTAATAAGGAGTTCAAATGTTTAGACCTCCTGGGTAGGAAAAGCTACTCCTTGGCAGCTCTCCAACTTTGTGCGACAAATACATTGGCAAAATATGATTTCAATTTATATTCCAAGTTCACTCATTTTATTGAACATCTGCCATATGATGGCAGAGAACAATTTCAGGCCCTCATTTCAGAGAATCAGTTGATAGCCAGAACCTCCCTCCAAGCTGCTCTAGATACTCCAGATACAGCTTCTACATCCCTAAGCATGGTCATGGTTATGTGGAGAGCATCTTGGCTCCAGTCTCCCAAAAGAAGTGCAGATTATGATTGAAGACCTTCTCTTTGAAGGGCCCAGGCTTTTCAGCTCTGAAACGGAGTCCTCCCTCCACACTCTGAAGGACTCGAGAGCTACCTTACAGTCACTGGGAGTTTACATTCCTACAACGAAGAGACAGTTTAGTAGGTCTCAAATATCACAACAGCCTAGGCTGTTCCAGTACAACGCTCAATAGGCTTTCCCAGATTTTGAGACTTTCAGAGGAAGAGATCAAGACCTCAGAAAAGAGGACCACGCCCTTCTACAGAAACATCTCCTCTATGAAACAGTTTTGACATCTTGGTCGAGGGCCTCAAGCAAGCTACCTTACTGAATCCTGTGCTGAATGATCACATCCAACCCCCCTTTGGAGATTTGGCTATCCTACTTCCTACCTGCCTGGGCACAAATTACCTCAGGCAGATGGATTTATGGAGGCGATCAGCTTGGGATACTCCATCCACTTCCACACTATCCCCCCTCCAACCTCTCTTCCCTGTCCCTCTTCAGGGACTCCTCTCACAAAGATTTCTTGAAACAAAGAGGGTCAATTTTTTCTACTCTTGGAGGAGATTGAGCCATTTCCCCCAGAGTTTGTTGGAAGAGGGTCCTATTCCAGCTGTTACCTAATTCCCAAAGGGGGTGGAAGATGGAGACCAATCCTTGACCTAAGAAACCTGAACACCTACATCATTTCCCAGCGCTTCAGGATGGTGATGCTAGCCACTATAATCCCATCCCTAGATCCAGGAGACTGTTTTGTTGACCCCAACCTCCAGGATGCCTATTTTCATGTAGCTATCCACCCATCCCACAGATGTTTTCTATGCTTCAAATTAGGCTCAGAACACTACCAGTACCAAGTTCTTCCTTTTGGGCTCTCTACGGCCCAGAGAAAAGCTTCTCACAGCAGTACAGCCCATCTGTCAGTGGGGTATAGCAGTATTCCCTTACCCGGACAATTGGCTTCTCAGAGGTTAATCATCTTAGAGGTAATCATACGTGCTACACTCAGTGCAATAAACTGGATAGCCCCCACTCTGCAGCTGGGCTTCTGCCTGCATTGTCTCCTAGTTAATGAAGGGGTTGTTTAAAGCAAGAAGTTTTGAATGTAGTTTGGGCTATAGGTTTTAAGGGGAATAAAGGGTATAATAGAACCGGCAAGGGATCCGCGCTCCCTTCCTGCTCCCCTTCCAAACTCCCTTGCGAAACTCCCTGTTAGCAGCCCCTGTTCGCAAAAGCTCCCTGGTCACTTGTGCGCTGCTTTATAAAGCCCTGGCGTGGGTGAATGCCCCGCCCACTGATTAAGGCTCAGCCAGTTACCAGAGGCTTCTAGCCTTCAGACCTTCCTTTGAAGCTCACAGCTTCCAACTGCCAGCCACAGCACACGGTCCTTCAAACAACCAAACAAACAAACAGACTGACAAACACAAGCTCAGCACACAGCAAGTAACCCCCAAACACAAACAAACACACTACAGACAGTCACTTACCCCAAGGGTCCTGTATTTGCTCCTCCTTCACCTGGAGAACTCCCTTGCGAAACTCCGTTAGCAGCCCCTGTTCGCAAAAGCTCTTATGTTCTTATGTAGGTCCAATCTGCAACCTCCAGGGCTCTAGCCATCAGAGCCACTCTGGACTCCCTAACCACCAGAGCCTATGTCCCCAAAGAGAGATTCTCCACTCTGTCCTGTCTAATTTGACAATACATTACAGCCCACAGACACCTGCAAGATCCTACCCACAACTTGTGAGCCACATTAGCCTCTACATTCATCATGCCTCATGTAAGACTGCTCCTCAGATGTCTTTAGATGTGGCTAAGGTTGGTGTATACTCCTAATAAACCATCTCTCCAGATGCATTACAGTACCTCGAAGTTCAGGACTCTCTCAGGTGGTGGAAGGACCCATTGAAGGTCTGCTTAGGAATCCCATTCTCTTATCCCGCACCCTCAAAGTTCCTCACAACAGATGCTTCTCTTCTAAGATGGGGGGACTCACCCAAAGGGCCACAGCCCTGGGTAAGTGGTCTGTACAAGAGGTCACACACTTCGTCAACATTCTGGAGCTGAGAAGATTGTTATGCTTGCCAACACTTTTTACACCATACAGGGCTACTCCATCAGGGTAATGCTAGACAACAGGGCAGCTGTGTATTGTATCTACTGTCAGGGCAAAGCAGTCCTTTTACTCCTGGGGGAATTCTGTGCCACTGGATAATGCAGAATTCCGTGTTTCTCCCGCAGAATTGGGGCTGCAGAGCTTCTGGCCGCCACTTGGGGCCACTGGACTTTGCAAAGCCTAGGTCACAGTGAGTGGAGCACCCAGCCCAGCGGGCATAGAGGCTGCATGCTTTGGCTGCCGAGCTTGATCCTCGTTCTCCTGGGGATGGGAGAGGGTGCAGTGAACCTAGCTCTGGCAAAGGGTGAGGAAGGGCAAGGCCACACCTCATCCCCTTGCAGGACAGTAAAGAAGCTGGGGGGCAGTAAAGGCTTTGGGGATGCAGGTGTGTGGGCTCTGGGAGGGAAGGGGTGTGTGGGCATCTGGGCTCTGGGGGTGGCTCGCAGTTGGGCTCTGGGGAAAAGGGGGTGTTTGGGTGTCTGGGCTCCTGAGGGGGAGGAGGGTTTGGGGTGTCTGGGCTCTGGGAGTGCCCATAGCTGGGATGGGATGGGGTGGGGGTGTCTGGGCTCTGGGGGGGGGGGGGGAAGGGGGGGCCGGGGCTGGGGGAGGGGGGGGGGAAGGGTGTGGGTGGTTGGGCTCTGGGGGGAAGGGTATCATGGGTAGGGTGATCAGATGGCAACTGTGGGGAAAAATGTGATGGGGTAGGGGGTAATAGATGCCTATATAAGAAAAGGTCCCCAAAAACAGGACTGTCCCTATAAAAACGGGACATCTGGTCACCCTAGTCATGGGTGTCTAGACTCGGGGGGTACTCCATGGCTGGGCTCTGGGCGGGAGGGGAGTGCAGGTGTCTGGGCAGTGGGGGCCCCGCACAACCCCCTCCAGCACCTGCCAGCTGTCATAGGCGTTTCTTTAGCTCTACTCCCGGGGGAATCTTTTTTGTTGTTGTGTGTATTGTTGACATACTTGTTGGCAGGTATTTTGAAATAAATTACCAAATAATTGAAAGTGGAGTGATTATATTGTGTTATTTTGACAAATAAAATATGCAGAATTTTAAAATAGTGTGCAGAATTTTAAAATTTTTGGTGCAGAATTCCCCCAGGAGTACCTAATCCACAGTCACTAAGGCTTGGTCTACACTTACCCCCCAAGTCGAAGTAAGGTACGCAAATTCAGCTACGTGAATAACGTAGCTGAATTGGACATACCTTACTTCGAACTTACCGCGGTTCAGACGCGGTCCACACGCGGCAGGCAGGCTCCCCGTCGACTCCGCGGTACTCCTCTCGTCTAGCTGGAGTACCGCAGTCGACGGCGAGCACTTCCTGGTTCGACTTATCGCGTCCAGACCAGACGCGATAAATCGAACCCGGAACTTCGATTGCCAGCCGTCGAACTACCCGGTAAGTGTAGACATACCCTAAGGCTGTCAAATAGAAATCCCCACTATCTGTCTTCCAGACCAACAGAAGACTATTGCAGACTCCCTGAGCAAAAGCTTCCTTCGGGACCATGAATGGAAGTTCAACAACTGTCCCCCATGACATCTGCCAGGCTTGGGGATCCCCAGAAGCAGACCTCATTGCCATCCCAAACAATGTGAAATGCTGTCTTTTTGTGCTCCAACGGAGAATATGGCTGCAACGCTATTGGGTGGTGCCGTCAGAACACCGAAGCCACATATTCTGCTGTATTGCTTACCCACTTCTACCTCTGATTCTCAAGACTTCATTTAAACTACATCAGGAAAGAGCAAGGGTTATCCTCATAGTGCCATCCTGACCAAGATAAGTATGGTAATAGAACCAGCTTCACCTCTCCATGGCAACACCTCTTCAACTTCCTTTTAGGAAGGCTCTCCTGTCGCAGAACTTGGGGACCCTGCTCCCTCCCAACCCCTCATCTTTGAGCGTGGTTTCTAGATGGTTATTGAGCATGGAACTAACCTGTTTGGATGAGGTCCAGTCAGTTCTCTTATCTAGCAGGAAACCTTGTACTCACAAAACTTGCCTTCAGAAGTGGAAACACTTCCACTCTTGATGTTCCCTTCACTCTCCCCAAGCCTCAGAGGTTCCACTCTCCAAAATCGTGGACTATCTGTTGGATTTAGACAAAAGGTCAATCAATAAACTCAGAGTACATCTGGCTGCTATAACAGCCATCAAAGGCTTCTCAGTCTTTGCCCACCCTAGTATAACTAGAGTCCTCAAGGGCTTATATATCTTGTTTTCCTCCCACCGTACGGAACCAGGCCCTCCAATGGGACCTCAGTTTGGTTCTCAGTGCTCTGAGCTTTGAAATAATGGCTACTTTTTCTCTCGTCCATCTCTCCCTCAAGACTCCGTTCCTCATAGCCTTCACTTCAGCTAGATGAATGGGAGAGCTTGGTGCTGTTGTGGCTGACCCCCATATACCACCAGTTCCACTGCATCCCTATCCTTGCTTCCTCCCAAAGGTCTCATGGGAATACCACATAAATCAAGAGATTTGCCTGCCAGTGTTCTACCCAAAACTTCATACCTCCAAGGAGAAGACCAGCCTACATACACGAGACTTCAGAAGGGCCCTCGCCGTCTACCTTGACAGGACTAAGACCGTACAGGCCTCTCCTAAGCGATTTGAATCATTTGCAGAGAGGATGAAGGGTCAACCTATTTCCACTCAAAGGCGGTCTGAGTGCGTTTCTGGTTGCGTCTTAACCTGCTGTGAATCAGCTGGGATGCAGTACCCTCATGGTGTTGGTACATTCCACTAGAGCTCAGTCCACATCTAGAGCTCTATTGAAGGATGTTCCCATAACAGAAATTTGTAGGATTGCAATATGATCTTCCATTAATACCTTTGTCAAGCATTACATTTTCTTCCAAAGATGACTCAGACCTCCAAGCCATCTTGGACTTACCTCCTCAGCACCCACCTCCTCATTGAGTTACTGCTTGGGAGTTCCCTACGGAAGAGCACCAGCAGGGATACATACTTGAAGGAGAGGTTACTTACCTTACAATAACTTGAGTTTTTCAAGAAGTCTTGTTCTTGTTCTAATGGGTGCTCTACCTCCCGCCCTCCTTCCCCTGAGCTGTGGAGGCTCTGCTTTATAGTGAGAAGGAACTGAGGAGCGGCGGGTCTGCACCTCCGTACATGCCCTTGTTTGGAGGCACGAGGTGCTATTCTATGCAGACGCAGGCCCGTGGACACTACTAGACATTCTCCAGTCGAGAGAGCGTGGGCGCATGTGCATCCAAAAGCAAATGCTGTGGTTCTGTGCATTTATTTCTTATAACTTGAATGTAAATACGTATGGCAAATAGGTACTGCCCTTGGTTTCCTACTAAGTAGACGAATATAGATCTGGTGATGCAAAGTTACTGCAGCACACTAAGTGCTATTGATGATACAGTAGATGGCCCAGGCAAACTCAAAACTGTTAATTTAGTTGCATCTCATAGGAAAGCAAAGCCATAACTAAACAGTGAGTATTGATCATTATGTAAAAGTGTGTCATGTACTGTACTCTGATTTTGAGTTAACCCTCATCTGTATTTTATATATATATTTATATTTCAAATCTGGTGTCTGAAGTTAGGCTCCTGATTTATAGTTCAGTCTTCCAAACACCCACATACATGCTTAATTCACACAAATGAGTGGCCCCATAGAACTCAATGGGACTACTTTCATGCAAAAAGTTAAGCATGTGCGTAGTGTCTACAAGATTGGGAGCCTAGACACTTAAATACAAATGGCCTGATTTTCAGAGGTGGTATGGATTTCCAGCTCCTATTGAAGTTATTGAGAAACAGTGATTGCTCAGCTCCTGTGAAAAGTGTAATTTTTATTTAGGTGCCTAGATATAAATTTAGGAACTTAACTTTAGGCACCCAGGTTTGAAAACGTTGGATATTAGTATATGCCCAATAAATTATTAAAATAATATATTATTTTTATTTTCATCTAAAAACTGAAACTCACTTGAACTGTCTTGTTTCAAAGGCAACGCTTCATGGCCCCTTCAATCCTTATGAGCTGAAGTGTCACAGCATGACCCAGATTTCCAAATTCAGGTATGATAAAGCTTTTGTCGTGAATGGCAGGCAAACCATAGGTCATTGTATTGGTAGATATAAGAGTTACTGGAATACACACTTTCACATCTTAAATTTTTTTTATTAATTCACCATTATGCTTAAATACTATTTAGTTCTGTAGAAGTAAAAAAAGAAATATACATCATGTTAAAAGTTCTGAGACGAATGGGAGAGTTTGACGCAGTTCCAATGTCCAGAGAAATTGTATTTAATATCTAGAATACAAGGCTGGGAGCCTGGATTCATTCAAAACTTGACTCACTAACTAGAGTGAGTTTGATTGACTTTGCACACTTATGGCTGATTCATAATTTTAAAAGGATTTTTAGATACACATTTCTACTGACTTTTCTTTCTTATTGCCAGTTAATATCTTTTGTCATTTTTTCCTAGATGTGTCTGGATAGAAAAGGAGAGTATAAACTCTGTAATTGTCAATAATACTCCTGAGGATCCATTTCAGAAAATGTTGGTTGCTGCTTCTGTATCAGTAAATGCAACTGGTAATTCTAAATATATATTTGTGTTCCTTATTTTTCTCACTTCCTTTTCTTTAACTACTTAGCATTGTCCATATGAATAGCCATAGAACTAAATTATATCTGACACTGAAATTCTATCTACCAACTGCTTAGAGGTTCGTTGTGCTGTCAAGGCTTTCTGTTAATTATCAATTTTTGTTCTTTTTTGTAATAGGATCTACAATGTTGTTAAGAGAAACATCTCTGATGCCTCCTATTCCAGGGCTACCAGCACTCCTCAGTATGTTGTTTGCTCCTGTTATAGAACTCAGGTATATATGCATTTTTGAAGTATGATAGCAGAATGATGTATTCTCTAGCATCCTTCTACTCCTCCCTTGTTTCTTCCATCCCTTACAGGCTGCTAAGTTAACAATGTTGGCTGTATATGTGAATTTGGGATTCCAGAGTTTGTCTTCATGAAAACTTGTTTAAGTTCATGAGATGTTGCTGTAACTCTAAGAGGAGGAGGAACTGTACTAGTCTTAGGCCTGGTCTACACTAGGCTTTTATGTCGAATTTAGCGCCGTTACATCGAATTAACCCTGCACCCGTCCACACCACGAAGCTATTTAGATCGACATAGAGCTCTCTTAAATTCGACTTCTGTACTCCTCCCCAACGAGAGGAGTAGCGCTAAATTCGAAATGGCCATATCGAATTAGGCTAGGTGTGGATGGAAATCGACGCTAATAGCTCCGGGAGCTATCCCACAGTGCACCACTCTGTTGACGCTCTGGACAGCAGTCCGAGCTCGGATGCTCTGACCAGCCACACCCCGGGAAAATTTGAATTCATTTTCCTGTCTGGGCAGTTTGAATCTCAGTTCCTGTTTGGACATCGTGGCGAGCTCAGCAGCAGTGGCAAAGATGCAGAGCTCTCCAGCAGAGATGGCCGTGCAATCTAATAGAAAGAGGGCCCCAGCATGGACTGATCGGGAAGTCTTGGATCTCATCGCTGTGTGGGGCGATGAGTCCGTGCTTTCAGAGCTGCGCTCCAAAAGAAGGAATGCAAAGATCTACGAGAAGATCTCGAAAGCCATGGCAGAGAGAGGATACAGCCGGGATGCAACGCAGTGCCGCGTGAAAACCAAGGAGCTGAGACAAGGCTACCAAAAAACCAAAGAGGCAAACGGACGCTCCGGATCCCAGCCACACACATCCCGTTTCTACCAGGCACTGCATTCCATCCTAGGTGCGGCCGCCACCACTACCCCACCCGTGACCGTGGACTCTGAGGATGGGATATTGTCCGCGGCCGGTTCCTCGTCGGACATGTTAGCGGACGGGGAAGATGAAGAAGGAGATGAGGAGGACGAGGCAGTCGACAGCGCTGGCACCGCTGATTTCCCCGACAGCCAGGAGCTCTTCATCACCCTTACCGAGATCCCCTACCAACCGTCCCCATCCCTTACCCCGGACACAGAATCAGGGGAAGGATCAAGCAGTAAGTGCTGTAAACATGTAAACATTTATTTTTAACAGAACTGAAGTATTGACAATATTTAAAATGGCTTATTTCCTAAAGTGCTTTAAACATATCAACATTTATCTGCTACAAAACTGGAATATTTACAATATCAACAAAGGGTTTCTCATGATTTTTCTGACTTGGGCTCTTCACTATTTAGTCCCAACTATTTAAAAAATTTTTTACAATGTCCGGTTATTCATGATTATGCAGCCCAAGACGCTCCACTCTTTAGTCCCAGTGCAACTACGCGAAAATGCGGTCAATATGGCCGGGGATAGAGGAGAAATCCTCATAGGAGAACTCCTCGTATGTCTCATGCAGGTACAGTTCGAGCCTGTTCATCAGGTTCCTGGGTAGGGCGATCTTGTTGGGCCCTCCGTGGTAGCACTCGTTTCCCCGCCACGCCACAATCAGGTATTCCGGGATCATCGCGCGGCACAGCATAGCGGCATACGGCCCAGGTTTTTGCATGCTTTCCCTCAGCATGCGTTCCTTCTCGCTGTCCGAGATCCTCATGAGGGTGATATCGCTCATGATGCCCTGCTTTGAATTAGGGAGGGGAATGTTAGTATTGGGACTGCTTTACAGCCACGCGGTGGAGGGAGAGGGGCAGTATACAGGGATCTTTCCCTGGGACAGCCGCGAGGGGGTGGGACAGGGGCCGAGTTCATGCTTGCCTGATTGCTGGCATTGAGACTGGCATTGCTTTCAATGTGAAAGGAGGCCAGTGCTACTAATAGAGTTTTAAGCAGCCACAAGTCTACGGCTTACCATGATTGCCCGCTACAGAAGTTCAGGTCTGCAGCCACGCTTCTGAGATCACTCCAAGACCACCGCAAGTCCACAGGCACTGAAGGCGAGGGCCGAAAATTCGACCTTGTCCTGAGTGTGCATGTGAGAGGTGCAGTGCATGGTCTTGTTCACAGAGAAAGACTAGGTTCTTTGTGCACAACTTAATTTATCTGTCTCAGGAATTCACTCCCTTTTTACAATTCACACAGACACATCTGCGACTGTCTCCCAACCCAGCCTGTCAGCACACTCCCAGAGGCTAGCGCAGATTAGGCGGAGGAAGAAGAAGACGCGTGAAGACATGTTCTCAGAACTAATGGGCTGCTCCCGAGCCCAGGCAGCCCAGCAGACACAGTGGAGGGAGAACTTGTCACAAATGCACCGAGCAGTCATGGAACGGGAGGAGAGGTGGCGTCAGGAGGACCAACAGGCTACTGAAAAGCTGCTTGGACTAATGAGGGAGCAAACGGACACGCTCCGGCGCCTTGTGGATGTTCTGCAAGACCGGAGGCAGGAGGACAGAGCCCCGCTGCAGTCTATCTCTAACCGCCCTCCCCCGCCACCAAGTCCCACACCACCCTCACCCAAAGTCCAAAGAAGGAGGGGCGGCAAGGGCCGTTAAAACTTTCAGTCAACCCCTGCAGACTGCTCTAGCACTAGAAGGCTCTCATTCCCCAAAATTTGAAAAGTCCTTTCCTACCCACCTCACACAAGCCCCCGTCCAAGTTTCACCCCCCACGTTTCATGTGTGGTTCATAATAAAATATTTGTTCCTGTTCATTACTGTTTCCATCCTGTTCTTTTGGAGGAGTGTGTGTCTGAAGGGGGGGAAGGGGCTTGGTAATTGGACAGGACAGTCACCTTTAGCAGGGTACAGAGGCGGGGTCAGGTCCAGCATCAGGACACATACACAGTGCAGTCACTGGTTACCCTGGTCAGTCTTGGAGGTGGTTTTCATGTTCTGGGGGGGGGGGGGTTGCTCTGTGACTTTGTGGCGGTGGAGGGCAGTTACAGATCTTATGCAGCGGTCCTTATCCTGGCTCACAGATCCACGCAGCAGGGGATCTGTAACCCTACCCCCCCTGCCAGAAAGTCACATAGCCGACACATACACGCAGTCCCCCCCAGGAGTGCTGGCAGGCTCCATTGAAATAACCAGTGCACCAGTGCGGAGCCTGTCATTCCGGGAGTTTAGAAGCATCATTTGCATCAGAACACTAAACCCGCCCCCCGCCACAGTCTGCGTCCCCGGTTTAAAACATTCCCGCGAAAACAGCAATACAGACAACGGTGTTCATTAACAAAATAGAACTGATTTTATTTTTTGGGAAGGGGAAGGGGGTGAAGGGGGTATGTAACTGGAGAGGATAGTCAAAATGAACTGGGTAAAGAAACGGGGGCAGGTTCAGCATCTGTGTCCACAAACTTAACAGTCACCGGTTACCCTGCTCAGTCTGGAATCTTGCTTTCAAAGCCTCCCGGATGCACAGCGCGTCCCGCTGGGATCTTCTAATCGCCCGGCTGTCTGGCTGGACGTAATCAGCAGCCAGGCTATTTGCCTCTACCTCCCACCCCGCCATAAAGGTCTCCCCCTTGCTCTCACAGAGATTGTGGAGCACACAGCAAGCTGCTATAACAATGGGGATATTGGTTTCGCTGAGATCACAGCGAGTCAGTAAGCTTCTCCATCTCCCTTTGAGACGGCCAAAAGCACACTCCACCACCATTCTGCACTTGCTCAGCCGGTAGTTGAACAGTTCTTTTTCAGTGTCCAGGGCGCCAGTATAGGGCTTCATGAGCCAGGGCATTAGCGGGTAGGCTGGGTCCCCGAGGATGACTGTAGGCATCTCCACATCCCCAAGAGTTATTTTGTGGTCTGGGAAGTAAATACCTTCCTGCAGCCGTCTAAACAGACCAGAGTTCCTGAACACGCGAGCGTCATGAACCTTGCCCGGCCATCCGA
Source organism: Terrapene triunguis (assembly GCF_002925995.2). Classification (NCBI taxonomy): domain Eukaryota; kingdom Metazoa; phylum Chordata; order Testudines; family Emydidae; genus Terrapene; species Terrapene triunguis. The sequence continues at coordinate 2,352,750 of NW_020664540.1, forward strand.
CGTTGATGTTTGTAAAACGTCCCCGATGGTCCACCAGTGCTTGCAGCACCATTGAAAAGTAGCCCTTTCTGTTGATGTACTGGCTGGCCTGGTGGTCCGGTCCCAGGATAGGGATGTGAGTCCCATCGATAGCCCCACCGCAGTTTGGGAATCCCATCGCGGCAAAGCCATCTATGATGACCTGCGCGTTTCCCAGGGTCACTACCTTTGAGAGCAGTACCTTCACGATTGCGTTGGCTACTTGCATCACAACAACCCCCACGGTAGATTTGCCCACACCAAAGTGGTTCGCGACTGACCGGTAGCTGTCCGGCGTTGCAAGCTTCCAGAGGGCTATGGCCACTCGCTTCTCAACTGTGAGGGCTGCTCTCATCCTGGTATTCTGGCGCTTCAGGGCAGGGGACAGCAACTCACAAAGTTCGAGGAAAGTCCCCTTCCGCATGCGAAAGTTTCGCAGCCACTGGGATTCATCCCAGACCTGAAGCACTATGCGGTCCCACCAGTCCGTGCTTGTTTCCCGGGCCCAGAATCGCCGTTCCACAATATCCACATGACCCATTGCCACCATGATGTCCTGGGCGCTGGGGCTCGTGGTTTCTGACAGCTCTGTGCTACTCTCCGACTTCAGGCCATCACGGCGGTGTCGTAGCCTCCTCGCCTGATTTATCTGCATCTGCCTCAGGGAAAGGTGTATGATAAGCTGCGAGGTGTTGAGAACGGCCACAACTGCAGCGATGGTCGCAGCATGATCCATGATCGCAGTGCTGTGGCGTCCGCGCTGTCACTGACCAGAAAAGTGCGCGAACTGATTTCCCGCCGGCGCTTTCATGGAGGGAGGGAGGGCGTTAGTGACGGACGGATGACGACACATTTTTTTTACCCAGAAGGCATTGGCGGCTCGACCCAGAATTCCGATGGGCAGCGGGGACTGCGGGAACTGTGGGATAGCTGCCCACAGTGCACCGCTTCCAATATCGACGCTCGCCCCGTTAGTGTGGACTCACAAAGTCGAATTACTCTCCTTAGTGTGGACACACACGTTCGACTTTGCAATATCGATTCCACATATTCGATTTAAGTAAAATCGAGCTACCCTCGTAGTGTAGACATACCCTTAGATCTGCCGGGGGGATGGGAGTTTTGTGTATTTTAGGGGCTGTTGAGGGACTAAGTTGCTATTAAATTTATTATTTTCACCTATGTCAGTGTGATGGGGTGTACAAATCCCACACTGGGCAACAAGTGGTTAAGTGATTATTTTGGGCCCAGCCAGTCCCACCCCACCACACCTGCAGCAAATGCTCCTTCTGTTGGAGGAATTAGAAGACAGGGAAACAGCTCATTTGGGGGCAGACCTGGAAGAGAGCAGACCTGCAGCCCACAGTTTCAGCAGCGCAGAGCAGAGGGAAGGCTGATGTCTCAAACACAACTGCCCCAAAGGAGCCCTCCATGAGGGAAAGGAGGACCCACCACAGAACAATCAGGGGGATGTATCCCCGTCTTCCCCACATTGGTAATCTCCTCTTATTTTCTTGATGTGGACTCACCCAACAGGGGAAAGCCTTGGACTAAGCTGACCAGGGAGGAGATAGGAAGTGGCACAGGGAGGACAGCCTTCATCAGCCTCTGTTGCCAGATCACTGGTAGTCTAAAGGATCCTGCGTCAGAGCCTGATGGAGTGGGAGGGCCCGGGCTCTGCTACCGACAACCCCCCTGCCAGTTATGGGTTGCGGCCTTGACCACTAGGCCATGCTTCCCAGCCAAACCCCAGGTGAGGACCATTACAGTCAGGGATATCTTGAGCCACGGATAGGACCTCTTTAAAATAAATAAATAAATAAATATAAATAAAATCAAATAAATAAAATTAGGAACCATTAGGAAAGGGATAGTTAATGAAAATGGAAAATATCATAATTTCACTACATAAATCCATGGTATGCCCACATGGCGTGTTGTTCTGGTTGTCCCATCTCAAAAAAGATATATTAGAATTGGAAAAAGTGCAGAGGAGGGCAACGAAAATGATTAGTGATATGGAACAGCTTCCATATGAGGAGAGATTAAAAAGACTGAGACTGTTCAGTTTGGAAAGAAAGAAGACTAGGGGGGTGGGATATGATAGAGGTCTATAAAATCATGAATGGTATGAAGAAAGTGAATGGGGAAATGTTATTTACCCTTTCACATAACAAAAGAACTAGGAATCACCTGATGAAGTTAGTAGACAGCATGTTTAAAACAAACATGAGGAAGTACTTCTTTACACAATGCCCAGTCAACCTGTGGAACTCATTGCCATGGGATATTGGGCAGGCAAAGCGTATAACTGGATTTTTAAAAAAGAATTTGATAAGTTAATGGAGTTTAGGGCTCAGTGGCTATTAGCCAAAGTGGTCAGGGACACAAACCCATGCTCTGGGTGTCCCTAAGCTTCCAACTGCCCAGAGCTGGGACTGGACGATGGGAATGGATCATTTGAAATTGCTTTGTTCTGTTCATTCCTTCTGAAGGATGTGGTAGTGGTCACTGTCAGAAGATTGAATACTGGGCTAGATGGACCATTGGTCTGATCCAATATAGCTGTGCTTACACTCTTGTGTAGATGAGATCCTAGGCTGACAAAGTGTTTGTGCTGTGATAGCACTTTCAGAGCCTATCATTGTCTTGCTGCTCTCCTGGTCAAACCCATCTTGGAAGGAGCTTGAGAAACTTGGAAGCCTTTAAAGGTAAAAAATTCATGAATTAGAAATTGGAGGAAATAAAAAATCATTTGATTCTATATATTGATTTGAGCTGAAATGTATAATGGAAACCTAATAACCGCAGGTTGGACAGCAGGAGTTATAACCCTTAAGCCACAAACTGAGGTCAGTGCAGGTCACTATTTCAACACAAGGGATGCTGCATTTCCTCAAACTAAGTTCTGGTCTGTATATGTTCAATACTCCTTAAGCATTGAGCAGCTGCCAGTCACAGCTTTGCCACTTTTAAACTAGTTATGCAGGGAAAATGAGAACACTATTTTGTTGTGATGCTGCATCAGCATGTCAATACATTGTTCCAGCATCACGATGTAGTGTCATGACAAGGTGTTGCATGAACCCTAAAAGTTGTTCTGGGATCCTTACAAATCCCACAAGCTAGGCTGTATCTGTAACTTGGGTTTTCTTTGGCAATACAAATGTTTGTTCCTATGAGGGTATCACTATACTGCAATCACCGGGTGTGATTGCCACTTGTGTAGACACACCTGAGCTAGCTTTAATCTAGTTAGCTCAGGGTTTGAAGCGCTGAAGCCCAGAGTTCCAGCCATGCTTGTACAGCCAGCATTCTGCAGTAGCTTCACTGCTCTGATACCCAAGCTAGCTAGATTAAACTAACTTGCGTACATCTTCTTGAGCAGCAATCAAAACCATCAATTTGCAGTATAGATCTAATCAGAGCATCTATCTTCATATTAATGGGATTGGTGTTCCAGATGAGGTTGCTTTGTTTTCTTCAATTTCATCTTTCCAAAATTTCAGTTCAAGTTTTCATTTTGTTTAGGGTTGATAAAAGTGGAAGGAGTTTTACTGGTGTTCTTTGTGGTTTGGGGTGGAATCAAAGTCTTGGAACCCCACTGCTTCCAGAACATGACATGGAGCTGACATTTGATGTGCAATTTGGCGTGGATGACATAGTAGAGGTAAAACATGCATATGGATTATTTTCATTGCAGTAGTGCATGTCTGGAATCTAGCAGATGTCAGAAATTGTTAGCTCTTGCAATTTTATTACTTGAAGTCTAGCAACCTTTGGCAGAATTTTAGTTGTCTAATTTTTTTAGTGAAATTGCCTGTTTATAACCTTGAACTGATCTTGTGTGTCAGAAACTAAGTCTAAAAACCCTAAGGTGGTTTCATTAAACTTTGTTGAACAAAGTCAAATATTGAATACAGTACATTATCATCTTTGTAGACAGTTGTATATAATTAAGCCAGTAACTAAGCAAATACAATTCTGTGCTAATCAAACTCCTATGCAAGGTGGGTTTTTTGTTTTTCTGTGTTATATTCAAACCTTTTAATTATATTTTTGGTATAAAATAATGCTATTTAAAAATCCACTTAGTCATAAAATATTAGACATTCTTATATAAAATTATATACATAGCTTTTCTCAGATGTCTTTGCTAATGTTGATATAAAAATGAACGTTCAGTGTTAACTAAACCATTCTAGACAGACAGACATAGGCATGCACACACACACACATCCCTAAGTATACTCTGAATTTAAACTGGAAATGTTGTTTGGGCTGCTCATTATCATGTATCATTGAAATGTTCACAGATAAACATCCTAAGAACGGCCATTAACAAACTGGTTTGTGATGGCCCAAATGGCCCAAGGTATTTGGGGCAAGAGAGAATTGCGCAGCTGCAAGAGAATGCTCGTGAAAAACTTTTAGGGTAAGACTACTTTTCTTAATGAGAATTTTGTTTATTTTCTTAGTTTATAGCAAAACAGAATTCACATTTGTTTTCATGCTTCTGTCTGGTACTAGCCATCTTGATTTACTTTGCTTGTTTATAAAGCAGTAAATCACTAGTTTGAGCTTTGCTTTCAAAATACTTCTTCTTTTCAGCATTTTAATATAGGCTTTAGACTTATTGTTTCCATTATTTATAATTTTACTGCTACTGTAACACTAGGTCAACAGGAAAGCCTAACAGTTAGTAGAATCATAAAAACTAAAGATATCAAAACCTGTTCCTCAAGATATTAGTTGTTATAGTTCCCTGTTCTAGGGACTGACTGACAGGAACTCATATGGCTTCAGAACCTAGAGAGTTTCTTCCTCTCCTCCTGTGATGGAATCTCTTGGAGACTTTTCCTTCCAGATTACATCTGAGGTGTACACACTGCTGTCTCTCCCTCATCAAATCTGTGCCAAGAGGAGGTGTTAGCAGAGATAATTGCTGGAATTCTCCTTCCCTTATCCTACCTTATTGGATCTGTCCCAAGAGAAAGCAGGGTAGTTACTGAGGCCACCTGCCTCTTTCTGGCAACCCTTCCTTGATTCTTATGACCAAATCAAAGGACTGATACCAATATAGTGCAGAGTACTTGGGGTATCGAGCATCAGTGCAGCTCGCAGTTTATCTGTCTCCTAAAGCTTTCTACAGAGCCAGCCCCAGTATGAAGAGTCACTAGGGCAATTCTCTAAAGTATGTAGCTGCTAAGTGTCCTTGAAGCTTTGAGCAAGCCTGTCTGTCTCTGTGAATGTAGGGTTAGGCATCTTTGTGCTAGATCTAAACCTTTAATAAACCTTTTAATCCCTATACACAGTGTGTGCTGAAACAGATACAAATGTGATTGTTGGCAACAGCCATCCAGCGACCCTCTTTTGCAGTCATGCACTAGCTGTTACGCAGGGTCTCCAATGGTACCTTCATACCCAGGAAAGATGCTAGTCTGTTTGCCAGAAGGAAATGCCTTCCCGAAGCACTGTGCATTGAGGTGGGGGCAATTTCATGATGCAGCTTCATGTCAAAATGGAGCAGAAGCTTTTAGTGGAGTCCCCCCGTGCAAAATGCAATAGGGAAATAGTGGTTGTTGTCACATAGAACGTAGAGATAATTGATATGGGCAGTTTCTATGACTCCCTTCTTTGGTGTACCTGCTCAATTCAAATATATGATTTGCCAGTGGTTACTATCTCAACTCCTTTGATGTATGTGAGCACTAACACGTCCACCCCAACTTTAAATCCACTCCACACGTCTTGAGTGAGGTAGATTAGTAAGTAACAGAGGTCAGGTTTTGCTCTGGGGGGCCATGTAGCAAGAATTCTTTAGGGCATCAACATTTGCCAGCAGGGCCGGTGCAAGGATATTTTGCGCCCTGCGCGAAACTTCCACCTTGCGCCCCCCCGGACAACGTCTGAAAACTAGTAAACTACTTATTATAAACAGCCTGTCAGAATGGGTAAGGGCTTTGTAATGTTTCTTTTTTACCTTTAAGGTGTTTCAATTGTTTGCCATTGCCTCTGATAGTGTCCCATTCAAAGTCTTACTATTGTGCAAAGCTAAACAATTGAGCCTTGCATTGCATCACCAGTCAGGTTAGGCAGGGTGACAAATCCCCCTTGCCCCAAAGGGCCATTATCCCCGGTGACTAATTTCTACTCCATGTCTATAAAGCAGACTTTTAAGGTAAATACATTATTCCTTCAATATTACCCATGCACACATCTCACAAAGATTCTCACTCTTGACAAGTTACCAGCCTTGTGTAGATCCCTTCCAGGTTCCTCTTTGTGGGTAAGTGCCCTGTAAGACACGTGTGGGGTGCAGTGAGTTTGTCAGGCCTGCAGTGACAGCTGTTTGTGAAGATCAGGGGGCCCTTTGCCAAGGGGTGCTGATGTCACAGTGAGCTTGGGGTGGCTGACAGTATGGGGTGGGGCAGGTAACACTCACTGGGCTGGGGGGCAGGCGGTGCTGAGATGGGGCAGGGGTAGGTACCTGTCATTCTCCAGGGCTTGGGCCGCGCCAGCTGCCTCTTCACCTCAGAGTCTCCCCCGCTTGCCCGGGTGCCACTCCTCTCTCAAGCTCCCTAGCCACTGCCGCTGCGGCCACCCGGGAGGACGCGGGCGGGGAGCGCTGCCGAGGAGGCGACACACGGGGTTGGGCTTGACTGGGGCCCCGCACCTGCCGGCCGAGAGCAGCAGGAACCAGGCGCTGCTCGGGGGGAGCCGGGCGGCCCGAGCCCAGGGGCAGGCAGGGAGTGTAGCCCGCCATGGGGCAGGAGAGGCCGCGCTGCTGCTGCTGTTGTTTCCTGCCTACAGCCGTCCTTTGCTTAGTTATCCTGGTCTTAAGATTTGTGGATCATAGTTAGGGCCCTACCAAATTGACGGCCATGAAAAACACATCATGGACCGTGAAATCTGGTCTCCGCCCATGAAATCTGGTCTTTTGTGTGCTTTTACCCTATACTATACAGATTTAATGGGGGGAGATCAGCATTTCCCAAATTGGGGGTCCTGCCCGAAAGGGAGTTGCCGGGGTTATTAAGGTTATTTTAGGGGGGGTTGCGGTATTTCCACCCTTACTTCTACACTGCCTTCAGAGCTTGGCAGCTGGAGAGCGGCGACTGTTGGCAGGGCACCCAGCTCTGAAGGTTGTGCCCTGCCAGCAGCAGCACAGAAGTAAGGGTGGCAATACCATACCTTGTCACACTTACTTCTACGCTGCTGCCTTCAGAGCTGGTTGTCCGGTCAGGATCCCTACAATTACAACACCGTGAACGTTCAGATTGAAATAGCTGAAATCATGAAATTTATTCATTTTTAAAACCCTATGTCCGTGAAATTGACCAAAATGGACCGTGAATTTGGTAGGGCCCTAATCATAGTATCCAGAAACAAAATTTCAGAAGTAAGTTTACATCTTACTCCCCCCCCCCCCGAAGTATCAGAAGCTGAGCATACTCTGATTTTGAAGGAAGAGACCATCTGCTAGCATAATGTTGCATTGTTTATCTTATTTTTCCCCTTATATAAAATCTTTCTCCTCCTGTATTTCAGTTGTTTTCTGATCATTTTTTGTTTAATGCACTGAAAAAAATGCCTTGCTGAAAAGACACTACATGCATAAAGACAGGTTTCAGAGTAGCAGCTGTGTTAGTCTGTATCCGCAAAAAGAACAAGAGTACTTTGTGGCACCTTAGAGACTAACACATTTATTTGAGCATAAGCTTTCGTGGGCTCAAATAAATGTGTTAGTCTCTAAGGTGCCACAAGTACTCTTGTTCTTTTTACATGCATAAAACTATTCAGGTTAAGTCTTTCATGGTTTCCCCTTTACAGTTTGTTTTTTTTTAAATTAACTGTATTTACATCATGTCACCACTACTTAAGAGTAAAATGTGTATTTGAAAAACACATCTAGACAGAATTAATTAAAATGTATCACTGTTGTACTTCACACAGCTTGAGGAAATAACTGGGGCATACAGACAATCTATAATAATTGAGTTGTTACAGAAAACAAAATGATCTAAAGATAGCTAAACTAGATCCAAATGAATAAGCATACATAAATGTATGGAATAAATGATAGTTGCAAATTGTAGCACTTTGTCAAGTAAACAACTTATACCAAATATTTTTTCTCTCAGAATACAGTTTTAAATCAAACAGTTTCACGAGGGCATGACATTTTCTGTGACTTCTCACACTGGAGAGATAGTATTAGATAAATGAGCAAATTAGACTAACATGAAAATGTTAACATTTCATCCAGCACCGGAATGTAATGAATTTCCACCTATTTCATTAGGTGTTTAGAGTTAACTATATACCATTGGGTTTCTTAACAATGTTTTTATGATATTTCAGTTTAATCTGCAAATCAAAACCTCGACAAGTAATTGCTCCCAAGTGGTATGGGAAACCATATGTTTGGAATCAGGTAAGGTTATAATTTTCTAAAAAAACTAAGCAAATGGGAATGGGTTATTACCATATTCCTTCATATCTGGAGACTTACAGTAGGTTCAGATCTGATGGTCACAAGTAAGATGGTTTTTGTCTGTGTATTCCTTTGCTGATATCTGTTAACCACATGAGCAGAGATGGTTTGGATAACAATACAAATATTGTAGGTTTGGATTTGACGTGCATGGACAGATCCATACACTCAGTCTGGCTCTTGTAATATTTCCTGTTTAATTTTGTGACCCCCAATATTCATTATTTCCAAACAAAACACTTCAGAAATTTGCAGTGAAGGATGGGTTTCTGGCAGGGAGTTGTAATTTATTAGTTGCTGCTCAGTAGGATAAACATTTTATTACTATCTGAATTTTTGTATTTCCCCCTTAGAAATTAACCTTTTGGTACTGCCCATCAAATAGCATAAAATTAACTAAAGGAAAGGAAAGTTGGTGACTGGTGTATTTATGTTGTTTGTTTTGGAATTGTTAGCTCACTGCAGTATATGTTGGATTTTATTGCTGGCCATTGTTGTATAACAGGATTTCCTTTTTATACTTTCAGGAAACCTGCTGGTTTTAGGGTCAGATAGGGAAGTAGTAATCTGGAGATTTCAAAGAGTTTCTTGCAGCACAGAAGTAGGGTTTTTGTTTGGAGTAAGTCCTAGTCTGCCCTGTTAGTCTGTTAGAAATCTTTCCTAACTTCCTCAGTGGGTCTCCCCATGCAACCAGATTCCCACCACATTTGGTTCATGGCCAGCTTAGTGGTCAGTGAACCAGCAGGAACAAGGCAGGCCAGTGGGTATCATGTGTCTTTGGTGGTGGAAGGAACTGGGTGCTTTTCTGAGATGGGTAAGTGAGGGGTTTAGGTCTCTTCTTGAAAGGGAAGGAAAGTCTGAGAAGATGGGATAAGCCCAGAGGGCAAATATGCTCATCCTCTTCACAGTTCACTGTGGGGAGTGTGTTTATTTTCTTTTAATTTTGCTGTAAGGTTGTCCTATACAGATGTTATATTATAAGGAGTGCAAATGGACAGAAAATATCTGTCCTCTGCAGCTCTAGTACAGAATGTGCGTATTCCTACCTTTTATACCTTGCATAAGCTGAAGTAGTGCTTGCTACTCATTTTTCAAATTTTAGTAGCTATCCGCAGTGTCAAAATATGCTATTATGCCATCTCTCTCTCAGGGAAAACGCCACTTAATATTTTTTTAGATGCTCTTAAATCCCACAGTGCTATGTTACCTTTAACAGACACACATTCTCCTTTCCCTTCTAAACTGCCTAAGGAACTGAAAAAACCTATGGCTGATCCTTATTTCATGTTGTGTATGGGAGATGAGCAGTGCTAAAGCAGTGCTCTATACTGATTCCTCCCACAATATGCACGTGTATATGAGTGTGTTCATTTTAACCTGATAATTCAAAGAACAACAACTCATGGGTTTGTTTTTTTTTTTTTTTTTTTTTACTACAGTACAAAGATTTGCAGGACATAATTATATGGGGCAATGAGCATGCTAGTATAACCTTTTGTTTATCTACATCGTTTTTAATTTTTCGTAAAAGCAAATTGGTGTGTAAGCCATATAGCAACATGTCAAGTCTGAGAGACCAGGACATCTGACTTGATATAATTACAGAATGCTTACATTATTAGTTATCCACTTGATAAGTAAAGCCTGTGGATCTGAAACGGAGAATTCTGACATAGGCATCCCATGAGGTGAGTTTGGGTTTTTATGGTAATATTTATCTAATTTTTAAGCATGCCATAAAGAACATGAGCAGAATTTGTATGATTTGGAACAATCAAAAAGTTATTTGAAAACAAGATAGTGGGGGGAAAAAATCTTGTGTTTGCAGAGTAAGAACATATGAACTTACATCTTTCTAACATTGTAATTTTGCTTTTTTTCATTAGGTGGATTCAAAACTGATCATCGACCAGTCTGAAAGGCAGAATGAAAGAGGAAAGAACGCTTTCCTTTACCAGCTACATAAGCTGGTTGTGTTAAATACTTAAATATTTCTAGAAATCCTTAAAAGAAAGAAATGTTAAAGCCAGTTCTTAGTTTAATTTTACTGATGTTTTCTGTATAATCCTTAAAGGTTGGCTCCACATCCCTCTGATCTTAAAGAGGAAGGTAGTATGCAGTTTGGAATGTCCTACTGGGTGTATTAATAAGATTAAAAAAATGTATTATGTGTTAATATCTGGTGTTCTCCCAGAGATTAAGACTCAAGGTACACATATACTGAAAATACCGTTCATAGAACAGATTTGTTTAGAGCAAGAGGCTCTTTTTCTTTTAATAATGTTTCTGAGACGACTTTTCAAAAAGCACCCAATAAACGGAAGGGGAGAAAATAGATACAGTCTTAGTTGTTTAGCTCTTTCACTAAAGTATACAACAGCGAAAGATGAATAAGATTTTCTTTGTCTTTGAGATAAAATATATTGAGTTGCATGTTGAATTTTATATATATTTTATTTTTATGTTACTAGTGTTTGAATAATAAATCTTACAGCAAATTTACTAATTTGTTTTGTATAATTAAAAAGTTAATGAACACTGATCTTTTAGTTTATGTACTGGTAACTTCAAGGCATATTTGTGTACAGATTTAGCTATAGTATATAATTAAACATCTCATGCTCAATATAATCACTTGCACAGTACACTTTTGACACAAAACATAAGTCATAAGTACATATTTTTTCATAGGTGGAGGGAAAAATCTTTTTGAACCTCTGAGTCACTGTTCCTCCATTCTTTTTTCCTGTCCCCTAAAACACAAGGTCTTTACCCCCAAAAATATGAGGCTGCTAGCTTCAGAATAAAACACACAATTGGAAATAAGATATGGTGTCTTTCCCTTTCCTCTTTACAAACCTGGTTAATAAAAATTGAATTTAATGACTATTGGTGTGCCACTAGATTCATAATATACAACAGATATTTTTAAAGTAGTTTAATTGTGTTAAACCAGTAGGTGGCAGTGCCAATCACCATAAATAGGCTAGCAGCTCGGAGAAACAAAGCTAAAGTGAAGAAATCTTAAAAGAACAGTAATTTTAGTAATACTGTGAGTCAAGAGAAACATCCATATAATAGACAATTGCAATGACCCAGTGTAACCATCACTTTCCTTTGTTCCCCTTTCAAGGGTATTTTAAAAAAAAAAAAAGTTTGCAAAATTCTGAAACCAGATGGGTTTAATAACACGAACTTGCATTTCTCACTGGGTGGCTCAGAGCACAGCACTTCTACATTGAATTAAAATGCAAAGTGTGCTGATTAAAATTATATTACATCTAGTAATCACAATTAGAGATTATTGAAAAGTCAGCAGGGGAATGAGAATGGTACAGGTAGATATATCCTCACTTTGTGATATTACTGGTGAGAGCTTCTGCAGGACAGAGTACTCCATAATGTCAGAAATTTTGGATATAAATACAAAGGCCTGGTCTACACTGGGGGGGGATCGATCTAAGTTACGCAACTTCAGTACGTGAATAACGTAGCTGAAGTCGACGTACTTGGATCTACTCACCGTGGTGTCTTAGCTACGGTGAGTCAACTGCTGCCACTCCCCCATCGACTCTGCCTGCGCCTCTTGCCAAGCTGGAGTACAGGAGTCGACGGGAGAGCGCTCGGGGATCGATTTATCGCGTCTAGTCTAGACGCGATAAATCGATCCCCGCTGGATCGATCGCTGCCCACTGATCCGGCCAGTAGTGAAGACATACCCTTAGATACTTTTGATTCTTTAACAGTGAAGTTGAGATTTTGAAACATGCTAAAGGATGTTCAGTAGGATTTGGGTGCCTTATTCACTTAGGCTCTTGAAATATCCGAGCCTGAGTCTACTGAAGTGATTATCTTCAACTATATGTAATGTTTTGGAATGTCACTGGAGAGTTGTTTAGTAGTCTTTTACACTATTAACAGTGCCAATATTACTCAGATATTTCTGTCTTCAGGCCCAATTCAGTACTCTGGTGGAAGGCTTTCTTCCCACTAAATTCAGTAGCACACGTGCAAGCTCTTTTGCTTACTATGGTCAAGAGGAATTGAATCTGGACTTGCACTCTTATCTCATGACCAGTGCACTTGAAGGTCAAAAAGTTTTTAAACGAGGGATGTTTTGCCAGTCTCATACAAAGGAACTAGGACCCAGAGTGAGCTGCCTGCAAGATATCTTCAGAGAAGCAGAATTACAAGGGAAATTTCCTTTCTTTGAGTGTTGGTCCCTTTAGGTATTCATTGTGTACGTGCAGGTGTTCTGTGTGCCTGGGGCTGGAAATTCTTCAATAGCACTGTTCATTGGTCCATCCCTGCACCGTCTCGTGCTCCCAACCAAGGACATAAAGGTGGCATGGACTGACCACCTCTTCAGTTTCTTTTCTATCATTTGCAGCCTGGGATGGAACCTCCTGTGTCCATTTCCACTCTTCAGTATTTTGCTACATCAAATCTGTAAATATTGTAAAAAGTACTTTGTTAGTTTAGCTTTTAGTGCTAGTTAGTTAGTTGGTGGGAGTGTTTGGGGGTGGAGAGAATCCCCCCATTTCAGGCAGTTATGCCCAAAGTCCCAGGTTTTAAGCCTTGCCTGGTCTGCCCACGGTCTTCCTGGTGAGCAGCCACATGAGACCTGCCTATATTGCCTCAGGGGAGTACACATTCCCTTGAAGTGCGGCATCTGCTGTGCTTTCCCTGCACATACCAGGCAATTTTATGAATTCAGGCTCCAGAGGTACTTCATGGAGCTCTCCATGAGCCCTGTTCACATCCTGAGTCCTCCTGCTTCCCTTCCACCCATCCAGAGCCACTGGACAGCACCCCACCGGCATCCAGTACTGGCAGTTCGGAGTCTTCCACCAGACACAGGGCCTCCATAAATTGGAAACACAAGGAAGACAAGGACAAACACCCACACAAGAAGAGTGACAAATCTCCATCTAAAAAAAACCCACTTTGCACCTTCCTCCAGCACCGCCGAGACTCCACGTCTTAGAATGGGTGCAACTGGAGCTTGCAAGGAAATGGTACCAGGAGCTTCCAGTGTTGTGAAACCACACACTGAAAGGTCAGTAACAATGCCTGTGTCACCTAAGGACAGAAGGGGTCTGCCCATGCACAGATCCATCACCTCCAAGGTGGCATCAATAGCCCAGGCCAAGCCTGAGACACCTGGCAGATCACCTCTGGTGGGACCCTGATACAATCGCCTGGAGGACCTAGCTATCTATGCAGACCTGGAGTCCCCAATTTTCTTGTAGCCTGTCCTGCTGTGGTAGGTGTCCCCATGGCAGTACCTGGGCATTCTCCAGGCTATGACTCTCTCTGAAGTGGCACTCCTGATTAATGAGGCCATTGTGGAGCCTGCCAAAGTGCTTTGGCACATAACTGATACCTGTGCCCCAACCCAAAAGAGGGCTGAGAAATGTTTTTGGTTCTCCCCAAGCAAGTGGAATTTTTATTTTCCCACTTGAAACCCAATTCCCGGTTATGTAGGCACCCACAGAAAGAAGCTGGCTGCACCACCCAAATTGACTCCACGAAACAAAAATGCCCAAGCAACTTTCTGCAGAAGACTTTGGCTAGTTTAGCATTCCAAATAGTAAATTACCAAGCTTTGGTGTTGAAATCTGATGTCTTGAATTTCAACAAGCCATAGGCGCTGACTTCGTGGGTGTTCTGGGCTGGAGCACCCATGGGAAAAAATTAGTGAGTGCTCTGCACCCACCAGCAGCCAAGATCCCCTCCCCCCCCCCACCTGCTCCTCCCCTCCTGAGCATGGCACGTCCCTGCTCCTCTGCCTGCCTCCCAGTGTTTCCCGCCCAGCCGCCACCAAACAGCTGTTTGGCAGGGTTATCACGCTTTGGGAGGGGGGGAGGAACGGGAACATGGTGTGCTCAGGGGAGGAGGCGGGGCCAGGGTGGGGATTTGGGGAAGGAGATGGAATATTGGCAGGGAGGGGGTGGGGACTTTGGGGAAGGGGTTGGAATGGGGGCGGGGAAGGGGTGGGAAGAGGCGGGACAGGGGCGGGGCCTCATGGAAGGAGTGGAGTGGGAGCGGAGGACCAGCATGGTAGACAGCCTGCACCACCATCCTCCACTCTGCAATCTCCACCACGTCTCAGAAAGTCTTCTGGATATGATGCCCAACGGTCAATAGCCAGTCTCCACATTGACTGCTACCACCCATATTGGTGGCTGCCTGGCCTGTTTTCTGACAATGTGCTGAGCTATCATGATGGACAAATGGGTCCTGGACACTATATCAAACAAATACACACTAGAATTGGTTCTGCTCTCTCCATCCCCCTTCAGGGATCCGTCTCATGAGAGGATTCTCAAACAAGAGGCAAATTCTCCAGCTGGGGGCAGTAGAGTCTGTGCCATTCCTTACTTAGGGAAGTAGTTTTTACTCAAGGTATTTCCTCATCCCTACAAAGAAGGGGGGCTGGAGACCCATTCTGGACTTTGGAAAGCTGAATGTCTTCATATGGCACTCAAAGTTCAGAATGACTGCTCTGGCCACTGTAACACCTTCCCTCCACTCAGGTGACTGGTTTGTGGCCCTCAGTTTGAAAGATGCATATTTTCATTTGGACATTCACCCCCTTTCACAGACGTTTCTGCACTTCATAGTCGGCCCAGAGCACTTTCAACACAGGGTGCCCCCCCCCCCCCCTTAGGCTCCTCTATGACCCCAAGAGTATTTACAAAATTACTTGTGGTGGTGGCCGCATACCTTCGCGGACAAGGAAGATTGATATCTCCTTACCTGGATGATTGGCTGGTCATGGGTCAGTCATGCCAGGAGGTACGAGCAACAGCCACCACTGCACTTCAACTCTTTCATTCCCAAGGACTCCAAGTCAATTTAGACAAGCCCTCTCTGACACCTACACAAATCATAGAATTCATTGGGACAGACCTGAACTCAGTAACAGCAAGGGCCTATGTACTTCAGGTCAGATTCCTTGCCTTGAGGGCTCTAATTAGCCAGCTTTGGTTCAGATTTCAGCCCAATCCTACCTGGTCTTGTTGGACCACATGGCAGTGTGTACTTATGTCACACCATTTGCACTACTGTACCTATGATGCCTTCATATCTGGTTATGGACAATCTATGCCCTGAACAGTGACTTCTTGGACAAAAATGATTCTCTTCCATGGGATGCACAGACATTGCTCACCTGGTGAGAGAACAAAGACACAGTATGTGTGTGGGTCCCCTTTGTTCATGCACCACCTACAAAGACACTCATCACTGGAAAGATGACCAGACAGCCCAAGGCTCCTGGTCCCTGCAGGAATCCAGACTACATATCAACCTACCTGAACTTCAAATAGTTCACAAGGCATGCAAGATGTTTCTACCCATTGTTCAGTCCACCCATGTCTAGGTCAGGTCAGATCATACGACTACCATCTATTATGGAAACAAGCACGGCGGAACAAGATACACCCCACACTGCAGATGAGTGGTCTATCTCTAGAACTGATACATCAAGGACAGAATCATCCTCTCAGCAGTTCACAACCCAGGGGTAATGAATTCCCTGTCAGACAGTATCAGCAGGCATTTCTGCATGGACCACTGGTGGGAAGTACACCTGTGGATAGCACTGTGATGTTACCTGATTAAAATATGACCATATACATCAACCACTGTCATATATATGCAACAAATCTTGTACAAAATGTAGCATGTAAGATAATAGAACTGGAAGGGACCTCGAGAGGTCATCTAGTCCAGTCCCTTGCACTCATTGCAGGACTAATTATCTAGACCATTCTTCACAGGTGTTTGTCTAACCTGCTCTTAAAAGTCGCCAATGATGGAGATTCCACAGCCTCCCTAGGCAATTTATTCCAGTGCTTAACCACCCTGACAGTTAGGAAGTTTTTTCCTAATGTCCAACCTAAACCTCCCTTGCTGCAATTTAAGCCCATGGCGTCTTGTCCTATCCTCCGAGGTTAAAAAAAACAATTTTTCTTCCTCCTTCTTGTAACAGATGGAGAACCCATCCCTTCCCTTGGTAGATTGTTCCAATGGATAATCACCCTCACTGTTTTAAAAAAAAACATTAATTTCTCATTTGAATTTGTCTGGCTTCAGCTTCCAGCTGTTGGTTCTTGTTCTTTCTAGATTAAAGAGCCCATTACTACCTGGTATAGTCTCTCCGTGAAGGTACTTAAACACTGTAATCAAGTCACTTCTCAATCTTCTTTTTGATAAAATAATCAGATTGAGCTCTCAAGTCTATCACTATAAGGCATTTTTCCAGCCCTCACATCATTTTTATAGCTCTTTTGCGTCCTCTCCAATTTTTCAAAACCTTTTTTAAAATGTGAACACTAGAACTGGACATAGTATTCCATTATCATTAGAAAGACTTGTAATAATACTCCAACTGGATGGATAGTCTCATGGGGAAGAGCATTATAGTACAAGCAGTTTATGATCTGAAAAGATATATGTAGGGTGCTGAAGGTAACTTGGCAAGTGGACACCACCAGTAGTCATTCTAGAGTGGTGATATAATAGCTATGTGGTCATCAGTTGGCAAATAGAAATATACTCCTTCCCCATTAATTAAATTAATTGTCTTTTAATTTAAACAAATTCCTGTAGGCTTCATTAGGATTTTGTTTTCTACGTGATTGCAAGAAATATTTATTAAACCTGGCAGATTTTTACTATAAGAGTTCAAAGTTCAAGTAGACTTTATGCAAGTTGTTACTTACAAACCAGAAATATTCCTAACTATAAGTAATTAATTCATATTTATGAAGTGGTGTTGTGTTATGCAGCTGCACCCTATCCTCCTCTAGTATTAAACACCATTCTATTATTTTTCACCAACATCGCTTTAATCAGTAATATTTTAGTGGAAAATAGGGCTGGCTTTCTGAAATATTATTTTATAGAAATAATAGTAAAAAAATATATCAGGCAAGTGTAAAGGGCATAAAAGGATGATTTGTAAGTAATCCTGCCTAAGGAAATTATGGCATTTTAACCAAATAGTGTTTTATGTATATCTTATTGAGGGAACTCATTTGGAGGTACTAAAACAAATAAATAATAAATTAATATGCTAATCTTGGCATTGTCAAACTAATCCTTTCCCAGGAAAGTAATAGGGTGTAATAAGAGGGCTTTTTTTCCAGTTATGCATTCTGCACAGGGTGCACACTTATTTATTTTGTGCAACCTTGCATTAGCAAAACATGTCCTGGTGACATTAGGTTTGATCATTCATGTCTCTAACATAGGTTTTAGCAGAATTTCTCTCTTCCTTGTAATTGTACAGCATGTGGCAGCATATTTCTTCACCGATTTAAGCAACTATTATATTATGTCTACCCTATATTTTTCATACGGTCTGAATTTAAGTTGGTGCTGCTGCTTTTAAAACTTTGAATGGTGTATGCCCTGGTTATATTTGAGACTCTCTGACTGATATCTGCACTCAGACATCCCAGCACTTCCTTCCTTGGCTGCAAACCTGCCTTTCCACTTATTAGCAACTGCTGAATAATGTCAACTTTTTGCTGGCAACCAAGGGATTGCTAATAAGCAGAATCTACTGTATATGCAAAAGCAAAGGACATACACATTTTTCATTATTGTGACTTTTGAAAGTCACATTTGAAAATTGTAGAAATAATATTTACAATTTCATCTTAGGATCTCATAGTTTAGGAATCAAATGCCCCATGTATTTCATGGTGTCAGTAAAACTTAATGCTGGCACAAATGTTTTTGCATTCTCTGTAGCGGCTTATCATCAGGGACCCTAGAAATCCATTTGCCACAGAAAAATGCAAAATTTGCATTTTTGCAGAGAATCTAATTTTTACATTTTGTGGGGGGGTGGAATATATTAACTATTAACTAAATTTTACTGAAAGAACCAGTGTCACTTATTCAGTGTGTGCAACCCCTCCCTCTTGTGGTTGATTTTTGAATGTGCTTTACATTTATGTAGCTTAACATACTCCAATAAACTGCTTCCTGCATGTAGAGGTTACTCAACGGGGCATAGGGATTCGTGTTTTAATGCACCTTCAGTTTCATTTCAGCCTCCAGACGTGAGTAATTTAAAGTAATGAAAAGATGCTAAAAACTTTAAAAATCACTCCTAAAGACTGTCACTGAGTTTGGCAAGGACAAATTTCACGTTGATGGTAATTTACTGTTCTGTACTGTATGCAGCAAGGCTGTAGATTAAGTTTGAAGACAGGCAGTTGTAGAACACATGGAAAGTGCTAAACTTAAAGCGAATGAAAAGAAACAAAAACAAGAGGCTGAAACAGCAGAGCCATCGACAACAGTAAAGAAACAATGCACTGTGATTGGATCATTCCAGTGTCTTACAACTGTAAATATATCAATAAAACATTATGTTCAACTGATACCTATAAATATTGTGGCTAGGAAAACTAAAGTTTAGCATTTCATTTTAATCGCAGAAAAATGTGGATTTTTATGGGGGTTTTTATTGGAGAGTTTTGGGGTTTTTTTATCACAGAAAACTAGGATCCCTGCTAAT
>NW_020664540.1:2406807-2419299 GCF_002925995.2 Terrapene triunguis
AACATTTTAAACTTAAAAGTGGGTTTAGACTTTGAAAGCTCCATCCACATTTAAAAATTGAGTTTCCATGTTTTAAGAGGCTGAGCATATCAGAGGTGCATGTCTAAGAATAAAGATTAGGACTGTCTATAATGCAATACCCCCCTTGCCTACTGGACTACTGACTTTATCCTCCTCTGAGCAAGAGAGGAAGAAAACTTAAAATGAAAAGTTCCTAGGATCCATGGGGGTTTTCAGAACCCAACTCCTGCTTGTCTATTACAGGTAGCATGGCAAGAAAGTTGCCCTTGGAGAACAGGTGGCAAAGAGTCAGTGGTGGGGGTGGAGAGAGCACACAGTGTTTTAAATGATTTCTGAAATGGCTTTGGCTCCATCTGAGTTCTTCATAGTCTGTCATTTTAGTTAAATTCCCAGTTGCAAAAAAAGCTAATGGATGAATGTCATTGGTGGCCGAGGGTCTTATAATATGGATAAAGAATCAAAGTTCAAGGTGTAGGAAGGAGGTAACATCATTGTTTTTTTTACTAAAT
Organism: Terrapene triunguis; assembly: GCF_002925995.2. Taxonomy (NCBI): domain Eukaryota; kingdom Metazoa; phylum Chordata; order Testudines; family Emydidae; genus Terrapene; species Terrapene triunguis. Next base: position 2,407,338 of record NW_020664540.1, read on the forward strand.
AAAGGGTTCTCTTGTTTTCCTGATCCTGGTATGTGTCAAGGAAATAATTACAGATAATTTGTTTACAATTGCTCAGATTTGTTGACAATCTCTAAACCTGCTGGTAACTGATTTAAAACTGATCTGGAAGAGTATGCATTATAAACAGGATGTTTTCTCCTTTCTGATCAGATTAAGGTTTAAGCAATTATAGCAGTTATTTTTAATCTTTCTAACCATGTCTATTAATATTGAGTGTTCTTTTTGGAGTAGATATGCTGGGTTTAAATCTGTGCTGGAAAATACATGGAATGTCAATGCACGGGAGCAGAAGAAGCCAAAGAAAAATCAATGAGAGGGAAAACAGAAAAATGAATGTTTCATCAGTAGTTTTTTCCCCCTTTATTTTCTAGGACTTGCTCCTGAAGCTAATAAGTTAGTAAAGGCCCTGAAAAAAATGCCGATGCTGCATGATGAGGTATATGCGAAAGAAAACAAACACTGTGATTGCCCCAAGTTTCCTGATAACACGTTGGTGCTTCCGTAAGTAACTGAAAAAACATGTCTCCCCACTCATTTTGAGAAATTTTTGTAAAGTGCTCTGAAGTCTTAACATGAAGACTCCAATGTTCTTCTTGTGAAATTAATTTAACATAATTTAAAATAAGATAACTTATTTTATGAGTGCTAAATTGTTATGCCTTGCTGGGTCATTAATCATGACCTTTTTAACTCGTAGAAGGCAAAGTAATACACTTCTTGATCAAATTGTTGAGACAGTCTAAAATAAGTAATTATTTGGTAAATTCTGGGATTTCAAGTAGATAATCCTCTGGATATGAATGTTTTTAATAGCCAAGTTGTTCTTAGGCTTTTTCTTGGCCAGAGGGGAATATCAAGAGAGAATGTGTGGAAAATAAAATCTGTTCCGGTACCTGTCTTAGCTAGTGGAGTTACCTTTCAGCCATGTTCTAACAGCTGATGTGTTAAGACCACAAGATAAATCACTGTAGGGTTAGCAAAAATATTTATATTACATTACTTTAAAATCAGAATGCCAAACACATTAGTTAACCATAGTATGTACTTATTTTGATCTACATAGTGCCTAATACAATCTCTACTAGTTGCCAAACACAATTATGTTACAAAATAATTACCAAAAACCTAAGAAACACTCTTCAAATCAATCATTTCACAGTGAATGTATGTCATGAAGCTTAAACCTTTCTCCCCAAATATACACTTTATCTATCCATGGGTGCTTATTTGCCATGGTACTATCACATAAATAAACGGTGGCTACTGTGAATACTGCATAGAGCACTATGTGAATTATCTCCAATATATGTCTGAAGAAGTAGCAGCAGCAGCTAATTAATGCAGCTTTGAACTGGCTTCATGCTTTAATTCTACAGTCCCTGCTGCTGTTTAGAATCCCTAAAAGCCAATTGTCTCTTTCTGCCCCAAACTTATGCAACATCATGGTAATTAGATATGGGCTTTATAATTAATCTGCATGGCTTTTTAACTGTTGGGCAATGATTAACAGGCTTATAGGTTTTATTTAGAGGACCATATGCTAATTTGATGTCTTCCCCAGCTGTGACGAATGACTGAATCCCTGTAAACATGTTACATTACACATAGATTGCAGGAGTATATTTTACAAAATATTTGAAAAGTTAAATAGAATTATGGCTGTTTTGCTATAAGGAGTGGCGATTGAGGTTGATTATGGAAAATCATCTCTTTGAGGGGAAAATTAGGAGACACATAAGCCAAGCAATAAAGTAAATTTTTTTAGTTCAAACCTCAATAAATTGAAGGACTTAAAATAAAGAAATTAGGACAAAGGAAAGTCCAAAGGGGACAATACTAACATGAGGTTATGATATACTTGATCTTGTTAAATATTTTGGTTATTTTAAGAAAAATATGTTTTCTTACTGATAGATGACTTTTTATTTAAGTGCTTATAATTGAATAATTTGTTAAAGACATTTTTAAAGGAATTGAAAGATAGTGGAACTCTACTGATGTGCCCTTTTTGTGTCCTAAGTGCATTTCATGTGAAGTGTACAGACAGGGAAAAAACAAACGTATAAATACAAAAAGTTTAAAAAATATGTTTCAGGTGAAGGACTGTCAAATACAAATCTTGTTTGTTCTTTAGTATTATTGATCACTATTTCACGAAGGTTAGTGTGGCAAAATTTTGTTTGCCATTGTAGTTTTTATATTTCAATGATTGCTTAGTGATATTTTAACTAGACAATTGAGAAATATTGTAAGTTTTGGGGGAAGAAAATGGGAACATTGAGTGGACTTTGTAGATCAGTCTGATAACTCTAATGTAATGAAATAGAACATTCTGTTGACTTAAGGATTTGTTTTTGTGGAGGTGTTTCCACCACTAGTAAAAGAGTTGACTGACCGTACTGTCATATGTCTCCTTTTTAAACAGCACTGGCGCAGAGGATCTCTTTTCACTACTGTTTCTTGACTTCCTTCGCAGTTGTTTTAAAACCTTGCTCTCATACAGAGTGTTTGTGTACATAATGGTTAACATTAACAAGGCAAAATGCTGTATAAAACCTACATTTCTTAGTTACAGTATGTCAGTTATGTAAGATTGAAAACAGAAAGTTTGTTTGAACGTTCACACTATAAACTATTCAAATATGCAGACCCACTTCTGCTATGATACCTATAAGAAATTACCCAATTAATGATGGATTTATGGCAGCTGGGGATAATTGACTCCTGTTTTGGCATATTTTCTGTTGTTTTATAAATAGTGTATATAAGAAATGTATAAATCTGATTTTTCTTCTCTCCCACCATTTGTATGTTTCTTGTAAGCTGCTCAGAGCAGGGTCTCATTGTTTTTGTACAGCACCTAGCACATGGGGATCCTGATCCTTATTGGAGCTTGTGAGTGCTACTGCAGTATAAATGTTAATAATAAAAGGTTTTTAAAAACCAAATATGGTAACTCCCCTCTATTCCATAGTAAGCATCAGGATGTACTTAATACTTAATCCTCAGATTCATAGGTTCATAGATTTTAAGGCAGAAGGGAGCATTAGTCTGACTTCCTTCATGACACAGGGCAAAGAACCTCACCCGGTAATTTCTGTATCAAGCTCATAGTCCAAATGACCATTCACCTTAATCACATCTGTATTCCAAGGGAACCCTGGACATACCTGCGCAGAAGAGAAAATATCAAAAGCTGATTTTGCCTTCAAATGTTTTTTATTTCAACTAGCTTCTTGTGTGCCAGTAGCTTGTCATTTAGGAAGCTAATTGAAATGGAAAATATGAACAGTGCACTGCCATGTTTTCAAAGGTTTGGATTTATTGCCAGTTTAGTTTAACCTTGTGACTGAATTTTAAGAGTTTTTACTAGTATGTACTCTCAATCTTAAATTCACCTTAACAAATTTCTCTGTTTACCTGCCTTTTGGTGTGAGAATCTCCTCTTAAAAAAAAAAAAAAATACACGCGCTCGCAGACACACACAAACAAACCCTAATGAGGACTAGGGGAGAGAAAGGGGTCTTACATGGTGGGTATTCCATCTTATTCCCTGAAGTCTGCAGTGAGCAGTATCCCACTTTTGGGGGGTAATTAAGATCTGAAGGAGAAGAGATTTGTTTCTGAAGCCTTATGAGGAAGTTGTGAGGGGAGCACACAGGGGTGCATTGCTCTCTCCTTTAACATGGACCTTATGAGGGCCACAAGAGACCCGTTCAGGGGAGGCTTAAGGAGTGAAATACTTCACCTGCGGTAAGTGCTTCAACCCCGTGGCAAGCATTAGAAGGCTTTTCAAAGCTGACCCAACTTCTCTGTATACTCCACAGGCAATGGGAGGTTTGTGGATCTCCTTGACCAGCCTTAGGATTTACTTTAAAATGTTAGTAACTTTCTGAAGTAGAGTTTAATAAACTAACTTTTAATCTTGGACACTAGAGCTTGGTAAGGTGAGTCCAGTAAACTAGGTTTTGTTTTTCCCTGCCTTCCTACTTTTTGGCACTTTACAGCAAAAAGCAAAAGTTAGGATTTTTTAAACCCTTTATATTTAGGGTGTTGTAATTCAGGAGCTCATGGTTCAGTGCATCTCTACCTTGACAGAAGAATTCTACCATGGCCCCAGGCTTAACCTACCAAACTTGATGTCAATAATCCATTGCGTATTTTTACACATGTGAACAAAAACAGGCTTACCATGGATCATTCATTCTGTTAAAGGTTAAAAAATTATGAGCATACAATAGTTCATAGCCTAAAACTTTTTCATGTTCTTGTCCTTTTCAGCCCCTCTGAACAAAATAAAAGAATTGTCTACACAATTCTGGAACTTTCACCACTGCTTGATTCTTCCAACATGACGACAGATGATTGGGCTAAAATTGCCAGGAATATTGAGGTACTGTAAGTGTGAATAACCTTGATAATTTTTCAGGTGATATGCTGCAGTTTAATTATTTTCACCTTCTGATAAAATAATTCACTTGTACTCTGCTCATATCATTTATATACTTATTAAAAGTACAATGCTATTCAGTATTTTACGCAGCAGACTAGACTGCTGATGACTTGTTAACTTTTGTATGCTTATAAAAAATCGATGAAAAGATACATAATAAGTAATAGTTTTGCAAATAAGAGCCAGAGAGAAATTATGCTTTGTGAAAATGTCAGATTTATTAGAAATGTTTGAGCATTTAGCTATCATTGAAATAATTTTATATAACTGATAGTTAGCTTATGCGATTTATTTTTACAAAATTATGTCAATTATAATTGAAAGAAAATAATGTATCTGAGGCTCTGTAGTACTAGTAGCATGGATGATTAAAACTGTGAAGAATGGATTAGTTTTTTCTACAAAAACAACAAGGAGTCTGGTGGCACCTTAAAGACTAACAGATTTATTTGGGCATAAGCTTTCGTGGGTAAAAACCTCACTTCTTCTTGGACACTGAAACTAGACTGCTTAGCTTCATTAGTCATTAGAACAATATTATTGTGGATGGATTTCCTACACTTGGAGAAATGTCTATGTGCACAAAAATAACTGACATTTATGAAAACAAACTTATGAAATCCTTGAATTTTGTGTGGTTTAACAAAAATTGTCCTCATCCCCCAATCTAAATCAGTTGTGTGCTTTTAGGAAGTAGATCTGTTGTGACAAAACATTGGGAAACATGAACATGTAGTTATTAATGTGCAGTCTTTTAGGAAATTATAAGTGACTTCTTGCAAAATTAATCATTATGATTTTGGTTGTAGAAAACACTATGCTCCCCTGGTTCTGTTCACCCTGCATGTTGGTGATGACATTTCAACTGGGCTTGTGTACAGTGAATCTTTTTTCCTCCACCACTAGAGTAGCACCAATGCAGCTCCACCAGCACTAGCAACTCTGGAGCACTGCTGAAAACCAGCTGCCGGTGTTGTTCCCGCCATGTCCTCTAACCCTACTTGAAGCAGGTCTAGTGACATCACTGGCTGGCCACTCCCACTATTGCTGCCACCACTGGAGCGTCACTGGTGCTGCAGCCATGAGGGGAGACTTTCAGACACCCATCCCTGTAGATTCAGCCAAGATGAACATATGCAGCCTTCAGCTCGCATTGAAATGACCTCAGTGGCTTATGTTTGACTTTTAAAAAAATATATTAATCTTTTAAAATATCAAATTGTTTATGAAGGCAGTTGCTCATTAACCCACTGATGAATGTATGTTATAGGTCTCCCTCTATGCCTGAGCCACAGAGGGTCAGAGTCTGTTATAGCCCCCAACTAGAGAGCCTTGGCTTTTTAGCTCAAGATGTACCCCTCTCGGGCTTTTAGTTCTGAAAGTCCCTGGTTCAGTCCTGTATTTCACACTGCAAAAAAAACCCCCAAAAAACCCAAAAAAACCCCACAGACATGCAGAGTTACAGCCAGCAGACTTTATATCGAAGAGCCACTTTTCTGCAAATGGGTGACTGTTTGTGAAGGATATTTGCACTCTGATTTTCACTTCTGCATGTTGGCCTCTCCCAACAGCAGTTCCAGTACAGAAGAGAGCTCAACACGACTGTATTTCTTTAAAATTGCATGTTAGCTTTTTTTTAGCTTCAGCTCACAACAAAATCTCCTTTTTCATATGAGCTTCCCTGCTTGCTTATTCTGTCAAGGAACTCTTTCCTCTCCGACGAAGCATCCGACGAAGTGGGCATTCACCCACGAAAGCTTATGCTCCAATACATCTGTTAGTCTTAAAGGTGCCACCGGACTCTCTGTTGCTCTTTCCTCTCTGTTAATCTGTAGCTCTCATTTCAACTTTCCTGTTTAAGTGCATGCTACCACAAGGTGAAGACACATAATTTATCTTGTACATTTACAGAGCATAATGGTGGCATGCTGATGACTTGTCAAAGAGACACGCTTTGTCTAAGAAATATGCATTTTGATTGTTTTCTATTGTTTTGGAGCATGAGAAAGAAATCAAGATACATATTTTGATCAGCGTGCTACTCTTAGCTTCTGTATCATCTTATTGGAAAACTGCCCAGAAGGAGGTGGCTAGTGGTGGTGGATTTGATCTCAGTCTGTGGGGTACATCCTCAAATGATGTAAATCTGCATAACTCCACTGAAGTCAATGGAACTACACCAGTTCATACCAGATAAGAATCTGGTCCTTAATGTGAAGCTAAATTAAATTTCCATCCATGTGTTAGTAACACTTAGCAGTAAAGTACAAATAAAATAGGACCCTTATAGTCTGGTTCCATGCTGAAAAATAACTCTGTAAAAATGGAATTGTGGGGTTTCACATTTGTGAATCAATGATCTTCAGATCAAATCTGCTCAGGTTACAAGTTAAAAGATGTTTTTTCTAATTGCCAGCCCTTCAAACTCAGAATTTAAGTCAAGCTATGTTCTTTCTGGCTGATACATCATTCTCAATAAAGATTCTGCCACTGAAACGTCAGTTAACTATATGTTGATGATGCACAGGCCAGAAACAAATCCAGCTCGCTCTCCCATAGCTGCATTAGTATTACAGTGCTAATGAGACTATTAAATAATAAAATTTACTTTTGTAGTGTAAGCAAATGAGACTCTGAAAAAACACAGGGAGCATATTGGTTGAGTAAGAAGGGACACATGATTATTTTTCTGATCATAGCCACAGTTTAAGCTTGGACAGTCTTATCATGACACACCACCACAGTATCATGTCACAACTTAAGTGCGGACTTTAGCCTGTTGCAATTTGGCATCATGACATGGTGCTTTGTCCCCAAAGAGATTTTTGAACCCTTTTATTTCCTGCATATTTAGCTTGCAGAACTGGGAATGGCCCCATCAGATTCTGAGTAGGTGGCAGTAGTACCTATTTGAGTATCTGTAGGCAAGTACAGAGGTAGAAATCAGCACGTGGTAGAGGAGGTGATATTATCAGATGAAATAGTAGTGCAAAACTTAAACTAATGCTTGCTTATTCTGGCAAATAACATCATTAAAAGAAATATTCCATTTCATGAAAACAAACAAACATGCTTGTGCTGACTTCCATGCTGTTGCTGGCACATGCTCAACTGAAAACCAAAGGTAAAATAGTAGTTAAAAAATGAAGACAGCAGAATTACACTAGGAAATGTCTTGTATGGACAGCTCATTAAATAGTGAGGGGTTTTGGCCTTCCTCTTCCCCCTTCCAAAATCTAGCAGATGTCTTCATTCCAACAGAATCTGCTGTGAACTGCGTGCCTTTGTACTATTACAGCCCAGAATATTATGAGGCCTTCACATTCCTTACTTTTAAAATGTGTACATGTCTTGAATAGTTCACATTAACAATAGCAGAAGTCCTTTTTTGTGAGAGCTCTTTCAGTTTGTTACTTAGCCATGGACCTACAGTAGTGACAATTTCATGCTTATTCATCTGCCTTTGTGAGAGAATCCAGATTCATAGTAACATGACCAAAGAAAAGTTAAACATCATACAATAGTTACTTCAGTGTTAACTTCTGAACGGAAGAGGGCACTCTTACACTGGCAATTTGCCTTTCTGCCAATCGGATTAAATGGGCTGGTTTTGGTGTAGTACGATCGTACTGGTTTGCCTAATCTGTTCTTGTAAATGGTGTAATCTCCAGAGTAAAAGCAGCTACAAGAAATCAGACTGTGCGACAGATTTACATATGTTAACATTCCTGTTTAAAGCCATTGCTAAACTTTTCTTAATTAGCAGTCTTGTGGTTTAAAAATGCTGCATTAATATGTATACATAGACGAATCTGTCTTTGACTCTTCCATAATTAGCTAGAAGAACTAGATTTTATGTTGATTGCCTTATTAACTCTTAATTATGTTCAACTGAAAACCTGGACTTCTCTAGGAGGAAACATATTTTATATATAAAATATAGTACTTTTAACGTATAGCAGTTAAAATTATCACCCTGCAGTAGTAGAAGTAAAGCAATATATATCTGATTTGTGTCAGCACCAGCACAGCATTGTTCTAATTCTGTTTAATGTGAAAAAATGTCTTTCCATCTCCAGAAATACTATGAACAATACGATGGTTTTGTGATCCTTCATGGCACGGACACAATGGCATATACTGCTTCAGCTTTATCCTTCATGTGTGAGAACCTGGGTAAAACCATTATTCTGACAGGATCTCAGGTAAACCTTAATTTTAGGCTGAGTTCAAATGCATTTTTATTTTAGTGTGTCTGTATGTAAATTGTCTAGTATACTGATTAACGCTATATGCTTTAGACTTGCAGGGGCAGATTCTCAGCTGGTATGAATTGTCAGTTGTCATTGATTTCAATAGAGCCATGGCAGTTCACACCAGCTGAGGATCTGCTCACAGGTTTTTTGTTGTTAGTGATTCTAGAAACGTAAGAATTGCCGTATTAAATCAGACCAGTAGTGGTTCTAGTCCAGCTGCCAACAGTGGCCAGTACTGGATGCTTCTGAGGAAGGTGCAACAAATCCTTTAGTGGGCTATTGTGTAATAACCTCTTTATATAGGAAACATCTGCCTAAAAACAGGCTGTTAGTGGTTTGTTTAAGCCCAGGAGCATGGAGGCTTATATTCCTTTATAAATTGTTATCCTGTCCTGGGTTGTTGTGTGTGGATTATTTTTGTATCTGAGTGTAGCAATCACCCATTTCTTTGTTGTGGGGGACAATGAACTTAATTTCTTCCATACTCTTTGTCCCCATTTTGAACCCTTTTATGATTGCCAGAACAGGATGCATGTGCTTCCTTGGCCACGGAGTGTCTAACATGGGATAGGAGTGGGATGCCTTATGCCCAATTTCAGAGTTGGCATGCTTCCTTTAATTTATTCATCTCCATCATCCTGGTGATTGGGCCTTACCACATTGTGTCTGAAGCTGACTTTTTATTTTGCACCAGTGTGCATTTTACACCTGCTGTTTTACCAGAATGGCCTCTGCTGTTTGTTTAAACATAAAAGTGCAACTCTAGTCTTAAAAGTGACTTGAAAAATGGTATTGTGAGATTTCATCTTTTATCTTCCAATAACTTCCACATCAAACGTGATCTGTTGCAAATAAAAATATTTATTTATTGCTAGCTCTGAAAAATGAACTTGAGCTCTGAGAAACATTCATTTTCCCAAATAATAAAGGTCCAGGCCATATTATGCTTTTATTGACACAATAGGTAAGCAGGCAGCAAGTTATGATTACCACTCCTGATTGACTAAGAATTATGCACATCTTATTATTTTGTTACCCTGTCTTCTCAACCTGCTTGTTGGTTTCATCCATCTGTTATGTTTTTTTTTCTTTTTTAGACTGTAAGCTCTTTGGTAAGCTCTATGGTTGTACAGTGCCTAGCACAATTGGACCCCAGCCTAATTGGCGTCTAGGCACTATCACAATTTTATTAAATAACAATAATTGTGTATTCCTACTGTTGTCTCTGGGTTTGTGCAGGAGAGGCAGTGTAATCTAGTGTCTAAAGCACTGGACTGGGACTCTGAAGACCTGGATTTTATTCCCAGTTTTGCTACTAATCTACTAGGTGACCTTGGGCAAATCATGTAATCTCTGTGCCTCAGTTTCTCCATCTGTAAAAAGAGGATAATGATACTTACCTCCTTTGTAAAGCGCTTTGAGAGCTTCTGATTAAATGTGCTATATAAATCTGAGTGTTGTTATTATTTATTACATGATTGACTTTGTACTTGGGACTTAGTAAAGAATTTGGATGATAAAGAAGGAATAGAATGCAGGTCACTGTCTCTAAATTGTTGGGGTCTGTAGGATTATCTGTACTGTTTACTTTATAAAAAAAAAATAAGGATTTTACTTTCATTTTTTGCTGTATTATTTACAGATCTGCCTGGCACATGAACCAGCAGCAGAGCATGCAATCTTAACTTTTGCATTGTTTAAAGTAGCTCAGACATTGGGGATGATTTTGCTAATAAAGATTCATTCTAAAAAGGCTTAGAAGTCATCATCCTTTAAGTAACAAACTAAGTCTCTACATTTAGTCTTGTCCTATTCTGTCAATAACAAACTACCTGTTCGCCTTTTATATTCAGCCAGGAAGGGTAGGGCAAATTATATCCTCAGATGATGCTATGGGTGACTCTGAATGAAGTGAGGCTGTTGCTCATCTTACTCTCTGTACACTTTTCTGCCTCATGCTTCCTCACTGAAGAATTGAATACACACATTTTCTGTTCTTGATGTTGTTGCTAACCTGGCTTTCACTTCTGAAAGAAAATATGCAGTTGCTTAATCAGACCAGAATAATTTCTTTAATGAGATTTTTTTTTAAATAAAGCTATTACAATAAGAGGAAAAATATGAAAAAGCCAATGATATATTTTATGAAAAAAATCTGTTTTACATTCAGAGGGAGAAATTCCACCATCTGCTTCTGTCTAAAATAGTTAGTTTGGATGAAGAAGTAAATCTTATTCACCGTAAATGATATAATGGGAGATTGCCTTGATTATTACATAAATTATTCATGTATTTATACTGGATTTGTATTGCATGAACTGGAATCTCTTCTGCTGTTTATATATAAGAAATGGGGTGTAATTTCAGTCTCTTCTTTTTAGGTGCCTATATATGAATTGCGGAATGATGGTCGAGCCAACCTACTAGGGGCGCTGCTGATCGCTGGGCAGTTTGTAATTCCTGAGGTCTGTTTCCCTAGTATCAGAATTTGCTTTCCTGAATTTAGTAAAACCAAATGTTTACACTTTTAAAATATATCTGTTAACCAAGAAGGAATGTGCATTGATCTTTAAAGGAACCCCGTCAAGGTTAACAGACCCCCATCTGACACAGTGCACACACTGTTGTCAGGCTTAACTTACCAGTATGTTCCTAATATATTGTATAGACTTGTCATGTCTCTGACATACTGGCGCAGTAGACTTGAAATCAAAGATTTTCATTTGCACACTGTGCTTGGAACTCGAAACAAGTAGTGGAGTGGTGGTGGAGGTGGTGGGGATAGTTAAAATTGAAGAGAAGTTTAGTACTGGTGAAATGTAGAGAATTTCTGTCTCTGTAGAGATTGTAGTGCCTGTTATGTTAATAAAGGACATCACACTCAGAGCTGTGGAAGCTTCCCCACACTGCCTCACTAATATGCTTGAAATCTGACCAGCAGAACCCACCCATCAAGCAGAGAGAGACAGTAGTTCAGTTTTCACCCTCATTCAGTCTGTCTCTGTTCTGACACTGTCAGTTTGATGTGGGTTAAGCTCAGCAGCTTACTGACCAAGATTTTCCAAAGTGACTAGTAATTTTCAGGTTTCAGAGAGGTAGCCATGTTAGTCTGTATCAGCAAAAAAGAACGAGGAGTCCTTGTGGCATCTTAGAGACTAACAAATTTATTTGGGCATAAGTTTTTGTGGGCTAAAACCCACTTCATCAGATGCATGGAGTGGAAAATACAGGA
>NW_020664540.1:2419699-2480095 GCF_002925995.2 Terrapene triunguis
CCGCGTGTGGACCGCGTCTGAACCGCGGTAAGTTCGAACTAAGGTATGTCGACTTCAGCTACGTTATTCACGTAGCTGAAGTTGCGTACCTTAGTTCGAATTGGGGGGTTAGTGTAGACCAGGCCTAAGGTGCCAAAAGGACGACTCATTGTTTTTAGTAATTTTCAGTGCCGTAATTTTTATGGAGTTCAGCTTGAGACACCTTTGAAGGGGACTGACTTTTCACTAAGCATGGAGTTGCCTGATGCCTTTTAGGCATCTTAAGTTGGGCACCCAAAAACGAATGTATCCAAACCACTAGTCCCTTTGGAAAATCTTGACCATTTTGTGTAGGCTACCAAAAAGCAATTGGACTCTGATTTTCAGATGCTTATGACAGCTCTTTAAAAGTCCTCTCTTTTCTTCTCACCTACCTCCACTTAAACTTGACCAAAAAACCCTAAAGAAACAGCCTTCGCTGTCTTTCCTAGACTTTGCCTGCTCTTGTGAGGGAATTATGTAGCTAGTTAACGTTTAACTTGTTAAGAGTTAAAGAACAATCCATAAAGTGACAGGCATTCCACTTTTAAAAAAAAAAAAAGTGTCAGAATTGTAAATCTGCCAACCTCTAAGTAATTCTCATTAGTTTAAAGATTTAAAAACCATTTTAAAAGGGGAAGACAACAGTATTTGTTTGTATCTTTAATTACTGGCTTCTACACAGACATGTTTCTTTATTTTTCTTGTAGGTGTGCCTGTATTTTTATCATAAGCTGTACAGGGGAAATAGGGTGACTAAGGTGGATGCTGGGAGTTTCAATGCCTTTTCCTCACCTAACCTGCCTCCACTTGCAAATGCTGAGGTTGATATTACAGGTAAGCAATTTCATCGTTTAAGCCCTTTAATTTATGACACATGCAAAAGTGCACTACCTTCCTCAAGAGCTGTTTCAGGATTTGATCAGTACTTACACAATTGAGACACACATTTTCTTAAGTATGGATGTGATTTAAAAGCATTGGGTTATGCCGTTTGTGTCTTGACACCACTCCATGTGCCCTAGAAGCTGTTAAAATGATAGTTGTATAAGATATAAGAATCAGCGATTAAACTGCAGGTAGATTTTGTACAGTTCTCTATTATACATAGATATGGCTGGATTGATTCTTACCAAATATCCAGACTCTTGGGAGGGAAGCATTTTGGGAATATGCCCTTCTGCCACAAAAATGCTTGGTCTGGGGATAAAATAAGGTAGGGAAAAATGAAAGAACAAAGTGGTTTAATCTCTTTAATGATTACACTGGATCCTGAAATAAGGCACAGCAGGTGGGGCAGCATCTGTACCGTTTTTGACAGATTGTTCGTGTCTGCACTTTGGTTCATAGTCATAGTTCATGGTAAGGCGCTTTATTAGGTGCTTAAGAAACTAAGATTCTTTTAAATCAGAGGGACACTGTTAATGTTGGTAGATCTAAAATTTGATCTTTCTTCTTAATTTATTTAGACATTAGGCAATCTGGATGTGCGTTCCTGTTTTTTTTTTTTTAATTATTAAAAAAATACATAAGGATTTCAGTACCAGTATGCAAAGTTACTGTCACAAATGATTGTGCAAATGTGATGGATGAAGTTCCTTTTTGGTGAAGAAACTTATTTAAAACGTCAAGATGTCAAGGGGTCACTACAAACCTTGACTAAGATATATTTCATACTTCTGAAAATTATCTGTTCGTGCTGGTGTCCAGTTAAATTAAAAAATATATCTGGGGGTAGAAGTGGTGCAGAGAATGGATGCACTAACCTTTCACTTCCTTCCCTCATCTCTAGTCCCTAGTGGATGTCCACCTAACTTGAAAAACCTCTCCTGTTAGTGTTGTTGAAAAGACTGGTACTGTGGCTAAGACATTTGATTAGGATTTGGAAGATCTGAGTTCTATTCCTGGCTGTGTCACAGGCCTCCTGTGTAACCTTAAGAGGTCACTTAACTTCTCTGTCCCTCAGTTTTCCCCAGTTGAAAAATTAAGTTAATAATACTTCCCTACCTCAGAACGCTCTTGTAAGGATAATTCCATTAATGTTTATACAGATACTATGATGATGAGCAGTGTTAAAAAAAAACCCAACTATAATTTATTTTTTTTAAATTTCAAGTAATTGACAGTCCCTTCAGCCACATTCCAAGATTGGAATACACCTCTACCTCGATATAACGCTGTCCTCGGGAGCCAAAAAATCTTACCATGTTATAGGTGAAACCGCATTATATCGAACTTGCTTTGATCCACCGGAGTGCGCAGCCCCGCCCCCCCGGAGCACTGCTTTACCGCATTATATCCGAATTCGTGTTATATCGGGGTAGAGGTGTAGTAGGTTTGTACTTCTCAGAACTGAGGTGCATCTTGTGAGATTCCCCACAATAACTGCCTTCAGAACATCTGGGAGATAAAGGGAATCTCTTTCTTACTTTTGCTATCACAATTTAGTTAAAATTAACTCAGGCAAATAAATGACTTCTGTAGTTAAGGAAAAAATTTAATGTATTCGGTTAACCAGAACGCTTCCCTTTGTACTATTTCTGAATACTGGGATGGGTTGTCTTGAATTTTTCTACTGAATTTTTATAAACTGGGACAAATGACATTATAAATATTCGGTTTTCTTAATGATCAATAATGGAATCAAACTTTATGTAAATTCTTTCTTGGGTTCAAATGATCTGCTTTATGAGTACCTGTTTTTTGTAGTAGAAAAACGATAAAGCTATCAATTACTTTTTCCTGGCCATAATGTCCCATTAAATTGTAAGCAGAACTCCCCCATTGAAATCAATGGGGAGTTGTGCTTAAAAACTGATGGCATGAATTGCCCCATTATTACTATTTGTTTCAATTGATTGCATTGTTAGTGTAGTGTCACTTGTCCAAAGTGGACGTGTCAGTACTGAATGATTGTTTCATTTTGGAAAACCATAGTTCACAGAATACAGACAGTATCTATAACTGGTGCAGCTTTACTCTGTCTAAAATAAATTTTTTGAACCATGGTTATTTTCCCTGAGTGCACTCCTAGAATCCTCATGAGAAGCTCTTGTGGAGAAAAGGAACCATTTGGGGCTTTTAAAAACACACCAAACCAACCCAGCTATTTTTAACCATTTAAATTGCTTGTGTACATTGTCTTCCTTCACTTTTTTCAGACAAGTCCATCTCTTTTGCTGCTTCCAGGGCCGGCTCCAGGCACCAGCGCAGCAAGCTGGTGCTTGGGGCGGCCCATGGAAGGGGGTGGCACGTCCGGGTCTTCGGCAGCAAGTCCCTCTCGGACTTTCTCTTCGCTGCTTGGGGCAGCAAAAAAGCTGGAGCTGGCCCTGGCTGCTTCAGTCTGCTGCCGATCTGCTGTCAGTTCCAGAAGGAGATATAGACAGTCTACAGAAACTTTCCTCTGAGAATCCAGCTCCACAGGTCTACAAACTGGGAGACAGGCTGGGCTTGTGAGAGAGAGATTAGGAGGAGTTGATTATCTGTTTCCAGCAAGAGAATGGAAGGTGGGAGTATAATGGGACCAGAGCCCACTATGACTGATTAATTGGTGCAGAAGGGCGAGGTGGAGAGATACTGCTGGCGGTTAGAGAGCTATGCTATGCTGTATCTGTCTCAGATCCAAAGAGTGAGGCAGAATAGAGAAGGTTAATCTGCATTCTGTGCATCTGCAGCAGCCTCTTCACCTCCAGTTGCTCCTCTCATTTTTTCCCCATTGATCCATGCTCCCACTGATCAATCCTTGTGGTTTGTTTCTGACCTCATCAGTCCTCTTTTCCTTTAATGTCCCTGGTCAATATTTAGAAGTTTCCTATGGCTTTTTCAGCACCTTCCTTCAGTTCCATTGTCCATCTCTGGACGCACTGGCTGTATCAACTTCCCCAAAATTTTGGATCTGGCAAGCTTGATTCTTGTAGGCAGCGGTGAAAAGATTCCAGAGTGTTGTTCATGTGAACAAGCCTCAGGAAGCGCCCATGAAATACTTACTTTAAGCTCCTGATGCAGCATAGGACAAAAAGCATTGGAATACATTAAAAAATATATTTGTAATATCTTCAGTGATCAAGAATAGACCTTGACTCCAGGGGTGCCTTATAGATTTGAACGGGGCAGACAAAAAAGAAGCCCAGGCTAATTACTAACTACAGTGTATAAGGACACAGTCTCAGTGCATTTCATAATTTATTTCTCACTTCAGCTACTCTTTATTCATAGAATCATAGAATATCAGGGTTGGAAGGGACCTCAGGAGGTCATCTAGTCCAACCCCCTGCTCAAAGCAGGATCAATCCCCAACTAAATCATCCGAAAGTATTTTATTGCCTGAAAGTATCAAACTAAAATCTGCTTCTTTATTCTACCTAGTTTTTCTCCATCACACATGCATATGGTTTGTTAGCATAGGGATTTTGAGTGCTGAGGTTGTCATCATTGTGGTTTGGTTTTGTTTATTTTTTAAAGAAACATTGAAAGATTTATGCAGGAAAAATCAAGTACATAAAAAAATTGCTGGACTTTGCAGATAGATACAACAGGGAAAGATGTGAGGATGCACACTATCAACCTTAATAGCATCACTAATGTAAAAGACAGAGGATGGTTAGTTATCATTGGCCAAGTTACTGTGTTTTGCTTGGCAGTATTAGGCAGTTCCGGTTGTACATAGTAAAAAGCCCAAGTCATTTATTTATTCATATTATCAAGGTAAATGCCAGCTCTATACATTGAGGTATTTTTTCTTACAAATATAGGCATCTTTATTGTTGGAATGAATATTTAGTTGGGATAGACTAATTTCAAAAGGCGTGTATCAATTATGACAAATTATTGCCAGAAAAAGGCAGCTGTATTTTTTTGTCTTGCTTTCTACCTTTAAGAACCATCCATAAGTTGGTTTGTGCTCTCCACCCATTGGCTGTCACCCTGAATTCTAATGAACACTCGTGTAGCTTATATAATGGTACGACTTGCCTGTCACTTTGCAGAGAAGGGTGAGAAGAAAGTGCTGCTGTTTGACTGGAGCTTTGCGATCATTAAAAGCTGTATTTCTTGTTTGATTTCATAACTGTGAGTTCAGTCACCACTCCTTAGGGAGGTGTCACGTTTAGAGCTACTGTACTCCTATAATAAATGAGTTCAAACCTGTATTGTGGCGTTTGTGTATGTGTTGCCTAACAAAAGTTTGCTGCTTTCTAGAATGTGTTGTATTAGTTTGATTTCTTTCCCTCTGTCCTGATGTATGGTCTTGTCTTTATTAGATTAGACAGAAAGAGACAAGACTTTCACCATCTGATACTTCTGTAAAGGGAAAAGAGGTCTTCACTTACCTTCCAGGACCTATGACCCTGGAACCGTCCACATTCTTACTCCTTTCTATTCAGTAATTCTAAACCTTTCAAGTGAACAACATCCTTAGTACACACATTCTGACATCCTGTCACGGATATCTCAGATATTACACCTTGTGGGATATAAAACACAAATTTAAAATCTTAAAAAGTCTTCACAATATACTAAACCAACCACTTCATACTTCTACTGGATTGTATGGTAACAATGGTGTCACAGTCTGGTTCGTGCTGAGGCTTAACAGTGGAACAGAAGCTAGCCAGACTTCCGGACACCGCCACGCCTTCTGCCCCCAATCCCTCTGTCAAAAATGGTTTTGCATACAGTTATGTATGAAGGTCAAAACTTTCAAACTTGGCTGCTTAAAATTAGACTCCTCTGAAAGTGACCTGATTATTTCAGAAGGGTCTGAAGTCAAAAGGGAATTGTGAATGCTTGGCACATTTGAAAATCAGACCACATTTGTAGGTATCTAATTTTAGGCACCCAATTTTGAAAACCTTTAAGGTTTTAAATTTTTGTTTTTATATCTCATATGCTTTGGCCTGTTTGCCTTCCTTCCCCAGGCCATGTTGGACATTTAGTACACTAAAATATAATTACCTAACTTTTTAAATAGTGTACATCCTCTTTAGGGGCTTGCCTGTTTCTGAGGAAGATGAGTAATGTGCTTATCTTTGTTCCTAAAATAATCAGCTTTGTACTCAAATTTACATAATGCAGAGGAGTATGTATGCTACATCAGTTGAAAGCTTTTTTTACAAGCATAGCCCATCCAAGTCAGAACAGGTTGCTCGTTATCTGTTGCAATGTGCCAAAAGCTCAATGAATAACTTCTCTAGTTAGCCAGTTCATCATATAGGATTCCATAAAGCATTATTCTGAACACAGAAAGGTAGAAATTCTCATACGTCATCTGCCTATCCATAAGCTTCCTTACTTCATATTGGCAGTTCTTAAGATTATTTTCATCGAACAATCCAGACAACCTGATGTAGCTGCAGAAGTTGTGGGATAGCATGTTCATCAAACAGAATGACATAAATTGTGCATAAATAGAGCCATGACATGGAAAATTTCTCCATTTCTTGGATATTGTATATGGTAACACAAACAGTGCAAAAGAATTGCTGAATGAGATTGTGTACGGCTCTCTGCATGATTTGAAATGGCTCAGAACAAGCCTTAGCTGGACATGGAAGGATTTATACTTTTGTTTGTTTGAGAACTAATCCAGCTCAGTTGGATTAATTAGGTTGGAAGCCAGAGCAGAATGTACGAGTGGTGTTATTTGCAGGATGGAAAAATGTCATTTGTAAAGATAACTGCTACTCTTATCCCTGAAGTCATGATCTGTATTAAGCAGATCGGCAAAACTCTCGGTGTGGGGAACGATGCTAACTAGAGGAAAGTTTTCTGGCTATATTAATTTTGTTTAAAATAGATCTCTCTTCTGGGGTAAGTTACTTTCCTCCATTAATGCTGTAACATTTTGAACACAGAGCATTATTCAGTAGAGCGCATTTTCAGACATAGGTTCAGAAAATATAAGGTAAACATTAGACCTATCCTGGTTATCTCAGTTTTAGTCTTCTTATCTTGGCATGGATCTCTAATGAGAGATGGTTTAATCTTATTTTGGCAAAGTTAACCAGGATAGGTCTAATTCACTCTTCAGATTTTTTAAGAAAACATTAAGTACACTGATAGTTTCCAAAGTAGGTAACATACATTCTGAAGGATGTCTCAGCAAAGTCTAATCTTTGACTGAGGATGGAAGAAAAAAAGCTTTCATGTCCTTTAGGTGGCACTGGCTTTGAGTGTAGATGAGACAGCTTTAAAAAAACATCCCTTGTTGCAGGGGAAAAAGAGAACTGGGGATTCTTGGGCATCTTAGTAAATACTGCTGCTGCTCTCTCTCCTCCCACCTATGATTATGATGAATAGGGCTCAAAAATTTCTTTAACACCCACTTACCAGGACAACCTTCTGGCCTGGTGAGAGAGATTTCTACTGCTTCAGCCCTCAAGGCCCTACTCCAAGCCACACCTATTTAGCTATCACATCTTCAACCCCCTACCAGTAATTTTGCCCCAATAAATTCTTCCTTGCTAAATAGAATCAAGGGGTTGGATTCAAACTATTGGAGACTGAGTGATGGGGATTCACAAGTCTAGTTAATGATGTTTTGGTACAGTTCATTACAGGCACATATGAGAGTTTCCCTTGACACAATCCCAGAAAGAAGCTTTTGTTTGGGATATAAGTTAAAACAGCTTCCAGATGGCTTCTTTTGTTGCAGCTTCTTATTGTAAATGTAGGCCACTTTTTCCCTGTTTTATTTAAACCTAAGAGTACTTCAGCTATTCTGTGTGTGAAGAGGAAGCCATGCTGGATGCAGGAAGGGGAGCAGTTGAAACATGGTGGGAGACAGAATCTTAAACCAGTGTAAAATGGTATAAAAGTGAGGAGAATAAGTGAAGCTTGCTAGTCTCATCAAATACGGATTTGCTGCAGTAGAGTTGATCCATCTTCAAAGGCTAGGTATCGTGGTCTGTAGGGCTGTTGTGGTGGAATGCTTTTCTCAGCTGATTTAGGATCCTGCTTTGCAGTTGAAGTTTTATCAAACACAGTGTTTTTCAGATTGTAGAAAGCGTTTGCATGTTACATGATTGAACATATAGCTATGATTCATTTGAGCTATTAGGACTTGATTAATGGTGAGCATCTGAGCATACATCCAGTGCCTTCTGTATTTCTGCTATTAATTTTATTTTAATCCATGGACCCTTCCCCTGTCCTGCTGCAGGAATTAAATTTCCTGTGCTAGGAATGGCATTGTAAGACAGGGTGTAGGAGCTGTCAGTTTCTGTAGGGAAGGCAGCAAATATGGGGATGAAGGAGCAGAGCTGGAGACCATGAGCCATCTCATGCATAGTCAGTACTTTTGTTGCTATTTTATATACTCCCCTCTTTATGAGAGTGTTCAGGTAATATAACAAAAGCTTCCTCTAGCTCTAGAGTAAGACACAGGTTTTCTGCTTTTCCAGTACTCACTCACCTTCACCGTAACTTCTCAGAAATCATTACACTCATGGCCAATTGGGTCTTCTCCTGATGTCTGTTTCTTTGGTCTATATTACCCCAGACTTAAACTTTTCTACTAGTTCTGCACTTAGCAACTGTAATGCATTAAACATGTTACTGCATAATATTATGAATTATTACATATTACTATATATAGTATGTAGCTGGAACCATTTCAACCCTAGGCTTGTTGGACCTCCAGGTTCCTCCTCTGCCATATTGGCGTGACAAGGCAAGAGAGTTGCCTTTTTAGAACATCACTTTATATGTTATCACTTGTCAAACTACTTGGACCCAATCTGCCTTTGTTGGCGGCATGTTGCAGGCTATGGTTTATTTTCCTGCAAAAATAAAAATGCCCATGCAGAATTGCATAGTTCACTTTAGGCACTGAGGAAGCATTGGTCAAACAGGAAAAGCATTTGGTCCAGTAGTAAATCCAGCTATGTGATCTCCTGAATTGAGCTGGTCAACTTCCCAGAAATTTTGTAGCTATACATGTTCAGGTTGAATCTGCACATACATCCCACTGCTCTCTCTCATCCTCAGCACAGTGGGGATCCATTTGCTCATGAGTGGATGATTCTTTCACCATCATGAATATCACTTTAAATATGTTTCACAATTTATGAGTAAAAACATTTATCCATATAATCCCCTGGTTTGTTTTTTCTGTAAGCACTGTCCTGAGACCCTTGTGACGTATCTGCTGTCTTGCTTGCCAGGGATGGGACGGTGTTGGGAAGTTCATAATAACTTTATGCTGATAGATTATATCAGATATGTATAGCCTGTCTTGATTGTTAGAAATTGTCTTGTCCTGGCATCAATGAGAGGAAAATTGTTTTACTGGGGTTTGGAGGGAGGCTTTTAAATATATATTGGATATTCTTGAAAGCAGCTGTGACTATTGATTGCAAGAAATCAGGATAGTAGCTGAATGTTTTCAGGAGTGACTAATTCCTTACAAGACACAGGGCAAGTCTATAATAATATGTATCCTAATTTTCTATCTGTCCTTGCAGCCCAGGGGCTTCTCTAGAAGTGAAAAGAAACAGTTTGTTTTCCATTGTGAGCTAAGTTTTACAGCATGATCTGTGCTTTTAGTGAAATATGGTACTTGAAGCCATGGGTTGTCATATGCAGTGTACTCCTGGTGGAATTCTGCGCCACTGCGTATGCACAGAATTCATTTCCCCCCCCAGATCTCTTTGCTTTCCCGCAGAAAATGCCTTTCTGATGGGGAAGCAAAGGGAAGCCATAAGAGCAGTCATGCGACCCTCCCCACCAGTATGTTTTGGGTGCCTAGGGCAGCCAGCAGAGAGGTAAATCACTGTAGGGCAGGGGGCGGGACTGGAGAAGACCTGGCTGGTGGCTCCTACCCTGCGCTGGGTTCAGCTTTTAGTCCCGTATGGGCTGGGGAGGACGGGACTTCCTCTTCCCCTGCACGGCATCCAGGGCAGATTTCTCCCTAGGCTGCAAGAAGCTCTGCAAACTCCCTACTTATTGCTCCTCAGCTGCAGGGGGGAGGGATCATGATACGAGGAGCTGCTCCTCCATCCGCCCAACACCCATGCATCCAGACCCCCCTATACACAGACCCTCCTGCCGAGCCTCACCCCCCCCCATCCAGACCACCCCCGCCAAGAACCACTCCCTCTGCACCACCCCGAAGAGCCACCCGCACCTGGATCCCCACTCTACGGCGCCTCAACCAGCTGAATCTGGATCCCCAACCCACTGAGCCTCACTCCCCCAGCATCTGGACCCCCCCCCCACTGAACCCTCGCACCCCCCGACCCCCCTGCCAAACTCTATCCCCACGCACACACAGACTCTTCCCTGCTGAGCCCCAATCACCTTCACCTGGACCCCCCCCGCAGAGTCCCATTACCGTTGCACCCAGAACCCCCCAACAAGCCCCTGTGCATCCAGCTCACTGCTCGCACCCAGAATCCCCACACAGAATCCTCTCAACCCACACCTGGATCCCCCCACAATAAGCCCCTCCACACTTGGATCCTGCTGAGCCTGCCTGCCCACATCTGGTGCACCTGGCCGGGAGGAGTAGGGCCCTGAGGTGTTTCTAGGGCAGACTCGGTCCTTGCACTATGTCAGGGTTGGGTGCAGCCTCACTGCTGAGCCATGTCCCGGGGGGTGGGGAGGAGCTGCAGAGTGATCTCCCACCTCTGTGCAGCCAGCGGCCTGTACTTCCCAGTGCCATGCTGGAGCCTCCACATTTATTTGACAAAATTTGCAGAATTTTAAAATATTGTGCGCAGAATTTTTTTTTTTTGGTGCAGAATGCCCTCAGGAGTAAAGCCAAAGCCCCTTCTACAAGTTGTCAGTTATTGATATTTCTCTCTTGCATTGGAATAGTAAACTTTTTGAAATCCATAATGCATGATTTGGCTTTTAATAATGGAACGCAAACAGACGATTAAACAGCTGGCATCTGGCTTTAAATATATAATCACAGTTAATTGAATCCTTGCTATTTTATTTAATCATTAGTAACTACATTATAAGGTCTGGAGATGATTAGTGGCAACAGTAACAACATCTGTCTTTAATATGACATTTGGAATTCGTGTCACATCTTTCATATTTGAGAAGATGTATTTTTTCTGACTTGGAGTACTTGTTGATATAATTCCAATTACAAAGTAATGAAGTCCTGATTAGAATGTGTGAAAAGTAAATGTTTCATTTACGTTAGACCTTCTTCATACCATTCTGTTGCCCCCAAACCTTCCGAATATTCTAAACAGGTGAAGGTAGAAGGAGGGTAGTTTATAACAGGGGATAGTAACAGGGCTGCCCAGAGGCCGGGGGCAAGTGGGGCAATTTGCCCTGGACCCCGCAGGGGCCCCGTGAGCCCTGGCCCGGTGGCAGTCCGGGTCTTCGGCGGCCCCGCGAGCCCTGGCCCAGCGGTGGTCCGGGTCTTGGGCGGCATTTCGGTGGCGGGAGGCCCTTCAGTGCTGCCGAAGACGCAGAGCAACTGAAGGGCCCCCTGCCGCCGAAATGCCGCCGAAGACCCGGACCGCCGCCGGGTGAGTACAAGCGCCGCAGCTCCCCCGTTTTGCCCCAGGCCCCCTGAATCCTCTGGGCGGCCCTGGATAGTAATGATGGCATAGGTGTAAGTGGATTATCAGTCAAGGACTTTGCACAATCACTGAATTAACTTTACATTTTCAGAAGATTATATTAGAATGTAGTGTCAACTTTTTTTAACAGCAGATCATGCTGTTCACTAGTAAGGACCAAATAGGTACACTTACATTTAATATTTCTTGTCTTAAATTAGTATATTATAACCGAGCTGCTGTATTAAAAATATGGGGGAATAATAATGTGGAAACTTTTCTGCTGAATAATATTGATTTTTTTCTGGAGATCTAAATTATTTGTAATTTTTAAGATTTAAAATATAGCACGATGAGGCCTGACCTAATGGTTCCTTTGGACACTATTGAAATATAGGATCATAATAAACACAGTGAGTGAGATCAGCTATTGTGGTTGCCACTCTTGATTATTCCTTCACTTCTCCTTTTTAAATTTTTTTGCATGAAGGTCATACTAATGAATTATAGTACAGGGACTTTAAAAATAAGGAAGTATGAAGTACTACAAATACACTTGATATAATGTTGTGAAGCTTAATTAAATGAGCAGTGAGACTTCTCTTTCTTTATGGTGTTCTGTTTCTCTTTAACAGTTAACTGGGAGACAGTGTGGAGAGCCAACACCACAAAGAAGTTTAAGGTCCACACTAACATGAACAGGAATGTTGGGCTGCTGCGAATCTTCCCGGGAATTAATGCTGCCACTGTAAGTATTCTGTTTTTAATTGTTGAAATGGTAGAAAGAGTATCCAAACACATGGCTGCTTGGCCTAACAGAGCTGCAGTGATGCAATACCTGTTGTTATAGATGGAAAAATTGATAAGATCTTTTTGTAAAGGGAAATCATGCCTCGCCAATCTACTAGAATTCTTTGATGGGGTCAACAAGCATGTGGAAAAGGGTGATCCAGTGGATATAGTATACTTAGATTTTCAGAAAGCCTTTGACAAGGTCCCTCCCCAAAGGCTCTTAAGTAAAGTAAGCTGTCATGGGATAAAAGGGAAGGTCCTCTCGTGGATCAATAACTGGTTAAAAGATAGGAAACAAAGGCTAGGAATAAATGGTCAGTTTTCAGAATGGAGAGAGGTAAATAGTGGTATCCCCCAGGGAACTGTACTGGAACCAGTACTGTTCAACATAATCATGGAATTCCATAATGATCTGGAAAAAGGGGTAAACGGTGAGGTGGCAAAATTTGCAGATGATACAAAACTACTTAAGATAGTTAAGTCAAAAGCAGACCGTAAAGAGTTACAAAGGGCTCTCACAAAACTGGGTGAATGGGCAAGAAAATGGCAGATGAAATTCAGTGTTGATAAATGCAAAGTAATGCACATTGGAAAACGTAATCCCAACTATACATATAAAATGAGGAGCTGTAAATTAGTTGTTGCCACTCAAGAAAGAGATCTTGAAGTCGTTGTGGATAGTTCTCTGAAAACATCTACTCAATGTGCAGCAGCAGTCAAAAAAGCTAACAGAATGTTGGGAATCATTAGGAAAGGTATAGATAATAAGACAGAACATGTCATATTGCTTCTATATAAATCCATAGTATGCCCACATCTTGAATACTGTGTGCAGTATTCACCCCATCTCAAAAAAAGATGAATTGGAAAAGGTACAGAAAAGGGCAACAAAATGATTGGGGGTATGGAACAGTTTCCATATGAGGAGAGATTAATAAGACTGGGACTTTACAGCTTGGAAAACATGACTAAGAGGGGATATGATCGAGGTCTATAAAGTCATGAGTGATGTCGAAAAAGTAAATAAGAAAGAGTTATTTACTCTTTTTTCCACAGGATGTTGTGAAGGCCAAGACTATAACAGGGTTCAAAAAAAGATCTAAATAAGTTCATGGAGCATAGGTCCATCAGTGTCTATTAGCCAGGATGGACAGGGATGGTGTCCCCAGCCTCTGTTTGCCAGAAGCTGAGAATGGGCAACAGGAGATGGATCACTGGATGATTACCTGTTCTGTTCATTCCCTCTGAAGCACCTGGGATTAGCCACTGTTGGAAGACAGGTTTCAGAGTGGTAGACGTGTTAATCTGTATCAGCAAAAACAACAAGGAGTACTTGTGGCACCTTAGAGACTAACACATTTATTTTGGCATAAACTAACTAAAAACTAATTTCCCCATGCTAATTTTCCCCTACTGTTACTCATACCTTCTTGTCAACTGTTTGAAATGGGCCACCCTGATTACCACTACAAAAGTGATTTTTCCTCTTGTTGATAATAGCCCACTTTAATTGAATTGTCTTGTTAGAATTGGTAAGGCAACCCCCATCTTTTCATGTACTATGTATATATATCTTCCTACTGTATTTTCCACTCCATGCATCTGATGAAGTGGGTTTTAGCCCACGAAAGCTTATGCCCAAATAAATTTGTTAGTCTCTAAGGTGCCACAAGTACTCCTCGTTGTTTTTGTCGGAAGACAGAATACTGGGCTAGATGGACCGTTGGTCAGACTCAGTATGACCTTTCTTATGTTCTTAAGATGTTTAATTGTTTTGGTAAACAGCCTTGAGCAATGTACCCCAATTGTGTTGGTAAACATTCCTAGTAGTAATATGACTGAATAGTCCTAGCATGGAAAACTATTTATGAAGGTTTTAAAAGTACCTTTAACCTGAATCACATGGGCTTTGGAATTGATAATATATCGCTTCCATGTGTCTGGAAGATGTATTCGAACTCTTGACAAGCACGTGCAAGCTATAGTGACCAGAAGTGTCTGTTTGCCATGCAGTCAAGTGTGTGTGTATAATATACACTTTGCCAAAGGTATGCATGCATATACAATATGGGGAAATGGAGTGAGGAAATTGTGCCCTTTTCTACAATTCATGCTTCTTCCTGCAACTAGTTTAAGGGTTCAGGGCTCTGATCCTGTTCTATGATATGCTAATATGAACCCCTGCACCCCTGTGAACACCTGGAGCCCTATTGATAACAATGGGACTCCACAGAGGCCAATGCTAGGAGGTTGCTTTGCAGAATTGAGGTCTTACATGGTATGGGCTAGATTCACGAGGGGAAGTTAGGTACCTAACTGCTATTTTAGGCACCTCCATTCAACATTTAGGTGCCACTGACATTCACAACCCCCCGTTCATGTCCACCGAACCCTGTAGGTGCCTAAAGTCCCTAGGCACCTAAGATTCCACCTTAAAGTTCCCTAGCTGCCTACATGTCTGCTGATGGGCATACATAAAGCCACCTAAGTCCTGATGCCACAGAGCAGCTTTGTGCCTAACTACCCCTAGGCCCTGGCAGGATTCACAAACTAGGCATTTCCCCAGCCTATCTCGCTTGTGGAGCCAAATCCGGTTGGCGTATAGAGAGGCCACCTAAAAGCACCTTACCTTACCAGGCCCTGCACAAAATGTGTTGAAGTGGTACCCCCTCCTGCCTTATATACTCAATAGCCCAGTAGTTAGAGCACTCATCCAAGATATGGAGCATGGGAGTTCAAATCCCTCCTCCTCCTCCTGATTTTAGACCAGGGTCTTGAACCCAGGTCTTCCACCTCTCAGGTGAGTGCCCCAACCCTGAGTAGCCACTAGTCAGAGGGTATTTTGGGATAGGTCTGTCTCTCCTTTCTGAAGCTCTTTCACATTGCATGAAATGTGTAGGGCTTGTCTATACAGAGAGTTAGTGCGTGGCAAACCGAGGTGTAAATCTATGAGCGTTCTGGTGTGCTGTGCGCAAACTGGTCATGTGGACCTTGTGGCTGCATACTAAAAATTCCATAGTGTATTTTGACCTACTGATGTGCCAACTAGGCAGAAGGGTGCCGAAAAGTTAGGGGTTGCAAAGTTCAGTATTGAAGCGCCAGTGTGTCTGTTTTTGAAGTTTCGCCAACCTGAGTTATCTTTCTCGTGGCCATTGTCAGCTTAAATTGCATCCAGTAGTTTAAGCAGAAATTCCTCAATTATACTAGTCTTCTTTTTAGGTGAATCTGAACAGATGGAAATGCAGTCGGGTGGTAGATTTGTAATAAAACTCCAACTGTATAGTTAGCCTCATAGGCGACTGTAGTGTATTGCAAGTAGTTTATGTGATCAACAAAGAAATATCTGTTGTTTTAAATAATTTCACTAGATGACTACTTACATTGATGAGATACATTAGCTGCGTGGTTACCAATTGGCCCATAGAAAACTACTTCTCCCTCCCCTCCCCTCGACTCTTCAATTAAATGAACTGTCTCTTGAATTTAAATTAATTCCTTCTAATGTTTGGAAGGCATATGTACTAAACATGGTAGATTTTATCATTGTGGTTCAAATGTATCAAGTAAGAATTCTGTGAATGTGTTGTTCCATTTATGAATATTTCTGCATTTACAAGTAATACATTTACATTTATCAAATAGTGTTCGGTCATCATGCAAGTGCATAGCTTATGTAAGAGAGATAAGATGGGTGAGGGTAATAGCTTTTATTGGATCAACTTCTATTGGTGAAAGAAACAAGCTTTTGAGCTCACACAGAGCTTGAAAGCTTGTCTCTTTTCCCAGCAGAAGTTGATCCAATAAAATATATTACCCTCACCCACCTTGTCTCTCTAATATCCTGGCACCAACATAGCTACAATACAACAAATAGCCTATGTAATGTATTTAAACAATAGCTTGCCATCCTTTTCTCCCTAAGGTCATTTTAATCAGCCCTTCCTGTAGAAAATTGCCATTATTTTAAAATATATCCCTTTGGGATATTCATAGGAGTCTAAAGAAATTGTTTCCCAACTCCCATAGCCTTCTTTTTGAAAATCCCAGCCTTATTTTTTAAAAATGATCACCACAAATGGCCAGTGTAGATGAAGTACTTATTATTTGTAAGACTCTGATTCCTGCTTGAGACATAATGGCATTTTAACTAAACACTTCTTTATGCACCTCTTATTGATGGAACTTATTTGAAAGTACCATGTGATTATTAGTAATCATGGCATCACTTTTTGACAGTGCCCTTGCCTTGGAAAGCCATGTGTCAGAAGTGGTATGAATATAGTTTTTCTAGTTGTGCAATTTGTACAGGCCGCATCCTTATTTATTAGGTGACAACCTCACAAGTGTAAAACATGCCCTTGTGATCATGAGGTTTCATTTTTGCAATTCACTTCTGCGTAGGGGTCCAAAGAGAGTTCTTCACACACACACACGTACCCCTCGCAATTAGTTCAGTATTCAACTGCATATTTCCTCACTGGCTTGTGAAACTCTAATCAAATTAAGTGTTTACCCTGTAAATTTTTTTATACTGACTCCTGTTTTGTGGTAGATTGACTTTAAATTGACACTGTTGGTTTTTAATATCCTCAATGATGTAGGCCCTGGCTAATTCCAGCGGACACCGCGTAACCTTTCAGGGGTCCCTTATTCTTATTTGTGCTCTGATGTTCTGTAAAAATTGGAACTTGTTTCCCACTGAAGTCCATCTTGGTCCATCCTTTCACATACTTAAACTTAATTTTTTTCCCCAAAGATGCCACTACTGCTGCTATATTTATAAGCGTCTACCAACCTGTCTTGAACCCTCCCTTCCAATGTGTTTTTCCATATACTTTGGTATTGGATTAGTCATATATAGATATAAAGCTCTGAACATGGTTAATATGTTTGTGCTACTGTATGGTACCTCGGTGGGGATACTCTCTATAAATACTGTCAATCATGATAGGCAAGAACTTTAATTCCTTTTTTTTTGGCTCGGGAGTGCCATCCACTGCTTTTGTAAGATCTTTTGAAAAACATGTATGGGGGAGAAAGGGGTTGCTAATCGAATTATATAGCATTAAAGACATGGCATTATAATACTTTAACACCTTATTTTAAATAGGTGAAGGCATTTCTTCAGCCTCCAATGGAGGGCATTGTACTTGAAACTTACGGAACTGGTAATGCACCAAATAATCGAGAAGATTTGCTAGACGAACTGAAGAAAGCAACAGAACGAAAAGTAGTGATTCTGAATTGTACCCAGTGCTTACGCGGGAGTGTTGCTGCAGTCTATGCAACTGGACAGGTGAGAGAAATACAGCAATTTCTGATGGCAACGTTATGTAAAAGAAATGTTTCACTTATGTGATTCGCTGTATATTTAATATGCTAGAAAACAAACATCTAGCTACAGGAAGATGTTGTCTATAAAACAACCATATTCAATTAGCTTTTAAATGGTTCAAGCTGATCTGCAAACAAGGTTTAAAAAAAGCCCTTTATTTTAGTCTGAATTTTGTAATTAGCTAGATCTCATCCCAATTTACTGATTGTTGGCTTCCACTGTATGTGTGACACCCCAGCATCCATCTGCAAAATACTGTTGATGTCAATCCCAAAAGAACTCCAGTGAGTGTGGTCAGACATGTCAAGTAATACCTTTTCAGGTTTGCAGTTACTTTAATAGTTATAAAATAAGGGCATTCAGTAAGGTGGCAAACTCTGAAATATTCTAAACATCATCACTTACTTGATCCTCAAGACTCCCATTAGGCTATCTGCATGTGTCAATGAGTTCATCAGTACAGTATGTACTGGGATGTCCCTCTGAATGGAGGCCAGTAGTCTGTGACTTCTGGAGATCTGAAAGCAGGTGTAGGCTAGTTTAAAGCAAATTTATATGCAGATACTGACACTCTTGGTATTCAGGGTATTCATCATATTTTAATAGAGTTTCCGTAATCTTGTTTGCAATTCACAACCTTTTTGGTTAGTCAAAATATTGGTAGGACTCATGAGCCTCACAGACCCCACCAGTGTTCATAACCTGTGTGAGAATTCTGAATTGTGGGAGGAAAGTTCATTTGTCTTGCTTAACTTTCCTTCTATTCCCTAGCCTACGCCTGCTTTCAGATCTCCATTGACCATTCAATGACTAACCTTTTTATAGTATGCCTTGTGTTTATAAATATCACTTCTTTCTACAGTAGGACTGAACTATTATTGTTTCTTATACATGAAATATTTTGGCACAGCTTTATTTATTTTTTGTTTCAAAAACTTTCTTATAACCTAATATATAACTGAGGAAAAAAGGAAACGTAAATTGTGACATTACCCAGGGTACAATCTGGACTGTTGAACAGCTGTGTCCCCTCAATTCTCCAAATGGGGTTTTACACCAGCCTTTTACACTGCTTCACTGTGAGAGCAACCACTCCTGGTCTGCTCTCTCACAGCCTCCAGCATGTAAATTACTCCCAGCTATACTATATGAGTGCTATAGCCAGCCACTCTTGAATTACACTGTAGAGCAATACCAGCAAACTCCCAGTCCCCAGAAATGTGCATCTTGGATTGCCTAGCCCTCTCCTGGACAACACAAGCTCATATAAAGCCCGTAATTTTATTAATAGAAAATGATATGCTTAAATCCTGTTATCTCAAATGAAGTGTCCCAAACACTTCAATCCAAGCACACCAGTTTAGATAAAACAATAAAACAAGTTTAACAACTGCAGAAAGATAGATTTTACATGATTACAAGTAATGAGGCATAAAAGTCAGAATTGGTTACAAGGGGAAAAAAAGTAAAATGCATCTAATACCTAACTTAACAAGCTAAGTGAATTCAAAGCAAAAGTCTCTCTCGCCACATGTGTCAGCAGGATCCGCTCAGTCCAAAGCTGTTTCTTTGTTGCTCAGGTGTAGTGTCTGCTGTGGGTAGAGAGAAATAAGGAAGGAATAACTTGGGGTGTCTATTCTCCATTCTTACACTTTTCCTCTTCTTTGAGAGTCATCTCCAACTGGAGTTCAGGAGACAGAAAGTCTGTGGGGATGGGAATCTCCAGCTGTTTCTTTGCAAAGATGTAAATATCTCGCTCACATCCTTTTTCCTGCCAAAGAATGGCCACTTAACTAGGCGATAATTCATTTGATTTCATTGATATCTGGCTAAGGTGTCAGTTTGCCTTTTGTCTCCGAGGAACTGGTTTGTGGCTGCTTTTTCAAACTCAGAACATGCCTCAGTAATGTCATTAGAGTAGAATGTTATAACTTTACATATGATGTTGCCACACATATTTTACAAGGACAATAATGATTAGTAAATTATGAGTTTTCAAATAATACCTCACAAGGCATACTTTGTACAAAATTTATCATAGTCTTGTAAATGGGGTGAACATAGGGGTACAGACTGTCACAAATGTCAAAAGAGCAGGCGTCACAAGATTTGAACTTGAGACCTTCTGAAACATAAGGTCAGACCTTTTACTGAGTAGGCTATAAAGTTTTGGGCTAATATAAATGGGGAATTTAGAGGGATTACTTTGACCATCATGGAGCTCCCATACATGTTGGTTAATGTAAAATATATGAAGAATGAAAAAAGCAATAAATAAACAACTGAATGTAAAAATTTAAACAATGTAAAGTTTGTTCACTAAATAATCCCAAGATACCTGAAACTGCAAAATTTCATGAGAACAAAATCTAATTTACTATATGACATTCTGCTTCAACAAAAATGTAGCAATTTCCCCCCTATATTTTGGCTGAAAAATTCTCCATAAGTAGAGCACCTCTGAAAATGACTTCTTGTGTTTGATCCAAAGTGCTGTTTTCCTAATTTAATCTTATTAAACCTTTACAGGGTTATTTAGTCACTTTCAGTCACTTGTTAATTCCTGGGCCCCAGCTTTTCAGCTTTGTATTATGTGGCTTCACCAACTTCCACTGATGGAGGCTAAACCCTATTTATATTGGTATCTGTACAGGAGAACATTGCCAACGTGGACAGAGCCATGGAGTGTTCTGGCTGAATTCTACAGAATTTATTTAATAGTGGTTTTTCACTGCCCTTCCCTTTTCAAGAGTAACAGCTCTGTGGAGGAAACATGTTGGCTGAGTTCTGGAAATTTACTATAATATTAGTTTGTTTCAAAAAAGATTGTATTAAATTTTTTATGTTTTAAAAAAGTAAATAACATTTTGTGTAGCTGGTAATAACATGTTACCTTCACTACATGTGGCTTTATCCTGTCATTTGTACATATTTTAGCTAGTCAAGTGATTTAGTGATTAAATAATCATGGTTCATCTCAAACTCTTTTAATTACGGTAACTGAATATCTGGGCTCTGATCCACCTCCTCAGAACAGATTATAATTGAGGGGTCTATGGCCTGGTCCACACTACTCCCCCACTTCGGACTAAGGTACGCAAATTCAGCTACGTTAATAACGTAGCTGAATTCGAAGTACCTTAGTCCAAACTTACCGCGGGTCCAGACGCGGCAGGAAGGCTCCCCCATCGATGCCGCGTACTCCTCTCGGCGAGCTGGAGTACCGGTGTCGACGGCGAGCACTTCCGGGATCAATCCGGGATCGATTTATCGCGTCTAAACCAGACGCGATAAATCGATCCCAGAACACCGATTGCCTGCCGCCGGACCCTCCGGTAAGTGTAGACGTACCCTATGTGGTGATAGGAAGTGGGGGAAATCACTTCCCCTCCTATCCAGCCCCTGAAAAACCCTGTTCTTTGGCTGAAAACACTGTAACTTTCCAGCACAGAAGGAAGTTTTAAATGGTATATGAAGATCTTAAGGAAACCTCCTTTGTCTTCACTCCATGGTTGGTATGCTCTGTAAATGTACATACTGAAGATAGGTCAATTTGGTTCTCCTTTTGCATTGGTTCACTCATTAGTTAATTGCTGAATTGTATAGGGGAAGCAATCTGTCTATAGCAAGCACTATTTGTTTTTTGCCAGAACTGTAATTATGCAGTCTAGTCTCATATCCTAAATCATACACAGGTAATGCAGCTTAGAATGGTCTGACAACACCCGTATTGGTAGCACACTGCAGTACTGGAATTCATCCAGGGTAATACCCCATCATAAATTGGTCAATATGTTTGTGGGAAAATAACATATTTGGCAATTTTAAAACCACACTGATTTTAAAAGCTAGTAACTGCAGCTTTATAATGAGGGCTAACCTAACAACTGTTTATGTAGCTAATACACACCCATAACCTTTTCCTTTTAGGATTAAAAAAAATGGTCATTCTGGGTCTCTAGTAATCCCATATGCATCAATACTGTATAGAAGTGTTTCTGAATACTACACTAATTAAGTCAAAGTTTCTTTTCATTCACAGACTCTCACTTCTGTAGGAGTAATTCCAGGGGGTGATATGACACCAGAAGCAGCCCTAGCTAAACTCTCATACACACTGAGCAAAAGCCATCTTAGCTGGGAGGAGAAGAAGGAGGTAAATATTTCACTGTTAGTTTAGTAGACTTTTAATAGTGGTTGGTTTTTAAAATCTAATTTTTTAATATTTACTACACTGACTTCTGTCAAGTAAAATTATTTGAGTTTTTATGTTAATTTATGAGCATTCGCTTCCACTATCTAATGTGAATACCTCACACCCAGGGCCGGCTCCAGGCACCAGGCACCCAAGCTGGTGCTTGGGGCGGCACCTGGAGGGGGGCGGCGCGGCGGCCGCCGGGGAGAGCGGGGCCACAGCAGGGCTCGCCGCCCTCCCCCGGCGCTCTGGCCGCCCTCCCCCCCGGCGCCCTGCCCCCGGCGCTATAGCCGCCGGGGTGGGGGGAGAGCCGAGCCCCAGCCGGGGCTCGCCGCCCTCCTCCCAGGGCTCCGGCCGTGCCCCCCCCCCCCTGGGGCGGTGAAAAAGCCAGAGCCGGCCCTGCTCACACCCTCCTATTTTATGCAAAATAATGTCGTTGTAGAACTATGAAAATAGGTAGATTTGAGGGGGAAGAAAATCCTCAGACCTCTGCATAGAGGTAAGCTGAAAACCAACACCGATATTTAAAACTACTGCTTTTAAATTCAGCAGTGGATCTGTCCTGCAACTTCAGCACAGACTCCAAATAAATAATGTGCAAACTGAAACAGGACGGAGGTGAAATCCTGGCTCCATTGTCAATGAAAATTTTGTCACTGATTTCAGTGGAGCCTGGATTTCACCCAGGGTTTATATTTAAGTCTTCATGTAGCAACTGGTGCATCTTATTATTCTTGTCACTTTATTTGAAGTCTGTGAGTCTTGAGTGTCAATGTTAGATGTAATTTTGTTAAGATGAAAAGATTTGAAATGAGTATGTTCTTTAAACACAGACCATTTCTCTGCGTCCCTGACTTTCAAGTGTTTATTAATGGACTATATATTTATAATTACTTGTTAATGACAGATTTGTTTTGGTTAATTAATGTCTTAGGTGTTGGGAAATAGATAGAGTTAATACAACACATACAAATATATTGCCCTCTGTTAAACATTCTCTTTGCGGTGGCAGAATGCTAGCACACATATACACTAAAACTTCTGTTTTTATATGCAGCAAAGTCATAGTCCTGATGGAGTAAAGTTGTTATCCTGATTTTTGGATGATATCAACATGAGTCATTCTCTAGATTTAACCTATCAAACTAATGATTTCCCCTTCCGTTGGATGTGCTAGGTAAAAAAAAACAAAACTGATCAGTTGTGAAAAAAAATCTATTTCCAAGTCAATACCTTCAAATAATGGCTGTAAAAAAGAAAATCCTATAGAATACTTATCAATGGGGATGGAGGTTGGTGGATTTTCCTTTCTTTAGAGCTTTAAATTTAAATAGTCTTATAAACTTTGTAAGAGATATACTAGCTGTCTGAATATGAAATTTTAATATTTTTAGAACTATCTTACCACTTTCTACTTTAGTAGTTTCTTATATTTTAAACATTTTCTGTGTGTGTAACTTAACAAAATCTTTGTCCTGGAAAGGAGGAGGTCTCTTTTCTGTGGAAGGAGCAACTGTGCACAACATACTTTATGCAGGAACACATTCCACAAAGGGTGTAGTAGAGAATATGGTTATAGGTATAGCACTGCCAAAGAAGCAGTGGTAGTCCATATGTGACCCCACAGCAATGAACGTATAATTTCTACTTTGCCTTTTTAAAAAACGTATTTTTTTAACGAAAGCTCTTCAATAGTATATTTTAGCAGGCGGACCTATCTGAATTTATGTCAGCCTGTCAAATCTGGAAATTTCCATGCACCAAATCAGTACATAACTTCCACTGATATACATGTAATGGGACTCTTCCAGCAGACAGTTACAATATTGTAAGTGTTTAGGAGTGTTTTTTTTATAAAGGGCATGCCTAGACACAGGTAAATCTGGGGCACTCTTTCTTCCCACATCACACCTTGCTTTCTGGCAAACTTGCACAGTCCTGCTTCTTAAAATTCTAATTGAGACAAAAAGAACAAGGAGTACTTGGGACACCTTAGAGACTAACAAATTTATTTGGACATAAGCTTTTGTGGGCTAAAACCCACTTCATCAGATGCATGCAAGAAGGTGTGAGTAACAGTAGGGGGAAATTAGCATGGGGAAATAGTTTTTACTTTGTGTAATGACCCATCCACTGGAGAAACTGCAGAACTGGAATTAATTTGCAAACTGGACACCATTAAATTAGGCTTGAATAAGGACTGGGAGTTGTCAACTATTTGAAATGGTCCATCCTGACTATCACTACAAAAGTTTTTTTTCTCCTGCTGGTAATAGTCCACTTTAATTGATTAGTCTCATTAGAGTTGGTATGGCAACACCCATTTTTTCATGTTCTCTGTGTATATGTATATATATATTCCTACTGTATTTTCCACTGCATGCATCTAATGAAGTGGGCTTTAGCCCACGAAAGCTTATGGCCAAATAAATTTGTTAGTCTCTAAGGTGCCACAAGTACTCCTCGTTCTTTTTGCTGATACAGGCTAACACGGCTACCACTCTGAAACCTGTCACCAAGCAAGGTAATTGAGGCAACTTACTGTTAATAGTTGTGGAGGCATCTTGACGAGAGAAAGCCAGCATATAAAATCATCAACGTTGGAGAAACCAGTGGATTTGTTAATGTTCATGATGTTCAGATTTGTTCCCTCTTTCCTCCAGCTTTTATGAAATCTTATTTCTAGATTTAAGAGTGTCTCTATTTAGGGGTGCTGGAAGAATTTGTATCATGGGGGTGCTGAGAGCCATTTAAGCATTCTGTAAACCCTGTGTATAATGGAGTCCACTTCAAGCCAGGGGATGCGGCAGCACCCCTAGTTTCAGCATCTGTGTGTCTGTTCTTCTCCAGTCTTGTTTCAGAGGCTGCTTCTGAGCAGGGAGTCTCTCACTGATCCTTAATCCTGGTTAGTGCTAAGGCCCTCATCCTGAATACATGTTTAATGTTGAAACACTGAAATCAATGGGGCTACACACATGCTTAAAGTTAAGCATGTGCCTAAGGGTTTACAGAATCAGGGCCAAAGGGCCTGATTCAAAGCCTATTAAAATCGATATGAACCTTTCCATTGACGTCATTGGGCTTTTGATTGAGCGATAAGTGTACAGTCAGTGCAGGGCATACTAGTTAAACATTGCCTTGCTTTGTTACTCTAAAACACCGGACAAAGGCAGGATCTCAGAAGGCCCAGTGCTTTTCCTAAAGTCACCACTGATCTCCTAGTTTTATTTTCTCATTCAGTGTTTTAACTTACTGTTAGTTTAAATAGGATGCTACTTACCATGCTGGGAAATCTTGACTACTTAAACCAAACCGTTCTCGCACCCCCCCCCCCCCAAACAACTGCTCCGCCTTCTGGATTTTCGAGTATGTTCTGACATTTCTCTATCTTTTAGGTTATAAACTCTTTGGAATTATAACTGTTTTTACCTTTGTGTCTTCTCCAGTGCCACTTCCACTGTGCTAAGCAAATAAATAATAGCCTATAGAAAATATTAAGTAATTTCAACTGTGTTCTTATTCTATGGGGCAAGACTAATTTTTACAGTAAATTGCACTCATTTGCATTTTCTGTAACTTTCTAGCTTAGGCTAATAAAAATTAACAGCATCAACCCTTTTTTCTCTTGCTTTTTACAATGATTTGTTTGTTTGCCCATTTTTCAGATGCTGAGTGAGAATCTGAGAGGAGAAATGACTGTAGTACCCACAGGAGCCAAGATCTCTCTTACAGATAGCAAGTTTATTCAAGTTATTGCCAAATCTCTAAGTGTCAGCTGCAAGGAGGTACCTACTTTAAATATTTAAAGTGAACTCATGTACAGCAGAAAATTATAGATTCATAGATTCTAGGACTGGAAGGGACCTCGAGAGGTCATCGAGTCCAGTCCCCTGCCCGCATCCTGCAAATACTTGTTTAACTTAAACAAGTATATCTTAAAGGTGAAATACAGTGCAACGTTGAAAACAAAACACAGATTTCCTTGCTAAGTGTCCCAACTAACCAGGCCATGGGGGGGCATTTGGTACAACAATAAGTTAAACCTTGAATTTGTTTTCTATGTCTGTAAAATTCTCTTGATTACTTCTTGGTTCACTGATGATCTATGCTATCACAAATACTACATGGATCATTGTCATGCATGGTACTTATGATGTGAAAGAAAATACTAAATTATTTTGAATATTCTACATATTTTGACAGTATGGAACAATTCAAGCATAGAGGGACAATACTGGAATACACAAAATTATAAATGACTAGTACTATGAGAGGCATTCTGCGTGTAGCTGTTAATGCGGAGTTAATATTAGTCAATGTTGATTGCACAACAAATGTTCTATGGAGAACATTGCAAGACATAATTATTATGGTCTTCTCTTGGCTTGTTTTCAGGGAAGGTTTAATTGAATACCTACTCTAGAGTGCATGGGGGTAGGAGAGAAGGAAAAAGGGTGAGGGACTGGGGTCACATGGAGTGAGTTAAACATAAAAGAAGTTGAAGACTAGGTTTAGAAGGTTATACGCTCTCCTGCTCATTGAACTCATGGAATTGGGATCATTCTGCGGTTGAGAGTTTTAAAACAAACAAACAACCCCCCACTTATAGCACAGACAGTGTGTTCCAGATTTTCTGGGGTCATTCTATTAGTGTCAGCAGAACTTGTTGCTGCTGTTCCTTGAATTGTGGGTCACTAAGCTCTTTATCATGCTTTATGAGACAAGATCTCACTAATGACCCATTGGGGAGGCTTGGAATGACCCCAAATAAGACTCCAGGGCTTGTGTAAATACAGTTTTTGTACTGCTTTAACTTTATCATTTAAAACTATATAGTTAAATCAGTACAAACCTCTATTGTGGACACAATTATACCAGTATAAAGGTGCCTTATAGTGGTATAGCTTATAACTGTCTATGGTAGGGGGTTGTACAAACTTAACTATTTTGGTAAAAAAAAAAAATCACACAACTACTCAAAATAATTAATTTGGTACAAAAACTGTGCGTGGATCAGGTCTAAGGAAGGGTACAAAGCAAAGCCATTGGACTCTTTGGCTCTTTTCATCTTTATGAAGTTGGTGTCTCCTAATAGTGTCTCTTCATAGTCCTATCAGAGATGAATCAGAGCCTTATCGGCCACACTCATTCTAACATATGGGTGAGAGTGAAGTAGGAATGGTATGAAACTTACAGAGTTGAGGTACATATCAAAAATATTTTTATCTCTCTCTCAGCTTTACGTAATACACAGGAAGATCACAAGTATCTTCATGCTGCATTTTTTGTTGGCTTTTGTGAATCATAGATTCAACTTGTGCTCCCAGAGGCTGAGATCTGAGAGAATTTTGATAGAAAAGCACTAGTCCTGTGCTGTACTTCTGGGAGATGCTGCATTTTGCTCCTATTTTGATTATAGGACTGGAGCTGAGACAGCATCTTTGTTAATCTGCAGGTGAAATGGGTGAATCTGAAGACATTCGGAAATAGCTTGCTGGTTCTGTTTGACCTGGATAACAGCTGGTAGGCTGATAAATGCTTTATTGTGGAACAGCAACACAATTTCTAATCTTACGCACCTCAGGTCAATAAATAAATCTTTGATGCAGTTGGACTGGATCAACACAGAGGTCTGTAAGGGGAGAATACATGTATTGTTTGCTTTTGGTAAACCCTGACTCAGGTGGTCCAAGCAGACGGAAGGCAGACAAGGAGCTTAAGGACCCAAAAGCCTGGTCCACCCGGGCTAAATGTAGCCTCAGGACTTGAAGCGGAAAGTTGACCATGTTAACCCAATGCATGTGGGTGAAGGTATCTACCTGTAAGCCATGCCACTGAGCACAGTAGTACAATGCCAGGTTAAAATTAGGAAATAGGGAGAGCCCTAAGAGACAACAATGTGTTCCAGTACATATAAGGGTCTAGCACAGAGGTTCTCAAACTGGGGGTCAGGACCCCTTAGGGGGTTGCGAGGTTATTGCATGGGGGGTTGCAAGCTGTCAACCTCCACCCCAAATCCTGCTTTGCCTCCAGCATTTATAATGGTGTTAAATATATAAAAAAGTGTTTTTAATTTTTAAGGGGGGTCGAATTCAGAGGCTTGCTATGTGAAAGGGGTCACCAGTACCAAAGTTTGAGAGCCACTGATCTAGCATAATGTGTGTTAATGTTGAAGGCCTGGGTGGCTGCCTACGGAGTGCTGAGTGCACCAGAAGTTTATTGATGCTCAACCCTTCTTGCGAGGAGAGTTGGGCAATGTTTTTTACAACACATTGTTTTTTTGCTGAAAACTGCATTTGGGGGGGGGCCTGAAACTATTTGCCAAATTCAGGTCAAAGATCATGAATACTTTCGGTTGGAAAAAACAGCCTTTTAATTTCAAATGTGACCAATAAAAAAGGTGAAGAACAGCCATATCAAAACAAAAAACTCGAGAGGGGAAAAAAAGAACAAAAAGCAACATTTGTTTTGAGTCGACCAAAACGTTTTGGTTGCTACAAAATGATTGTTTTGTTTTTGATTAGAAGAAAAAATGTTTTGGTATGAATCGAACCAGATTTTTTATCGGATTTTTTTTTTTCAGTTTGGCCCCTATACCAAAAACATTCATTATTTACGCAGCTCAAATAGTGAGTAAGTAACATACGTTAGTAACGTAGATCTAATTTTTGGAGTTTATGCAGCATATTCTTCCACTATGAAAAGCATTTCCAAGCAGAATGAAAAAAAAAAAAAAAAAAACCGCAGAGCAAAAACAAGTGTTGCTGTCCTCGGTTCTAAACATCAGTAGAAACTTCTCAGCATAGTATATATTAGCAAATGGTGTTATATGTATACTTTAAATGAAGTTCAATATTGTTCTCATGGTATGTTTATTGGCTTAAAATCTCAAAAATGGCCAGTGATTCTTGGATTGTTCCTATGTTTAGGTGCCCCATTTGATACACCTTATAGGGGTCTTACTTTCAAAGCCTGGGTGATCTTTTGAAACTCAGACCCCTTTTTAAATTGCCTCAGGTTGGGTTCCCAAAAATGGAGACACCCATAGTTGTTAGTCCCTTTTGAAAATTAAGGCCTTGATCTCTTTAATGAGCATGAATTTTCTATGAGCCTTATGATGGTGGATCCATGATATGTCCATCATATTTATATATTTTACTCTTCAGTCTGACCAGCTACCACAAAAAGACAAAATATTGTAAATTTGTATGTGAATCAATCAGAGCAGGTCTCAAAATTTAAGAATCTTTAACAAATGTGGTTCAAAAAAGTCACACCTTATTGATATTAGGACATGCCATATTTTGCAGGATCCTATTTAGCTATGAGGTTTGTGAATACTGAAAAAGGTTGTTTACTAAATAGCTGTTAGAATCAGCATGGTCAGACTAGGACTCAGAAGTATCCTAACTCCATATTGACTTCAGGAAACTGATATCTGTAGTTAGTAAGGAAGTGGTAAGTTTGGTAATAATACAGTTTTCAGTCATTTAATTTATTATCTTGATCACTTCTTTATTATATTGATTTTTATATGAAGTGGGAGATTGTTTTAAAATTAATTATCAAACTTCAAAGATGACTCCTTAGAGGCTTTTTCATTGCCACTTGCACTAGAAGAACCGACATGCTCATTGTTCAGGAAAATAGACGTTTTAAAATACGCTATTTCAGTTGCATATTGTTTATTGACCAAACCAGAAATGGTTTCCAAAAAACTAATATTGGGTTGAGATGAGCACATATTGATAATAGGATGGAGTTTTGCTGTGTAGAATTCATGTGTAGACACAGGGATGTCATTTGGGGGATCTGAAAAAAACTGTAATTAGCATGTGCATCTGAAATAGCATAGTTCAGAAATCCTCTTAATTTAATTCCAGTGTAACTAGGAAGTGAGAGAAGTCCAAGTAACTATGGAAACAGGGTTTTATGAACTTCGGGGAGAGTATACATGTGACTTCTTTTCCCTCAAAGAATGTGAACAAGATTGTTTTTACTAACTGGTATCCTCAATTATTATATTTGGTTACTCTCCAAGTAAACATGGGTGCAATATTGTTCTTCTGATGTAGATATCAGTAGTTCTAAGGACACAAATGGTAAATAAAAAGATATGTATGATACTAAAACTTTTAAATTTTATTTTTTGTTTCCCAGGAGCTGGAAGCCATTAGAGATGCATTAATTCCTTCTTTGGCCTGTGCCGCAGCTAAAATAGGTGACACAGATGCACTAAAAGCCATAGGAGAAATGGTAAAAAATTAAACTTTTTACAAATCTTTTATTTATAGCTTAATACAAAATGCATTTGTAAGAAACTGGAAGCAAGCAATATGTCTGTGTAATAGAGTATGGAAGTAACACACAAAAAAATCTACATTTTTAAGTTGCACTTTCACAACAAAGAGATTGCACTACAGTACTTGTATGAGGTGAATTGAAAAATACTATTTCTTTTGTTTATCATTTTTACAGTGCAAATATTTGTAATAAACAATACACACTACACACTTTGATTTCAATTACAACACAGAATACTATATGAAAATGTAGAAAAACATCCAAAATATTTAATAAATTTCAATTGGTATTCTATTGTTTAATAGTGCGATTAAAACTGCGATTAATTTTTTTAATCATGATTAATTTTTTTGAGTTAATCGCATGAGTTAACTGCGATTAATTGACAGCCCTAGCAATAATTCTTTCCTTGCTGTTTTTAAATATGTAGGTTCTTTCTGGTTGTATTTAATATATGTATGCATATTTATGTGTGTGTCTGTATAAGTGGTGCACATTCTTAGATTTGAATATT
Organism: Terrapene triunguis; assembly: GCF_002925995.2. Taxonomy (NCBI): domain Eukaryota; kingdom Metazoa; phylum Chordata; order Testudines; family Emydidae; genus Terrapene; species Terrapene triunguis. The sequence goes on from NW_020664540.1 coordinate 2,450,380, forward strand.
CATTCTTTATGACATGTGGTCAGGCATCTGGTAGGTATGGTCAGGCATCGTGGTAGGTGTGCTGTGGCATCTGGACCTGTACTTTTCCATCCACAGACTGTTCAAAGTATTGGAACTGGAGAATTCACCAAATAATTTCTTGATGTGGTAGAGTATTTTTAGCCACTTGTGAAGGTTCCAGAGCTGAAGGAGGTGCCAAGGATGGTCTTGATATACAAAACTACTGTTTGTTACATCCATAGGTCTATGCATCTCAAAGTATACATGTTTACCCGTGACTACTGGACACCATTATGGACTTGACTAACCAATTAGTTTCACATAAGCTTTTGAGAAACTGTCGCATGTTTAATGATTTTTGGTCATTGGATTCAAACTGTAATGTTGGAGTAGGTATCATTATGTGACTGAGCCCCTGAACCAACCAGCCTCCAGTGTACTATCACTACCTCTTTCCTTAGGTGTTGATGTGTTTATGTTGTAGGGTGGAAACTTGAGCTGTGAAGATTATGATGGTCGAACTCCACTTCATATTGCATCAAGTGAAGGAAATTTACAACTAGTTGAGTATTTACTGAAGTATGGAACAACTGTTTATGCTAAAGACATGTTTGGTGCTACCCCACTGAAGTATGCAGTCAAATTCAGGTATTAAAAAAATACATTTTACACACAGATCTATGAGAGAGCTAACCCCATCTCATTTCAAATTTACATCGCTTTCAATTAGTGGGTTTTGGTCAGCAATCTGCAGTGATCAATTCTGTGACAGCAAATTCTGTAGTTTTAAAGGATGTGTAAATGGGTTGGATGCTTAGGACATTGTAGCTGAAGAAAACAGCCTTGCTGATGCCAAATCCCAGAGCTAAGTAAGTCAAGATTGTTTTTTTTTTTTTATCCCTACCCCCTACTCCAGGGCTCCATTATTTGTGGTGAGATTTCTTTATAAAAGAAAAATTTGACTTATTGTTAATTTTGTTTTTGCAGAAGGGAGAGTTCAGGAACTAGAGCAATAGGGGAGGGGGGGCTGTCTCTTTGTACCTTCCCTTCCTCGTCAGGAACGGAGAGTTTTAAAATAAAACAGGCTACTCCAGTAGGCTGAAGGGTTTTGTAACCACCCTATCTTTCTGGGTGACCATTTCTCTGATTTCTCTCCCACATACTCTACACATTTATCAGCAGAGGCATGCACAATAAGCATGTGCTGGCTGTCTCCTTCAGTGATTCTCTCTCCGTGTTGGCAATGACACCAATAATCCTTGAAGTTGGTCTCCTACGTGGTGGTGGTCTGTGGGCCAGTCATTCTGCTGGTCTTTATCCTATTGTGTAGGTTCATAGTGCCACAATTTATCAGAATATAAAAAGATGTCAATCACTGTAGTTGAAATTAAGACTTGTAGTTTGGAGATTTACAACCTTATTGGTCCTCCCACCTATTTGAAGCTACAGATTGACTCTGTCTCTCACTTACCTTTGCTTTCCCTGTTTATTCATCCTATCCTTTAGGCCCTTATTATGTGTTTACAGTTTGTGAACACCATTTGTCTGTATTTTTGAGGGACAGTGCCCATTTTTTATTTAACAAAATATTTATCCTTTTTCACTCTGTGCCTCCAAAAGGTCCCTCAAGTCCAGTGCATGTCCTGGTCTTTCTCTCCAAATGTCTCTGTTATAGCTTTCAAATGTTGGCAGGTTCACCTGTCTGTGAGGGCTGGATCTGGCTCCCTGTGGAGTCTGACTGTTCTGTTTATGTAACAACTGAAGAAATCTCTGCAAAAGGATGTAAAGCTTTTCCCCTCTACAGGAGCTCGGAAGCTGGCTTAGCACTGATCCCAGTTTCTGCTAACCCAGGACTCTCAGAGCACAGGGTGGCTGCACACTGTGCTACTGCTAGACCATTGTGTGCCCCCTGCATCTTTATAGTTGTCACTGTCATTCTCTTATAACTATCCAAGCCTTTTTGATATAAGAAATATTTATAAAAGTTGTAACCCCCCCCCCACACACACACACCCCAAGAACCAACTAAAAGCAAATCAAACAAACTTGCAGTAGAACAGAGGTGCCCCTAGTCCAGTGTGAGAAAGAACTGCATCACTATTAGATGTTCCTGCAAATCAGATATCTGCATTTATTTTACCACACCCAACTACTGCCTAAGGAATTTCACATGAGTTTGTTGTTTGGATTCCTTTTCATTGCCACTCCTATATTCGACTCCTACTATGCCTCTTTAAACCTGTACACCCATTCTGAAATGGGGAGTGGTAAAAGGAAAATGAATCCTAACTATTTTTAGTTTTTGTTTGTTTGTGCCCTTATCAGAATGAGAGGAAAAGCAAAATAAATATGTCATTTTATTGTCTGTAAAAATAGCTTCAGGCCTGTACTGCTAAGATACTAAACTTTATACTGAAGCTGAAGTGGCTCTGGACATTAGAAATCTTGCAGAGCTAATTTACCTCTCATGTAGATGGGGGTGTATGGAATCAAATATGTGCTAAAAAGATGTGATTACTACAAAATATATTTGAATTGCATTCATAAAACAACTGCCTGTTGAAGGTGAAGAGAAACAATATTGATGTTAAACTTTTGCATTTTATATTAGGCAACAAAGGGAAATGCCTGTTTTAAAAAGTATTACTAATAAGTATTCTGTGCTTTATATCATGCTCAGAATTGCAAAATATAAAATTGTGCTTTTTAAAACAATCTAAGAAATTGCCTTAACTTCATAGACCTTTGCACTGATTGATTCCTTTTTCTGGAAATTAATATTTTGGTTGAATTGGAATATAATCACCGATTTATTCTGTATAGTGTCTACTCCTCTCAAAAGCTTTATTTTAATGTGTGTGTCACTTCTCTCAATGATTTGGGGTTTTTTAGCTAATCATGCAAATCAGAAAAATGACTGGTGATTTCTCTCTTCCCTTACCATTAGTATACATGGTCACAATTTGTGTTTCTGCCAAAAAGGATCTTAACAGAGCACTGTCAACCTGTAGGCAAACAAAATGGCCTATGTCAACAGTGGTGTCATGTTTAATCTCTTATAGCGTTCCTTAATTTTTAAAAAATTAACTTGATATTTTCATTGCTGTTAAAATTGGAGTTCTTTTAAAAGCCATAGTAATCTGTTGCATGTCCACCTTCTCTCCCATAATACATGTACTCATCCTCTTGATTACTGTGTATATACACATTCTCTTTATTATAGGGCACCTCATACAATATCTCACACCCAGGAGATAATGTAGGTCAGTTGTTTGGACCTATAAAAGTTAGCAACATCCCTTTGACTGCCATTTTCCCAGTGCCTTAATAGAGTGTTCATTTTCAAAACTGTAAAATAAATACTTTTATAAAATACACTTTTCTAAGCATGAAACAGATGTCTCAAATCAAAATTTCATATATTTTATTTATTATAACCTTTTCCTTATACTTTAAACTTAAGGACTAAAATGGCTGCAAAGAAAAAGTTGTATACAGTTTGTGTTGCACACTGCTGTGAGAACATCAGAGACTATTGTTGGTAAAGTCACTTCCCACATAAACATGCATTGTAATACTTGAAATCTGCAAGGTTATGGTTACATTATTTTAGCACCTCTGAAATAGAGGGAGAATCTACACCTCACTCTGACTCTTTAAAATCACATTGTAGTCTGTCTGATATTATACAATGCTTTGGAGTTTGAAATTCATAGTGGTTCAACATTGTGAAAGTTGAATGAGAAAAACTGAGCCAATCCTGTCATAGCCATCCTAGCTGCTAGAGAAGCAAGGATCAAAAAGAACGAAGCTAATCACATTTAAACGTACGTTATACCTGCATTTCTTTAAATGGCTGGTGGAAAGTGCAGCCCAAGGTCCTGAGCCTCTTACACGTGGGCTTAATTTTGTGCACTCACAGTACATAAACTGATGTTCAGAAGTCCTTGCAGTATCAGTGTCTTAGGGTATGTCTACACCCAGCCGCTAGTTCGGCGGCTGGCAATCGAAGTTCTGGGTTCGACTTATCGCGTCTTGTCTGGACGCGATAAGTCGAACCAGGAAGTGCTCACCGTCGACTGCGGTACTCCAGCTAGACGAGAGGAGTACCACGGAGTCGACGGGGGAGCCTGCCTGCCGCGTGTGGACCGAGGTAAGATCGAACTAAGGTACTTCGAACTTCAGCTACGTTATTCACGTAGCTGAAGTTGCGTACCTTAGTTCGATTTGGGGGGTGAGTGTAGACCAAGCCTTAGTTACTTTTCTAAGGATAATGAAAAAACTCTGATAACTCAGATTACTGCCTGTGGTGAATATTGACTTTTTAATGGCGACCATGGTATGTACCAGTTTTTAGGGATCCCAAAAGATTGAGGGCCAGATCATTCTTCTTGATTTTAGCTGTACAGGTGAAAAAAACCCATGCAAATGGCCAAAAATTTGTCAGAGGAAGGGAAATATGAGCCCAAGTAGCAGGAGATCATGTATGGCTTTTGGGGAACTACTCTCTCCTGTCAAATGTATGTGGGAAATACCCACACAACTTAATTCTGACCCTGTCAGCACAGATTCTCAACCTGCACCTTCACACCTCCACATGGAATGAGAAGCGTGGTTTTGTGGTTCAGACATGATTGTAATGCAAGGAGAGCCTGGTTCCTGAGTTGTGTTGTGTTACCAGTTAGAGTAAAGAGCCATGGGGACTAGCGGAGAAGGTCTGGCCTTCCTTAGGGGCCCTGAGATTGGAAGGATTTCTATATGGATCTAAGGTCATCTGTGGGGCAGGAGGGCTGTACCTCCTACCACCTCTAAAGATCTCCAGACTCCATCTACTAGACGAGGCGCTGTTGCAGTGGAAACAGTGGGCTCAAGACCATTGAGGTTTCCACTTACTTTCAGTTTAGTTTAAAAAAAGAAAGTCTTGCCAACACACACTTCTCTCCTCCTCCCACCCCTATGCACTCTGTTCAATATATTTATTTAATGCGGCCAAAAAATGCCACAATGGAGCAATGGTCTTTTTAGGAGTGTTAGAAATGCTGAATACTCCAGGACAGACCACTACCAAGGAAACAGATACAGACACTGTTTGCATGTACTCCTATACAAAATACAGTTTGTGAGTAAATGTAAAAGCTTTTCTGCTATAATCTGTTATCAGTTTCATTTTTCAAATGAGTACTAAACTGCTTGATATGTTGTGGTTAAATCATACTCTTATGAGTTGTATTATGTAAAGAAAAGTAAATACAGCACTAGTTCCTACTTGCTGTCTCCAGGAGACTCTTACTGACAGCCAGCCATGTCTCAAGGGACTCTTCTGATGAAATATTTAAGATAACTAGACCAACTTACAATATGTGCAGTTGCAGTAACTGATCATGCTTACTTTGCTGCAGAGAAACAAAGAAATTAAGATTTCAGTTTCACTCTGGGCAAAAAATTGGCCGCATGATTTAAATGCTAAAATTCCATTGAGCAATTGAAAGAATTTAATTTTTGAAAAGGCAAAATTTTAAAAACCTTGTCATAAAGTTGTTACCAGAATAGCTTATAAGGAAATGCGGATCTTGTATCAAATTTAAAATTTTATATTTTAATTGGGCTTCATCGTGATAAGCTTTAAAGTAACTTCTCATTGTCAAGATGAAGATTTCAGCACACAAGCTGTTTGACCTGCAGTCCAGTTTCAAAATAGGAAGGTATTATAATCTTCAAGAAGAATAACAAATGTAGAATAAACTGAACATACATTTGAACTTATTTTTGTATTTGTTGATGAATTAATATTGAGTGACTGGTTTGTTCCTAAGGTTTTGAATCCAGCCATAGATTGTTGATTTGGTTAATGAACAGCGTTGTACTTTTCACTTTAAAATGTTCCTATAGCCCCCTCCAAACAAAGTCACAATAGATGTGATTATACTTGAAATAGACATTCTGTAGCAGTTATGTTTTTGGTGTGGGTTAAATTCTGCCTTTGAGTTTGGGAATTAGGCAGCACAATAAATTAACATATTTTCTTCTCTTGAGACCTGGGTCCAAATCCCACAGGGCATTAGGCCAAGTTCTCCAACTATCATATTTTGGCTGATGGTTTTCCCACAACTTGATATAGTGCCTCTTTATTATTACCCTTTTGGGTAATAGATGGTCTATTGTCAAATTGTACATACATCCCACAGCATTGTAATCCAAACAACAAAGTTTTAAGGAGCCGTTGCAGTGGCCTCAGCAGAACTATTTCTGAGTTCTGTGGCTGAGGAAAGGGAGCCAGGCTGGTCATGTAGATCCTACCATACCTATCAGGCAGAAGAATGCACTCATGGGAGAGGGCCAGCTAAACCATACCATGGGTGGACTAGTAGGCCATGAAGAAGGCAGTATCCAGCTGGGAAGAAACTTAGCAGAGGGGTATTTTGTGGGAGATTCTCCCAAAGGTCAAATAAGAATCTAAATTTATGGGTGCTTATATCATCCATGAAGTCATAGGAACTTTGGCATCTCTCATTTTAACCCACAAGGTTTCATTGCTAACATTTAAAAACAACAGAAATCTTACCTAGGAGAGAATCAAAATGCCCGCCTAATCTATCCCTTTATGTGGAAAATGCACACAGAAATACTGTTACTCTGTGAATGCCTTGATTGTCTATCTGCATTTCAGTGCTTGAATTAACAAGAGCTAGAAATGGGGACAGTCAGGGGACAAATAAATATAGAGTCATATTTGAAAGGTATTTATGTTCCTTTCTCTTTGTTTTGGATTCAGTAATTGAGAATGTAGCATTTTTGTAAATTCAGTGTGCCAAGGTAGTTAAATGATGTAATAACCCTTTGCCTCTTCCTTGCCCTACATCAGTGCAGAGGAAACTGGGTGGGGTTTAATGGCCTGTGATGTGAAGGAGGTTAGAGATTATCTGTTGGTCTCTTTTCTCTTTAAACTCAGGCTCCTTGAATGGAGAACATACTCATCAGTCTCTCTCTTTTTTGGGGGGGGGGGAGGGAAAAATGGTGAGAATCAGTGTATAAAATCTGTGTTTATGGAATACTTGTTTTGATCTGTAGATGTTTTTTCTCCAGGATATTTAATTGTTAAAAATAACTCTTTTTATCAATTTTTTCATAAAGGCACATAGAAGTGATTCAGTTACTGCGTGAAACTGGAGCTCACCTTTCCAGCCAAGAGCTAGAGAACATAGGAACGGAACTTTGCAGGTAAAGATGACATAAGTTTAGATATTGCATTGTAGCATGGTCCAAGTGTCAGGAGCACAGCTAGCTCCCAGCCTGGTAGCTAGGCAACACAGGAAGCTCAGCTGGGCTCAATGAGCCTTCTCCAAATGTGTGTGTTCCTGATGGGGCAGGGGAGCCAGCAGCCTGCTACTTGATCCTTGCAACAGCAGTAGCACAGCAGCTGCTCAGCTCGTACCATGCCCACAGCTGTACCTGCCCTGCCTTGGCTTCCACTAATTGCTCCAACCCTTGTTCTGCCTTGACTCATGTCAGCTTCAGTCTAGTCCTTGCCTCCCTGCCCTTTTCTGACTCAGACTCTGATCTATGGCTCGGCTTCTTGATTGTGACTTTGGCTTACCCTTTGGCTTGGTGTTCCCAATTCTGATTCTGGTTCTGACCTTTTGGCTTGGCCCCTCAATCTTGACTCTGGCTTCATCCTCGGATTGGTACCTGACTCCTGGATCTATGCTCGCCATTACTCTGGACTGTCGCCACAACCACCAGTTAAGGTCCTGTTGCAACCACTAGGAAGGCCGCCCGTTCCCTGGCATCTTACACCAAGTCAGCTGTGCTAATATGCAGTAGTTACAGTTACATCATCATCATCCTGTTATCTCTGTTTTCAAGAGTAAATGATTGAGTTGTTAATATGCCCAGGATTTACTTTGAAATGGGAAACAAGCAGGGGTTTTATTATTGAAGCAAACCAATGTGGTTGGGTATAAATTACCTGAGTGATACAGTAATACATTAGTGCAAACTAGGGATCCACACGGGGGAGGGGGGGCACGACGGAGGAGAGGGTTACAGCACAGCACTTTGGTGTGCACTACAGTTCAAACCTCCATAGTCTGAGCTGTGGTAAAGTGTAGCAAGGCCCTACGTGAGGAATTCTTGGGTTGTAATCTTGATTCTGACACTGGGTTACTCTGTCTGTAAAATGGTGATTTTTGATAGTAACCTGTTTCAATGAGTGATGTGAGAATTGTTTCTCAAATCCTTTCAAGATGGAAAGCACTATATAAGTAATTATTATATATGCCAGGGACCATTGGGTTCCTGGCATATACTATTTTTGGGCTAGAATTAATAACTAAAATGCAAGTAAAGGGACAAAATTTACTATTGACTGTGTGACATACCTGAAGTACTATAGCAGAACTCCACAAGTGAAATGGAGAGCATTATGGAAAATGTGTAAATGGATTTGAAGCAAGTCTGTCCCTCTTCCTGATGCATTTTTATACATTTTTGTATTACTTTTGGGTTGTAGGGAACTTGTGTTCTTGGTGTCCAGATCTTGAGATTAGAGCACCAGGGACAATTTATACTGAAACAATGGAGTGGTTTTATTCAAAAAGAATAAATACCTGTACTATGGAGGAATAGCTTCAACCTTAACTGTAGAGCGAGAATAGCTTCTGTCTCAAGAAGAATAATAAGAAAATTTCATAAATATGGGTTCAGACCTGCAAATTGGTGGGAACTCTAGCCCCAGTTCACCATACCACTTAAGTACATGCTTAACATTAAGCAGATACATAGTTCCATTGAACTCAACACTTTCCATACACTGCTTTTCCATGCTAATTTTTCATTAATAAAAAATTGCAGTATTTCATCAACTTAAAAGAAAATCATATGGCTTATTTTCAGAGGTACTGGTGACTCGATCACCTGCAGTTCCCTCTGAAAATTGTATCAGTAGATTCTACAATTCTTAAAGTAACAGGCCTTTCCTTCTTTCTTCCTCATTCCCCCAACAATAAATTAAATCCTAGTCTCCTCACCCAGACAGAATACTGAGCAAAATACATTGTACCGTGTCTTCAAGGGCTACAGCTCTGCTACCCCCACAGAAGATATGGATTCCATAGTTGAGGGCCCTCTACTAATAACACCTTGCTACTAGCTGTTGGACATCTAAATATAGGGACTCTTAGGTGGAGTTACGACAATACACAGAAGAGAGACTCTCTGGCACATAGCCTGCACCCAAACCATATAGAGCTATACTACATATTTCCCAGAACATTGCAAGCGATGGAAACAATGGAAAGTCTTTTCAAATTAAGAGTTTGCTAACTCTGATCCATCTGTCAGAAGTATTAGGGGAGCGGCTCAGAAAATTACATTCTTTCACAAATAAATTGACCCCATACATAGCCCCTTCTGCCCTCTGCAGAACCTGTTTAACTGGCTAGCCTGATAGTAGTACTACAAAAATGAGAGCATGTAGCTTTAAACAAAAAGTGAATGTGATGCAATTTGTTGTAGTACATTCAGGGAACATTGTATACACTGGATCTGTATTGCGTGATCTCTTGTATTTTGAATGAAGTGGTAATGAACCCCCGAGGCTTTTGAAGCATTTTAAATTGGTTTGTAATGGTATTAAGCTAACAGAGGACAAAAAAAACCCATTTGTTTTAAAGATATCTACTGTGCAGAGAGTGGAATATACATATGTGGAGAGGAGAATGAGTGGGCTTTGTGCATGGAATGAGTGCATGGATTTCCTTATCTTGAGACTTTCCACCACACAAAATGAACAGAGCATGAACCAGCTCTTTCACAGCCACCCACCCACAGACAAGAATAGTGGCCTCACACCTATGGGGAACCTGGGACTACTGCATCAGTGTAAATCCTGCGGCCATGCTCCTTGCACTGGCCTACACAGAGCTGATGTGGAGTCCAGTTCCACAATGCACATGGTATTGAGAGAGACACTGAACTTTGACTTTTCAGCAGGGCACTTCTGCACAAGGGAACCACTTCACTTATACTGCTCTAGAAGGCCTTCGGTGTCCCTTTGCAGAGGGGTGAATTTCCTCCAGAGTGTATGAGCCAAAATGCTAAAGTGTTTGTAGTTAATATTGTCTTGTTGCAGATGTTCTGTCCTTCCAAGGTGTCAGGAATACTCACTTTGGGATATGACAGCTCTTAGATGATTTGAGCAAACTCAGTGATTTATTCTTCCATACTATTCAGTTTCACTTTATCCGCCACCCCTGCACCGTCTTCCTAGGGAGTTTTCTCATACTAGGCATTGGCATATTGGTGAGGTTGTTGCATGTGTTCAGCCTGGTTAGAGTTGCCTTTGGAACAAATAGATGTTTTACTAACTCCTCCTTCGGTCTAATTTAAGTGACCGGCACCATGGCAATATGCCCAGCCCCCAGGGTATGGAGAGCCAGAGCCTAAGTAGCATTCAAGGACTGGTCTAGCTAATTTTAGCATTGTGTCAGGAGCCATCTTGTATTGTTCTGTACCTGAATTAAGATCCAAAAGCCAGTTTTTCTCACTGCTTCTCTATTGTCAAAATAATTTGGCTTTATTCTGTATTCATTCATCTCCATGGCCAGAGCTTTTGCTGTTCTAACGCTAGCCCCATAATTTCCTTATCTTTAGACATAAAATGATTTAGGATTTAGAAACTGAAGTGTTCGGTTTAGTACATTTGGTCATCAGCTGATAACTGTAAAATGTCAGTTGGAATTCTTTCTAGAGCATCTAATTCTTTCTAGAGCATCTACTTGCAAACAAAACACTATCATGTTATCCAGTCTTTTAGCCGCCTCTTCTAAGGGTTAATTCATCCTGTTGTTTTTAGAAAGTCAGATGAGGAATTTGCATTTTTAAGATGTTTAGTTCTTCGATCTCACGTTTCCATTTTGTCGAGATGAGAACTAAGTTTTCTTACCAGTCATCCCTTGGAATCTTCCAAATCTGTTTTCCTACTGCAGGGGTATTGTTGTCTTTATGCAAAACAAAACTGTGACCACTCCAAGACATATAATGGTGACTCTCCAAATTTGTTCAGAAAGCTACTCCACTAGATTCAGTTTAGCCACAAATTTGATTTATACTACTGTTTTTTAGACTGTCTATTAAGTGAATGTCACCTGTTCTGAACAGTCTGTGCTCAACAAGGCTGAAGTAAGGGCAGGGGGGGAGCAAGCAAATGAATTCACTCACTCATATCCTCATATGTTAAAATATCAGTTCATGAAATCCAAGGATGCTCTTTTTCAAAAATGTTATCAGGATAACATACCTTTTTAAGTCTGATCACAGATGTTGGGATAAATTATAGTTCTGAAGGTACTGGGACCATGCTTCTAATACCTACTTGGTTAACTTTCTGAAGAAATAAAATATGAAGCAGGCTTTTATAATCTTAATCTCCCATCTCTCCTTGCAGTTATGAAACATGAACAAAAAGGCCTGGGGACACTGGATAATATGAACGGTATCCTTGAGTGCACTTCCTTGAAGGCTCTCTCCCAGATGTGGTGTAGACATACCCATGCGAGACATGCAGGAAGGTAGCTCTTCTGTTGTAAACTAGGGGAGTCCGTAGTAGCAGGACTTCTCTCTTGTGCTCCTTCCAAGGCATGCCAATGGCTCTCCTCTGGAGTGGTTCTCCTCTGTTGCCAACCTGTTAGGTGCAGAGGAGGCTTCTGGCTGTGAGTAGGAGGCCCTGCAAACCTCAGAAGGTACATAGCAGTGGAGTTCCTGTGATGCAGACCTAAGGAGATTTCCTTTTTGGCACCCCTCTGAAATTGGATTAAAGTTATTTAGAATCAACATAATGTCTGTGAGATGCAAGATGACCAAGCTACTTGCATTCTTCAAGCATATCAAACTGATTGACTCTTTTCAACTTAAAAATCTCATCTAGGTCTTTACCAAAACAATTCCTTTGAGGCAGTAAACCTCAAAGGATGCCCCCGGCCCTATTTAGCTTTCATATCCTGGAGGGAAAATGTAAATTGGCTGTGAATTAATCAACAGGATAGAGTAAAGGTCACATATAGTGACAGCAGTGAAAACAAATAATAAACATTTATCTCACTGGTTTTGCTCTTGGTTAGGATACAGTGGTACTAAATTATCTGTTTGTTCATTACCCATTTGAGCAATTGTGACTTGATAACCTGCCATTCTTAGTTTTTGTTGTTAAAGACTCCCATCTATGACGATGTCAGCAAATTTGGACAAATCCAGACACAAAAGCAAAAGATGTAGCAAAAGATGAATCTTCTGAAACAAATAAACTTTCACTTGTTGAGTAGCCACTGCTGTGAGCTACTCATTTCCCTATTTTTCTAATACTCCTGCTGTCTTGTGCAATTTATAAGGGCTCTTTCCTTTTAACTCAGTATTAAACTCCCCCCTTTGGTCTGTTGTCAGTGGGAAATAACCTTTTTGCAACAACATTGCTTTCCATTAGTGCTTCCTCAACATTTCGTCTCTTACCTATGCCGGCTTCCACTATTAAATTTCTCATACAAAACAAAGACGCTAACTCCTCTCCCAGCCAAAGGCACAGGCTTTGTCTTCTTCCCACCCTCTCAGGCTGCTGCAAGGAAAGACCGTGAAAAAGCTTTCTTCTCACCCACCCTCAGGCCGCTGCAGTTAGAGGTTTCCACTCCCCTTTACAGATTTTTTTAAGTACCTAAAAATAAGTATCAACAGTTGAGAAGTGGCTTCAGACTAGCAGGGAGTAACAAATTTTGCAGACTTGACTGCAGAATGACCCTTCTACAAGCTGTCCTGGCTGCCTGCAGCTGAGATCTCACATGCCTTTACTGCACTCCTTCCTCCTCCTCCCCCACCTCCAGCAGTCAAGTCTGCTCAGCCAGTCTACCACACTCAGGGGCCTTTCACCTTCCTCCTTACCCGTGGCCTGCGGTCCTCAGTACTCTTTTCCTTCAGAAAGAGAGCGACATTCAGGGCAGCAGGTCATATGCCACAGACTAAACAAACAGGCCTTTTTCATCCCTCACTTCAATGAGATCCAACCTCAGTGGAGAATCACCTGGCTGTTTCTGTTCAGATATTCATCAAGTATCAATATTAATGCTTAAAGGCCTTACAGCTCCAGAGCTAACATCCTCTTGAGATGCCTGGGGGTAGCCCCAGTCCTTAAAGCGTGTCAGGTCGCAGATCTGGGAAACAGCCTTTCTAAGAAGCCAGCTAAGTTGCTGAGGGGTACACATTTTTAGTGCGGCTGGGGAACCCCTCTGATTGGTTGCTTTCCCCAGGGCTGCTGCTACAAGCAGGCAGAGCTCTCCACTCCATCCCCAAGCAACCGGCACCATTCTCGCAGGGGATGGGGAGGAAGCAGAAAGAATCCAGCAGGCTCATGATGGCTCTGCTCCTCTGCTCCTTCCATCCCTGCATCCTGGGAAAGCAGAGAGGAGACCTCAGGGCAGCTCCCCAGGATTTTGGGGTGGGGTGAAACACCCCTAGAGCTGTAGGAGGAGCAGAGGTGAGGCTGAAAGGGGCAGAATTGATATGTGGATTGAGGGGCGGGATTGATTTGAGGTCAGAAATAATTGCTGGGGGGACAGGCAGATAGATGGCGGAGTGATGGTGAGACCCACCCACTTTTTTCAGACTACATGCTGTTCTATTGTTTCAGCCTGTCTGCAGGTGACATTGCATTGGGGCACATCCAGGTGTTTTTCACACCAGAGGAGCTAAAAACACTTTTTTTAAATGAAAGATTAAGTTCTGCAGATACTAGTGGGGCTGCCAGCAGGCCTGCAAGAAACTGCCTGTGGTGTTACACCACAGATTCAAAATCCACTCGTGTCTTGATTCACTTTGGAACGGTATAATGTTTGTCATCTAGAAATGGTGGGCATAGACCACCCTTAGCAGACTTTTTTTCTCACTGTGTGTAAAATGGCTGTTTATTGGCACTGAGTTTTATAAATTGTCCTTAATTTAAGATCCAAATACTGTAGCATCATTACAATTATCCAAATGGCACCACAGAAACATAATGCTGTCATAACCGCTGATAATGACTATTAACATTCATGCTAGAGGCAATATTGTATCAGATATGTTTATACAACTTTTGGAGTTTGTTTTTAAGTGCAATATTTTGGTAGCATGTCTGCTGTCACTCTCTGTATAGTAAAACTATTATTGAAAATGCAAAACTCTGCAACTCAAATGTGGGATAGCTCCCCCCCAGACCCCCTTAAACGCCATTTCACAGGATAAATATTGTGTTGTGAAATATGAAACTGCGTATCTTTTTTCCCCTTTAGTCATAGTCACACCCACTGGGTGAAACTAGCCTGTTGTAAGTTGCTTATAATACAGCCTTGTTAATTTAAGGAACTGATTCATCAAGCCGTGTTGCTGGCTCAGCTGTTCAAAGCTTTTGTAAACTTCTCCCTCCCTTACTTGCGCCCCCCCCCCCCCCTCCTGCCCGTCATGCCTAAGATTGTGTTTGGTTTAGTGTTCACATTAGTTTCTCTGATAGTTAAGAGAACACAGTATTACAGTGAGATGCCCTTACAGATTTAGAAAAAGTAAACTGTTCTTAATTGTTCTTTTTCCAGCCTCGCTGCTAATGGCGATGTGGAAGGGTTGTATGCCTGGTATCTAGCTGGTGCAAACCTGGAACAAACTGGGTATGATGGCAGAACTCCCTTACAAATAGTAAGTGTGACTATTGCTGTACTGCATGTGGAGCTCTGCTAAGCATGTGTGTTATGGCATATCTGTTCTGACATGTCAGATGGTATTAGGTTGGGCAAATTAAATGCCACTTTGGTTCCGACAATTTTGATTAAAAAAAAGTCTTTGCTTCAAATTAATGACACTTCCAGAACTCTTGTCAAGTAATAAGTCATTCAAAGCCATCATTCTCCCAACTCTCCACAAGTAATTAGACATTTCAGTCAGGCTTTAAGTAGTTTTGCATGCCTGTGTACATGCATACAAGCCATGGCAGTACTCTTTAAATTTCTGTTTACAGGCAGAGGCTACAGGGCATGTGGAGCTTCTAGACTTTCTTAGTCAACTGAAGATAAAGCAGGTAATGGTTATTTTAAAAGTTCTTGTTTGCTGAAATGAGCCTGGGTTGTCTTTTTTGTTGCCGTTGTTATTGTTGTAGGATGGTTTTGTAGTTAAGGCCCTGGACTGGGCTTGGAGAATTCTGAGTCCAGTTCCTGGTTCTGCCACAAACTTCTCTGTGACCTTGAGCAAGACCTTTAACCTCTCTGTGCCTCAGTTCCCCATTTATAAAATGGGGATATAATCTAAATAGACTGCCTTGTCTATTTAGATTATAAACTCTTTGGAGCAGGGACTGTGTCTACACAGGATCCATACAGCACCTAGTACTATCGGATCCTGAATTTCATCTAAGTGTTACTGTAATGGAAAAGAGAGAGAATTTACAAAGTAAAGAATGCATTAGTGAGTTTCTTCTCCGCAGGTCTGACAACCACTGGTACATCGATTTAAATTTACTTAAGTAAACCCAAATCAGGAATACTTCTAGTCAGAATCAAAACAGACAGACAAACTACAACCATGCAAATACTTCAGAGTTTACATATTTCATTCAAAAGGAAAATGTCGTGTTTTTGTAATGTGTGCAAATAGATTACGCTTATAGCAACCAAGAAAATACATTGAGTGAATTAAACATTCCCCAAAACACGTATCTTGATACTTAAACCGACAAGTTCCTTTCATGTAACTGTATGGATCTGTTTTCATTTGATGTAACTTAGGAGTCTTTGGGCAGAGGATGAGTTTAATTAGCTAAACAATCTAATAACAGCAAGAGGGAAAACAGCATCTTTGGGAAATACATATTGCGCCTTCACCAGAAACTTAAAAAACAGATTTCAGAGTGGTAGCCGTGTTAGTCTGGCAACTCCCATCTTTTCATGTACTGCTATATATATCTTCCTACTGTATTTTCCACTCCATGCATCTGATGAAGTGGGTTTTAGCCCACGAAAGCTTATGCCCAAATCAATGTGTTAGACTCTAAGGTGCCACAAGTCCTCCTTGTTGTTTTTAAAGAACAGAGTGACACTTCAGCTCTGGTTGCAACTGTTTTCTGGGGTATGTCTACACTGCAATTAAAAACTCGCGGCTGGCCTGTGCCAGCTGACTCGGGCTTGCATGGCTTGGGCTGTGGGGCTGTTTCATTGCAGTGTAGACTTCCAAACATTTCCACATCAAGATTAAAAGGCAAGATGGGCTCATTTGCCAGAGCAACAACTTGGGATCACTTCATATCATCCCACTCCTTTCTCATCTCATCCCTGGCATGTTTTGATGGCATATTCATCTGTCTTGTCTGTATTAGATTGTAAATTCCTCTGAGAAGCACCCTTGCCTCATATGGACACCTATGGCACTAGATAAATGATAACACACATTCTGGCTCACTGGCTTGAGGACAGACTGTATTGTAGTTAGCCAGCACTGAAACCAAGTGGCGCAGATCTTCAGCTAGACTGAATACACCAATGACAATTTAACCAGCAGAGCATTTGCCCCCGGCTATCCTAACTCAGGATTTTGTTCCTAATAATGTAATTTAGAAAATCTTAATTATAAAAAAAAAAAAAGAGAGAGAGAGACCTGACTAAGCACATGTTAGGAATTATTGACGATTGACAGTAGAAGACTTGAGTTTAAAAGGCCTCACAGATTCACCCTGCCATTGTAGATTCTGAATCAGGACAGTAGGAGAGATCAGGAATTTCAGAGATTATCTGAATTCTAAATTATTTACACTGAATGTCAAAATTAACAGTATTGACATATATCTTCTCCAGCTACAGTCAAATGAAACTGGGAGAACAGTCAACCAAATCTTAAATGATGCGTGAATGTTTGGAGAAGATTTACCACTCAGCTTGCCACTATAACTGGAGGAATTTCAAACACTTAGATTTTTTTTTCTCAAAATTCTACTCTGATGCAATCCTCTCACGTTGGAGATTAGATATCTCTTTTCCAGTGTACTGGAAAATCTAAGACATTGGAGAGGTTAAAAAAAAAAACCCTCAGGATGTTTAAACACTTTGGGCTGGATTCTCCACTGCTATGCACCTTGGGTAGTCATTTACACCTGTATAAAGTGGATGTAAAACGCTCCCATTGGTGTATGTGAGTGGGGAATTCTCATTGGTAGCATTCTATACCCACTACACGCTGATTTAGTGTTTCAGTAAAATTCAAAGATTTGTGGTGCCTTTACATTCACCTCAGTTGAAGTCAATATTTATTTTTAAATAAAATTTGATATCAGACTGAGAAGCATATCACTTTAAATCTGTAACTCTCATATGGGCCATCTCTTGATCTTTTTTTTTTTTTTTTTTTTTTTAATCTTCCTTATAGGAAAGACAATCTGAAGGCATTCCTGAGTGTTGGATTAGAGTTTACTCAGTAGGCTACAATGTAAGCTCTTCTTGGAAAGGCTTCAGGCAAATTTGAGTGGTCCACACTGCATGTCTTAAAAGCTAACTGTTTCGTTATATGATTTCTCCATAGGTTATGGAAAATGAACATTCCTGGAAAAAAAGCCAGTTTTGAACAATTAAACACTACTGGGCAATAATTTAAAAAAAAAAAAAAAAAAGAAGAAGAAGAATTAAAAAAGGAAGATGGAGATGATCGCAGATGTTACTAGAGTATATTGGGAACCTAGAATTAATTTAGAAATATATTTACTTTTTTCTTATCTTTTAAGATTATTTTCTTATGGCTGATATTTTAAATTTCTTTTAAAAAATGAAAACTTGTTACACTAGCATGTCACATCTCAGTTTAGGTCCTTTTTCAGTGCCAAGTGTCTGAGCATATAGCTAAACAAATGAGATTAGAATGTCATGATATAGTGTCTCTTACTCTATAAATATTTTATTTTTCTATAACTAGTATGCTGATTTTTTTATTTTCTATAATTGGGACACTGAGTTTTTAGCTAGTAAATCTATGGGGGAAATGCTGCATGCAACCGGCAGCATTTCTGTTATGTGAATTTATATTTGTGGGGGGGAATTCAAAGTTGATTATATATTCATGGATTTACATTAATAAAATCTCTGGAAATAAACGTTTGTTTCACTTCACTGGTTTTTTGCAATAGTTTAGATCGTGTCAGTAATAATAATTACAACAACTGTGTGTGTGTCAGCGCAAATAATTGCATCAATCAAGAGCATCCGCCTGCAGTTCTGTGCTAATATTCACCAATGTGTCACTTTAAACTACACTTTTTAAATGTATTATAAGGCTGACACCTTAAACACAGGGCTTGTTTGCACTGCGCCACAGTGCAGACTACAGGCTTCAGAATTGTGCGCCAAAATGTTGCTCACTGCTCTGTGTGGATGCTTCAGGTGTGTACTAAAAGGTACCCAGTTAACATTAACATGAACTATAGTAAGAGACACTTTGGTGCACTCTGCAATTCGAATCCCCATAGTTCACACTGTGGCACAGTGTAGACATAGCCACATTCATTGATGGGACTCTTTAACTGAACTGAGTTTCTGTAACAATGATTTTACCTACCTTCTGACCAGGACATAATCAGAATAGCTATGTTTGACATCAGATTGTATCTTGAGTGGCTAAAGAATTAATAGATTTCTGGTTAAAGCAATAATGCTTCAAGGTATGAAAGCCTAGAACTTGCAAATATAGAGAATACTTAAGGCAGATGCACAGACAGGGAATACAACTTTTGATTTACAACTATGATTTCTGATTTTATGTCTTCCTCAAACAAATGGCACCTTTGTTGAAGCACGGAGGAGTTCCTCCCCCTTTCCATAGCTACCCTTTCCATGCAGCCAATGCACCACTGATCCTTTCTGAGCCCTTTAGCATTGGAAGCCTTCCCAGGCCAAGTTACAGACCAAATTCCCCCAGGAATATGGAGTGAACACTATGCACGTGATTGGAGGAAACCCCGCTTTCTCTGCCAAACACAACTGTTCTCCTATGGAATATACTGTAGACATACGAGCCAATTTTCACACCTAGAAATACATGATCTTGTTTTATGCTAACATACATTTGGTGCATCCATTCACATTGGAGCATTCCTCTAGTCACAAAAAACATCTTAATGCATGTACAAAAATACTGTCTCTCATTACTACTATATCAGCCTAATCCAGTATGGGTATGATTGAACAGTATTGGTGTATTAGGAACTTCTCTTACTAAGCTAACATCTTGACCCATTGCATTAATAAAATTTATTAAATGGCTAGCATTACATAGCAAGTAAATTATAGCTCTCACATTAATATGGATCAAGCTAATAAAATCCAAAGATAATGATTAAATAAACTTCAAAAGGAACAATGTCAAGATGTTTTAGGCCACAATTTTAACATATCTTTGAACTGGTAAATTATAGGCGGATTTAACAATTTAAAAGCTATGTACATGTATTATCCTGATCATAGTGCATGAGAATAGCTTTATTTGTACAAGACCTAGACTGAGTGACATCTTAAGAATAATCCTGCAATGGTAAACTTTCTAAAAATTGCTACACTGGAACAGGAAATCCTTCACTAACAGTAATATGTCACTTGAAGATAAATTAAATTTGGGACTGAAATGGTGGAGTTTGGGGGGCGGGAAGAGCTTTAAACTGATTCTGGGAGACAAAATCAATTCATCCATGGCATCCATTCTTAGTGACACAGCAGAATTATTATTGCAATACACAGTATATAAGAGCACTTATTGAGAAACCCTCAAAGGACCGACATATACTGTGGATACCATTCTATCTTTAGAAAAGAAAATCAAAAAAGCATATATGCTAAAGTAGAAAAACTGGTGATCACGTCTTTAAAGTGTACAATACAGCATATCTTTCTATACCACACTTCCTGTACAAGCATCTTAAAGTGACTTAAAAAAAAGTACTAGCCTTCGGCATTAAAACTGGGAAAAAGGTAAGTTATTGACTTTTTCCTGCACATAAACCAGGTAGACAAATTCCGATTTTTAAAACACTTGAGGCCAAGTTTTCAGTCATAGCGTAAGTGAACTCTACTCCATTGAAATCAGTGGTATGTCCAGCATTTCTGGTTAAGTTTGGGCAAAAGTTTAGAAATGTGATATAGTAAGAAAAGGGTTTATATCCAAGAACTTAATAAAACCTTAGAATTAGAATGCAATACTCAAGTCACGTATGTGGAATGAACACTTGCCTGCTATGGCTAGGAAAATTATAATAATGCTTTATAACTGAAGAGAAATATGTCAAAACCAACTAAAATACAATGGTAAGCTTTTAACTCTGATGTAATATGCTGTTCACATTCTGCGTAAAGTAGCAAGCAACGTGAAAAGTTCCAGATAAATTGCACCTGGCAATGTAAACAGTCCGGAAGGTCCGCAGAGAATGAGTTTTTAAATTATGTAGCTGAGGTATATTAAAAGCATGAAAGAAAGGATAAGCATTTACCTGAGACAGTAAATAGTAGTAACCTTTTTATATGCTAAATGACTGTAAAGGATTCATGATGTAATTAAAATGCCAAGCAAAAGCTATCACAGGAAGGGAACAAAGCAGGGTTCTGAACCTTTATAGCAGGCTATTGATACTCTCATTAAAGGGAACTGAAAAGGATGAAGCTATAATGGAACCTCAGAGTTACAAACACCTCGAGAATTAATGTTGTTCATAATTCTGAAATGTTCATACCTCTGAACAAAACATTAGGGTTGTTCTTTCAAAAGTTTACAACTGACTTAATACAGCTTTGAAACTTCACTATGCAGAAGAAAAATGCTGGTTTTAACCACCTTAATTTAAATAAAACAAGCACAGAAAGTTTCCTTACCTTGTCAAATCTTTTTTTAATTTTCCCTTTATTTTTTTAGTAATTTACATTTAACACCGTACTGTACAGTATTTGTTTTGGGGGGGGGGGGAGGGGTCTCTGCTGCCTGATTGCGTACTTCCAGTTCCAAACGAGGTGTGTAGTTGACCAGTCAGTTTGTAACTCTGGTGTTCGTAACTCTCAGGTTCTACTGTATTCAAAAAGTAGCAGGGACCACCTTAAATCAGCTGTGGTGTTTGCTCAGACTTTGGCTGAAAGTTACTTTAGAGTTAGAGCCTAACTAAACCAAGAGTTGTTCTCCTGTAGTCAACTGAATGGGGAGAGGAGTAACCATGTGTCTCGTGAGTGTCACCATGATAATTATGCCTTTGAATCATAGCACCCATGTGAAATATATATATAGTACAAACAGTACAGCATAGGTCCAAGGACTCTGCCCGGTGAGACCTCAGAGTGCAGGCGAATCACTTTAAAACATATTGAGCTTCAATCACTGAAGCAGCAATCCATGGAATTGGAGTTTTCCCAAGACCTCCTTTTACTTGGTTCCCCAAGAACTCTGTTTGACTCCAGGCTCACTCAAGTTCCTTTACTAGGCATAGAGCAAAGCTACGCTGAGTTGGTCAGACTCAAGCATAGGGGCTGGATATAGGGCGTATTACACATCCAAAATTACACAGCAAAACGTATATACATTTTTACTAATGCTAGTAATACATGCATTTTTAACTACACATTGCATTATATGCTTCATGATTGGCTTGGTTACTTTTTCGAAACCAATCCCTATACAGCATGATCTGTCCATGTGCTGTTCCTGTATAACTTGACTTTTACATTCCAGGTTTATTTTGTCCACTGTTCGTAGCACCAAGGTGTTCCTGCTTACCTTAGCTACCACAGACATCCTGACTCCACCCTACTACTGCTTGTTAAGCCCCTATTTAACCTTCCATTCACCTTCCCAATCATGCACACTAAGAAATGAGGTCTGTCTTACATTGTTACTACCCAAGCCAACACATGGTCAATGAGTTAGGTGAAGCAGTATGATCCAATATTATATTTGCTCAAACCACTAGTAAATACTAAGAAGGTTGGTCTCTATAAAAAAGAAAGCCTGAACCTTGTCAGACTTCTCAGCAAGGTCATTAGTTTGGAAGAAATGATCTAATTAGGTTGCCACAACTTTTTCAGCCTCTCTTGTCCAGAAAGATCAGCTGTCAACATTGCTGAGGACACAATAATGTCTGTGAATGCTAAAATTACCCAGGATTAATTAACTAAATCTAGTGTCACTTCTAAAAGTTGGTGATAAAATTTTTAGCTAGATCAGGGGTGGTCAAACTACGGCCCAAGGGCTGGATCTGGCCCGTGAGCCGTTTTAAGCTGGGAGTGGGGTCTGGGGCTTGCCCCGCTTCAGCGCTTGGTCGGGGGCAGCACCATGCAGCTCCCAGAAGCCTCTGGCACTCCAATGGGAGCTGGTGGGGTGATGCCTGTGGATGGGGCAGCGTGCAGAGCCACCTGGCTGCTCCTCCGCATAGGAGCTGGAGAAGGGACATGCCACTGCTTCCAGGAGCCGCTTGAGGTAAGTGCCACTTGGCGCCTGCCCTGAGCCCCAACCCCCTGCCCAGCCCTGATCCCTCTCCTGCTCTCCAAACCCCTCGGTCCCAGCCCAGAGCACCCTTCTGCACCCCAAACCTCTCATCCCCAGCCCCACCCCAGAGCCTGCAGCCCCAGCCGGAACCTGCACCCCTTCCCACATCCCTGCCCAAGGCCTGATCCCCCTCCCACCCACTGAACCCCTTGATCCCAGCCCAGAGCACCCGCTTACACCCCAAACGCCTCATCCCTAGCCCCACCCCGGAGCCCACACTCCCAACCAGAGCCCTCACCCCCTCCTACACCCCAACCTCAATTTTGTGAGCATTCATTGCCCCCATGCAATTTCCATTCCCAGATGTGGCCCTCAGGCCAAAAAGTTTACCCACCCCTGAGCTAGATGATACTCGAAAGTTTTGGTGGCATTTTGCATCCATAGGCTACTCTGATGTTTTCTCAGAACTCCTACTGGAGTACATAACAGAGAGAATATGGCCCTTTGTAGACTCTGTTGCTATACACGGCTATGCAAGGGATAGAGGGGTTTTGCCTCATTCCTGTTCCAACACTTGATGACATCCCTTCAGGCAAAGGTATTTCCCCTGGTTTTACATGCTGTCAGCCTCAAACCATAGGACACATCTAGGTCTTCTTGACCAGAAGCTTGGTGATTGTGAGAGCCTCTTCATAGCAAGGGCATGCATGTTAGGCAGTGCAGGCAGAGTTTCTGGGTGTGCATTAGTCATATTGTCTGTCAGAACAGGTAATGGTGTGTGGGTACACAATAAATACATTTTATTGCAGTAGTGCCTGTTGGACCAAATCCCAGTTGGGGCCCTATTCTGCTACGCACTGTACAAACACACAGTTAGACGTGGTCTCTGCTCTGAAGCGTTTACAGTCTAAATTCAGACACGATGTATGTGAGTTCAGTAAGCAATAGGGGAGGGCAGGGCAAGGAAAGCAATAAAACATGCATTTCCGTAGGCTGGCTATTTGCATAACTTGATTTCAAATAATTTAAATTATTTATATATAAACAAAATGATGATCCTGTGAGTTCAATAACCAAATGGCATATCACGTACCCTATCGAAGCACTCCAGGCTAAACTGAGAAGTAACTTAGCGACAGTCTTTTATCAAGAGGCAAGTAATTATCACAAGTGATTGTAATAAGGCCAGTCCAGGGAGAGCTTTAAATAGTAAGTCAGAGACCTTGACTTGAAGTCTGTATTCAAAGGCTGGATGCTGGGCTGATGTGTTACAGGGGCTCACGGAGCACAGGCTGCTGGGCTTTGTACCAGTTGGAATCAGGCCCTTTCAGAGGTCCAGAGGGGCCCGGGCCATACTAAAAATAAAAAATGACGACACATGATCTAATCTTGTGCCATCAGAACCGATATATTTTTATTAATATTTATGAACATTTTTAACTCTTTACTATGACAAAATCTATATCAGTTAACAAAAAAAGTCTTTTACCAAATCACATCTCTTATTTGCTTAAATTTTGCAGCTCTAAGCTGAGAGAGTGTGTCACATTTTGGTCCGATAGGGATGTGCATAAAAATAAGTTGCAAAACTTATCAAATGCCAAAAAATTAACAAGTGTCTAAATTTGAGGCCCCCCTGTGAGTTGAGGCCCAGGCCAAATGGCCCTCCTGACTCCCCCCCCCCCCGCCCCCGATTGGCCCTGGTTGGAATATTTTTCAGGGTGTGTGCCTTCATTCGTAGACATGAGTTGCAATAATCAAGTCTAGAGGTCCCACTTGGATCACTGTGGCCAGGTCTGTTTGATAAGATGTGATGCAATCTTCTGGCCAGATAGAAGTGGAGTCTGGACATGTGTCAGAGTGTTTGTGCAGCCCGTCTAAACTTTCAACTCCCATGTTGTAAGCCTGTAAGATTAGCTTCTAACGTAAAAGTTCCAGCCATTCATATAGTTGCTTTGCTTTGCATCTTTGCTGGCCACTGTGGGCATGGCTACATTGCAGTTAACAACCTGTGGCCGGCCTGTGCCAGCTGACACAGACTAAGGGGCTGTTTTTAATTGCAGTGTAGATGTTCAGGCAGCCCAGGTTCTAGGACCCTGCAAGATGGGAGGGTCCCAGAGCACAGACCAGCTGCAGGTGTCTAATTGCAGTGTAGACATACCCTGAGGGTGAGGTAAAATAGGTCAGTTTATTCATTAAGAGTATCCTGGACAAACTCGCCACCTGTAAACCAGTCCCCAATTACACTCATATGCTTTGACTTGAAAAATTCCACCACAAAAGCCATGAAACCTGAAGAATCTGATGTCATGACAGCAGAGATGTTGAAAAATGGTTCGTCATGCAAACTTGTCCCCCTGCCATTGTATTCTCTATGGCTTGAGCTAACAGTCAGATACCAAATCTAAAGAGACGATCAAATTGCTAAAGGATAATGGCTTTTGTCTAGAGACATTACCCAACAACAAATTATGCTGAATCTTCAGAACCAGCTGTGTGGGTGAACGTGAACAATAAGATTATAATAAGGTTTGTGTTAATTATTGCATTTCGGAGTGTAATTAAAAATGTACTTTGTGTCTGACAACTAACTTTTAAATGTAAATTTCTTGGCTAAGATTTTCAGACGTGACTAGTGATTTTTGGGTACCTCAGTTTCCAGGTCCCAACTCGAGACACCTTAAAGGGAGCTGATTTGCAGCGAGCAGGTGATCATTAACACTGGAAACATCTTGTCCCCTGGCTATTTCATTGGTATTTTTATTTCAAAATATCACAAGTTTACAAAATAGCTGAGGGGGAGGAGGGGACGAGGGAGAGTCTTGGGCCCAATTTCTCTGACATAGGGTTGGGTGTCCAGGATGAACTTCAGAACTGACTCAACAGATTCAATTTCTTTTACAATTCTGCACCTCTCAAGCTGACATCCTAAATGTTTGCAGCTCGCTGAAGTTTGAAAGAACTACCCTGAATGCTGGGGTTACAGTGGAAAGGTCACAGATCACTAATGTACAATGGGACTACTGGAAGTGGAGAAATATCCACTGATGATTTGAAATGTGCTTTTTCTAACGTTAGTGTCTTTGCTGCTCTTGAGATGCATGTAAATCTTCATCAGTGTCAAGATCTCAGAGAAAAAGGATAACTACTCCCAGAGGATAGATCATGCTGATCAGTTTGACAGTTCTCAAGCTAGCCCTGAATCGCAAGGATTGTCTTTAGCCCTGTTTTATATTTACTGATGCAAGAGCATAAGTAATTGTTGCAACCACTGATGAAACCTGTGTGCATGCAAAGCCTAGGTGGCTCTTTCTTATTCTATACCAGATACCAAAAGAAGTGACTTGTGTAACAATGAACCAGAAGGCATCACTGTTTGTTTACTGCTAGCAATCATGTTTCTGTATGTTTGATCCTGTGCTGGATATTTTGTATTAGGTAATTTATACTACTTGGACCACTGAAATGAACAAGGTGTTAAATCAGAAACGTACAGTATGTATCCTCTAGAGCCTATGTTCTACATTGTCAGGGGATGAGCTAGACAACCAAGTAGGTCTTTTTATCGCTATTGTCTATGTTTAATGTACTAGATACAGATCCGTCTTCCGTTACACTCATTTCTGAGCCTGAGAAATGCCATCCACAAAGTGGTGATGTTTTCCAAACTAAACAGTGAATGTTTGACATCACATGAAGCTACTGGTTATTCATATTTTTATTTGTAGTTTGAGCTATAATTTATTTATTTAAAAGTAGCAGCTGGAAATTCCCTATAATCTTTACAAAAGTTCACAGTTCTACAAAGTACGTCCACCCCTTATTTCTCAGTAGTAAAAGGCTGAAAGAATTGGGTTTGTTTAGTTTGGAAAAGAGAAGACTGAGAGGGGACATGATAGCAGTTTTCAGGTATCTAAAAGGGTGTCATAAGGAGGAGGGAGAAAACTTGCTCACCTTAGCCTCTAAGGATTGAACAAGAAGCAATGGGCTTAAACTGCAGCAAGGGAGGTCTAGGTTGGACATTAGGAAAAAGTTCCTAACTGTCAGGGTGGTTAAACACTGGAATAAATTGCCTAGGGAGGTTGTGGAATCTCCATCTCTGGAGATATTTAAGAGTAGGTTAGATAAATGTCTATCAGGGATGGTCTAGACAGTATTTGGTCCTGCCACGAGGGCAGGGGACTGGACTCGATGACCTCTCGAGGTCCCTTCCAGTCCTAGAATCTATGAATCTGTGAATCTATATAGTAATTACAAATGTTTCCTATCTGAAGTTATCAGTAAGTTTGAAACTGTAAATCCAGGTGTTTATTACCAGGAAGACAGGTTACTACCAATGTATTGTTATACTGGCATGTGACACTCAACAGGTTGTTATACTGACAAATCAGATTACACTAACTAATGTAAACAAGAAGTTGTAGCATCAACATTTGTTATGATTATATGGATTGGTGAGTCCTAGGGGAAACAGCTAATCAGTATGCAGCAATCTGCATATTATTTTATTATTTTTACACCACCTAAGAATGTGCTAGTTGCTTTCCAGACAAGTAGAACTCAAGATCCCAGCCCCAAGGAATTTACAATCTAATTTCAGGTGACCCACAGTGAATGAGGATGGGCAAGCAAACAGAAGTGGGGAAGTGATATGGAAAATCAAAGGTTACAATAATAGGATCATGTGGTTACACACTTAAGGCATGAACGCATCTTAATGGTTCAGATAGAAAGATACACACAGAGAACGTTGAATGAACTCACTCTTTGTATATGACTGAGCCTGCAAAATGAGGCTTTTAGGAAGGATTTGAATGGGGGATAGAGGTGGCTTGGTGAGCTCTGGAAGGGCGTTCTGTCCATAGGAGTGGCGCTGAAGGGACACAACTGGAAGTGGGAAAAGGAAACAAAGGGGATGTCAGTGCTGCCACATTTGGCAGTGAGATTGGAAAACATGAAAGAAAACCAAGCAAGAGATGTGGAATAAGGCTCAGAATCGGCTACACTAGAAAGTTAACAGGGATTAAGGTAGGATGTGAATTTAAAACATGATAGGTCAAGCTAAACAGGAACAAGGCACTTGTTTTCCAAAATAAGTGTGTTCATGCATGGAGTTTATCAGGAACTGCTGTATGTGTAGACAAGCCCTAAGTGTTGAAGGCCTTAAAAGAAAGGACAAGAGATTTGAATTTAATATGCAGTGTAATGGGAAGCTAATGGGAGGGTTCAAAGAGGTTTGACGTGGTCTGAATTATAAATACTGTATGGTTACTAAAAGCAATTGGGACCACCACACAAGTCAGGTATCCCCATCCTCTGGCTTGATGAGAGCATTTCATTTTGGCTTATAATTGATACTATGTGGTTTCATAATGTAAACCACTAAACTTTGATTACACAAGTACCCACTATAACTCCATTTTACTGTAGGAATAGAGAGTGGGTTCAGTCTGTTTTGACAGCGGAGCTCCCACTTGTGGATAACACACACAATAAATATGCAAATTGGGACAGTTGGGGATGCCCGTACCCTGAGTTGCTCCGGTTTGGAATAAAAACATCACAATGTAGTAAAACTGCTCAGACTAAAAAAAAAAAAAAAAAAAAAAACCAAAACCCACTTTTAGTTTATAAGAAAACAAACTGAGGATTAACTAAGACTCCTCATAAATCTAATCAGAATCTTATCACTACAGCAATACAGCAAATACTATGCAAACAAAAATAATAGTATCAAACATACAGATTTCTTCAGTACAAAAGGTCACAGGCCACGAATCCTATGCATTTAAAACATGCACTGCTGATTTGCCATTTATGCCACCACTTCATCCTGAACTGAACAAACAGCAAGTGCCCAGCTCTTTGAATAGGCTGTTAGCCTTCTCTTTGTGGTTATCTTCTTGCTGCAATAAGTAAAAGTAAGCCTGTGAGCATCAGCCGTCAGGCCAGAGATCTTCACCTCCCAGCTGGTACTGCCATCTCCCTTGGAGAGTCCAACCTCCCCCCTTTTTGTTAACTTGGGAGTGGAATTGTCCCCCACCCTTGGAGAGGCATGAGCATGCTCAATGGGTTTGTGAACTCCCCCCGCTATTCCCAGACTAGTTGGAGTCAGTGGACAGCTGCTCCACTCTTCTGGCAAAAAAAAATGCCCCCAACTACTGCTGTTTAAAGGAAGCATGGGTTACAATAACACATTTGGAAAATGCTTGTCTGTGATCATTTATCACACCCTTCTCCTAACTCTGATCGTATCTCCCACCCTTATTGAATATCTCTGTCTCTTTTAGTGGGCTTCTCCTTTTCCTTCTGCATTAAAGCGTGCTTATGGTAAGAAAAGTGGTTATGCAAAATGGCACTTTCTTACTCAACAGATCTGCTCCCTCTATATTCCTGTTTCCTGAGTCCTACTTGCTTGCTTTGATGACAAAATAAGGCTTAACTGTGTTTGTTCCTGTTAGTTCTACTATCCCTAATACCCTAAGCTGGATTTTACTCCTTTTGCGCATCATCGTCAGCAATATGTGAGGATAAGAGAACAAACCACGTGTGACAGATGAGTCCTGTCTCTTAATGAACTACTAGTGTGCAGATGCTATAGTGAGGAGCAAGGCATACGACCCTACATAGAATAGAAATAGAAGGCGTATAGCTCCCTTACACTTTAGCTCCATTGAAAAACGGCCTCCGTATAAATGAGTTCTACAAACTCAGCCTGCGTCTGTTGATGTGCAGCTACACTTTTCTACCTTTAAAGCCTTCAGCCTCTTCTGTGAGACTGTTTCTTCTAGCTAACAGAAATAAAAGGACATTAGGTAAGGTCACGGTTTTATAAACCTGAGACATTTCAATAAGAACAAGTAACTGAAGTTGAACTGTTTTGTTCAATGTAGCTGCATACGTTATTTAGAAGGAGAACCGGGGTTTTCTGTAAATATAGAATTTGTATTATTTGGGCAAATAAGTATCTAAAAGAGCATATGTGAAAGTTTGAACTCAACTCTCCTGACTCTCAGTAACTGTACCTTAGCATATGTGAAAGTTTATGCACCTGCTGCGTGGATTGGGCCCTAGTTGTTTTCCTGAGAGTAATTCTAAATAAACTATCACCCCAGAGTTTAGCCAATAGATCTTAGCTATTATCCTCTTTCATTATCTTCTTTCCTGAAAATAATGACCTTAAAATTAAATCAGTAAAAGGCACCAGCACACACTAAAAACT
>NW_020664540.1:2480495-2490671 GCF_002925995.2 Terrapene triunguis
GAATACCCACTTCGTCAGATGCATGCATCTGACGAAGTGGGTATTCACCCACGAAAGCTTATGCTCCAATACATCTGTTAGTCTTAAAGGTGCCACAGGACTCTCTGTTGCTTTTTACAGATCCAGACTAACAGGGCTACCCCTCTGATTCTAGGTAGCCTAGTTACTGTAGGTCCCTACAGTTAAAGAGGTGTTTTCAGCTGATGTGTAAATAGATGCAGAGACACAAGAAGGTGTTTATAGATGGCAGGAGTTTTACTGGGGCATTAGAAAATCCTCCGAGAACATTAAAGAAAAGCCTGTTGTCAGGCCAGGAAAGCAAAGGAAGCTGCCTGGGGAGGCTGCCAGCCAGTGGGAGTGTTTGTGTCAGGCGGCTGCTGGGTGGAGTTTCTTACTCACCTTTCTGAGCTACCTCCAGCTTCTGTGAAACCTGTTGAGCGGTTTCCCCCCGGTGCAGGGCGGGGGGAGGAAACGCGCCTCTTGGAACAGGTTTGTCTTTTACCTGCTGACGTTTTACTGCCCCTGATGAGCGTTTGAAACAAAACCACCCTGTCAGTGCAAAGGCAGCCTGGAAAAACTGGTCATGTCAGGGGCGAGGGCTGCATTCCTGCCTGCTGCTGCAGGGGACGGCAGGGAGTTGGGCAAGTATATAAGGGGCCAGCTCAGAGAGCCTGAGCAGAGAACGGAGCCTGGGGAGTGCAATGGGCGACGGAGGAAGAGCCAAGCCAGCCCGAGGAGCAGAGGCAACAGGCGCTGCGAGAACAGAGGGGCTGCCCGGCTACCTCAAGGCAGCCCGGCGCGTGGGGACAGCTGGGATCGCCGCGCTGCCTCCTGCACAAGCTCTAGGGGCTGCAAAAGGCTCAGTTGGTTGCAGCCAAGCTGGGAAACCCCAGTGCAAAGGGGGGGTGGGAGGAGGGATCCTCCCAGGCCCGTGGCACCAGTAAGTGGGCAGCTGCGTGGGGAGGCCAGGCCGGGGCGGCGCGGGGGTCTCTCTCTTGTTTGTTTTGTCTCGCAGGTAGGTCTCTGCGGCGGAGCCAGTGCAAGCCCCGGCGGGCGGCGGGCGGCCTCCTTGGTGCAGTGGTTCTTAACAGTTCAACAGTTCTCTAGCATAATTGTGAAATGTTTAGGACCACTTGACCAGGAAGGCCCGGGCATCCGGCGAGGAGGAGAGAGAGCAGCGGACGGCGGAGCCCTCGGCGGCCCAGGTGGGAGGGGAGCCGCGCCCGGGACGGGCCAGGCCGGGGTGGGGGGCCCTAGGGCGCAGGAAAAGAGATCGCGGCTCGAACTGGATCGGTGAGAAAGGGCTGCCCGTGCCCAGCTCTCAACTGAGCAGTGACCTGCTGGAGTCGGAGCCCGAGAAGCCGGGCTGGACACCGACACCCAACCGGAGCCGGGGCACTTCAGGGTGGGATTGTGCTGCACAGGGACCATGGTTCACTTGGCAGCTCTTTCACAGATTGCCTGGACTGTTACCTAGCGGCGCGATGCGCGTTACTGACAGGTGCTGGGTGGCTGGGAGAGAGGATACCTGGCACATGCAGAGTGAAAGTATTGGCAAATGGACCAGCTTTAATTGCAGAAAGAAGAGCGCACACATCGAATAGGCTGCAAGACCAGCTTATTTGCCTCTATTTCCCCCTCTGTACATGCCAGATATTCATATATTCTAATATATCGTTATTGATAATGCCCAGTGAAAATGAGACTGACACAGAGTAATACCAATGGAAATATTTTTAAAATGTTATTGTACCGTGTGTTGTAAGAACCAAAATGTGGCTAAGTGTTTGATAAGGAACAATTGGGGTACATGCAGAAACGAAAGGGTTTCTGTTGTCTTTCTGTTCTCTCTTAACTCAGATCCATGTTCTGTCTCTCTCTGTCTCACAACCATTACCTGATTAAAAAAATTTAAATGAATGTACTGCCTATGGAGGTTCTATCTTCAGAAGTCTGATCTTTATATGCACGTTGGTGTTAGAGATCTGCCAGTCCGCCTGTTGGTTCTTTAGCAATCTTAACGTTGTTTTGGACTGTCGCGTCACCTTTATACTGCTGTACTTCATGTGATGTTATTTTCAATATATACTGTTATTTTAGAAATTTAGGGCCCAATACAACTTTAGTCACAACTCAGGCAAATGACTTCAGTGGGAGTTTTGCTTGAGTTAAGACTGCAGGACTGGGGACCTGATACAAAGCCCATTGAAAACAAAATGTGTTTCATTGACCTTGTCAGGCTTTGGATCAGACCCTGTAGCCTTAGAATTTAGCTGCAGAATTCTCTGAGTGAAAATCTGGCAAAATTTCAGTTTCTAAGACATCATTTTAATTTCAAGACAATTCTTTCTGTCATATTTAAATTCTAAGGTTATTCCCGCATCTCTCCCACCACCCTCCTTTGTTCATATACAACTAAACAAAACAAAAAGAAGAGGCTTTTATTTAAAATGAAATGTTACCATTTCTAAATCTTTAATGGGAATGGAGATCTGCCTGTGGTTTTTAAAACCAAACCAAACACACACCTACCTCTGTGGCACTCTGCTTGCTTAAAAAGTTGCCACTGTTTTATAGCAAGCACACTAGGTGCACATGTGCAATTGCTGGGGGTGAAATCCTGGCCCCATTGAAGTCAATTAGAGTTTTGACATTGATTTCAATGGGGCCAGGATTTCACCCCTGTGTTGTTTTGGTGGAACAACATCCAGGGGAAATTGATGATATCTGAATGTGGATAGGCAAAAATAACACACATGTGCTGCTCCGGGACAGTTTAGAGCAATAGGTAAAAATCATACCATCTCTTACTCAGAACAGATTAGGCAAGGTTAATTATGACATAATGGGGTTTAATATAGCTGGCAGTCAGGGAACGGTGGCCCTCTAGCAGTGTTTCTCAAACTGTGGGGCTGGCCTCCTTAGGCAGGTTTAAACAAGCCCAGGTAAAATGGAAAAACAAATTTTGTACGGGACTTGGCAAAGATAGAGACCCATATTCATTAATGAGGATGATTCCTCATTCACAGAGACAACAATTGAAATGATCTAGCAACGAAAAGATTAGCAGCCTATCCCATTTAAAGGTCTGATGATTCAATGCTATTCTGTCTAGGTTCTAATATATGGCACCCATCATCATAGTCTCTGAGCACCTGCCAAATATTGAAAAAGAAATAATAGTACGATAATAAATATAAATCAGTGTAGCTCTGTTCACTTCAGTGGAACTACACTGATTTACACCAGCTGGGAAATCTGGCCCAATGTGTTTCCCCACCACCACAAACAATGGACCTGATTCTGTCATCCTTCCACATCCAACCTGCCCACTGATGTCAATAGGAGTATTGGGTGCACAAAAAATGGGATCTCTTGCTATCAATGAAAATGCTTCCCTCTTGCTCCATTTAAAAAATATTACCATACAGGTCCAGAGGAGTATATTTTTCTGTGCCTGAGCGCAGAATGCTCTGAGACAGCTTGAAAAAAACAAACCCTGCTGCCTGATAGAAAAGAGGGTGTTTTGTTTTAAAAGAAAATCTTGGTAACAATGGCAGAGTGAACCTGTTGGAGTTTGTACACACAGAAAGAAAGAGAAAACTTAATGTCCTGTTTTGCTTTGTCAAACTTATGTCAAGTCAAAGCTCTCCTGATTACTCATGGGAACTGATGCTTTACTGTAACCCTTTGGGTGGAATCAGGGAGGGTCACTGCTTTACTGGAATGTCTCTTCCATGCATATTTTACCAGGCATGACATTTTAAATGTTCTGAATTGGATTGATGCTAACCATTGTTTTTCTTTTGTCAGACTTGTTGTAGTTTTCATAAACTGGGCAACAAGCCACCTGGATAAACAAACAAACAAACAAAAATGCTATGCAATGAAATATGAAAATATGCTGGCAACTAGCTCTTCCTTGTGATACATTGTCTGAGCTAAGTTAAAAACTTGAGGGGCATCAGCAAGGGAAATCAGACAGCTACTGCTCTTTTCTGCCTAAACTAGTAAAATATTGCTGCACAGCATGTCTTCAGCTCTAGCCATTAACATCTAATGTTTGAGACTTTAGGGCAAAATGTAAGCTCACACTGCTCTGTAACCAACATTTTGACTTCGTATAATGACGTCTGATATTAAGCACCCGGTTAAAATGAATAGTGAAGATATGAAAAGGCTGGTGATGGCCAGGATAGAAGCAGTAGCAGATTAAACCTTTGTGCGACCCTGGGCTCAGACTAAAGATGTATTTCTCCTAGCCTGCTGTGCCAAAGAGAAGTAAAAAACATTCCTCCTTTCCCCCTCCCTCTTTGTGTGGGCTGCCTTTGCTACTGGCGCCTAATATTTTCAGTATGCACAAAAATGCATTGGACATGATAGCTAAGTGGTCAGAGATCCAGCTGGCAGCCCATAGCAAAGCTCACCAAGCCAAGCCAAATAAAAATAGAATGCCTGAATGAAGAAATCGATGTATTCTCTCTCTCTTTCAATTGCTGAATGCTACCCCATGTACGTGGATGACCTAGGCCTTGTCCCAGTCTGCTCATTGATAAACATTTTGCTGAATGCAAGGCATCCTTGATAGCATCACACTTAGGTTCTTAACTAAGACATAGTCACACCTCTTCAAGCCCTTGAAGTAATTGCATAAAGCCATTTTGTTGTTGTTAAAGCTAATAAAAATATTTCTACTTCAAAGCATCTATGAGCAAAATTTTCAAAGGGGACTCAGCGTGGCTTCTAACTCACACCTGCGGTTTTGTGTATGCAGTCACTTGCAGAAATAGACAATAAAACTTTCATTGTTTAACTGCCTGTTAGTGGCAGGAATTGTTAGGCCCAGTCCAGTTCCTGTTTTCTCACTGGCTGCAAGAAGAGCAGGATTTGACCCATAGCTTGGGTGCAAAGTCAGTAGGTAGTTATTGACAGCCAAATCCTCAGCTGGTGTAACTTGGCCTGGCTCCTTTGACTTCAGTGTAGCTACATTGATGTACAGCACCTGAGGATCTGGCCCTGAAATTCTCTTTCTCTACACAAATGATTACAAGCACAGAATTATAGGTGCAAATGTTCCAAGTGTATTCCATTTAAAATACATGATAGTGGATGTTGACAAATGAGAGCAATGTGGGGGGCCAAGGCCTGTCAGCATGATGATAACGAGGGAATGCACAGTCAACCTATGGAACTCTTTGCCAGGGGATGTTGCGAAGGTCAAAACTATCACGAGGTTCAAAAAAGAACTAGATAAATTCATGGAGAATAGGTCCATCAGTGGCTATTAGCCAGGATGGGCAGGGATGCAACACCATGCTCTGAGTGTTCCTAGCATCTGTTCGCCAAATGCTGGGAGTGGACGACAGGGGATGGATCGCTTGATGATTATCTGTTCTGTTCATTCCCTCTGAAGCATCTGGCATTGGCCATTGTTGGAAGACAGGATACTGGTCTGTCATAGTATGGCCGTTCTTATGAATGATGTGCTGAGGGTTAATATGTTTAGTCAGGAATGTGGCAATTCCCTGTGTTGGCATCAAGCCATACAAAAATCCAGCCATTTTAGAATTCATATGAGTCTCATTTAAAATGTGCTTATGATTTTTAGACACTATTAATGGCAGCCAATGTGGCAGTGGCCACATTAAGCATGACCCCCCAATGCTCTCTGGCCTGCCTCTCTCCATCCCTGCCTGGCAGTTAGACACCCCTTAGTCACTTCTCTCCTCCTGCCATTCTGGCTTCCCTTCATCTGTATAGTCCCATTGGCTGCAGCTTGCTCTTTGATGGTGGGTATCAGAATCTGTGTTGGACACTTGAGTGCGCCAATAGCTGGTATGTATGCAGCTAAATCCCAAATCATCTGATTCTTCCTAACTCCAGTTTTCAATCTGATTTCTTTTCCCTGTTCTCTTATGTCAGACTAGTGACTCCATCTTTCTGCAAGGTACAGAAAGCTGGAATGGAAATGTTCTGCACACTGTATAGTATGATGTATTTTATTAGACAGTTGGTTAGAGTCCCCATGTGATGACTCTTAACCTGAGATGAGCATATCTGGCCAGAGCTGTAACTCTTTAGTCTCCTTTATGGTAAACATCACTTGTTCCTCGAGTTCTGGAGTTACTTGAATTACCTTTGTCTTTCTTCCTGGAGTGCAGCGGGAAGCAATCTTAAGAACATGGGGCACTAAAATTAGAAATAATTCAATGACATTTTTATAGTAGCCACATGCAGGGAATTCTCTTTCCTACCTCGTTTAACCTTCACAATATCATAAAGTAGCTCTAAAGGCTTTTTGATGTCAAGATGAAATATATTTAAAATAATGTTTAGTTACTGCACTTCGTTAATCATACAGCAAGCTACATTTCCAGTATTTTTATTTCTGAATTCATAAGGAAGCTGGGGGGAAGGAAAAAATGAACCAATACATAGCCCATATACTGTGAGACTGTCAACGCTGCAGGTAAATGATCTAAGATATCTACTGATACACAGCACTCTTCTGTCTCTTATTCCATTCTTTTCCTTTATGCTACTCTGGCAAATGTTTCAACGTTTCCCACTGTGATAGAACAATAGTTAGAATTACTTCATCAAACTGGTCAGTGTCTGTGGTACATTGTGCTGCCAACTCTTGCAATTTTATGGTGAGTCTTGTGATAGCAGGTGTTTTTCTTAAAGCCCTGGTTCCTGAATTCATGTGAATAGAGGAGAATTTCCACTGTGTTTTTGTCTCACGTGCACCCTAAAGTCTCAGTAATCAGAAGGTAAATAGGAAGAATTCAAATTGTGTTTTATTTTTTTAATCAAATGATTTTTAAGTCAATCTCATGATTTGGGGAGGGGGCTTGCCTCATGATTTTTGAATGTTTGGATTTGGCAATACCAAATTATAATAAATCTGGTAAGATGTAGCTCATTAATGTTAGGAAATCAAGACATTAGGCCAGTTTTTTTCTCGTTTACACAGCTGTAATTCCAGAATGACTCCAATGGCTTGTGTGCACTGGTGTGACAGAACAGAAGAGAAAGACATTGACCTTGTTACAGTGACCCATGCCTTTGCCATCTTCAGACTAGAATATTGCAATGTGCTATATGTGGGAACATAGCTTAACTCTTTTTAGAAATCTCAAGCTAGTGGAAAATCCTGCTGCCTGTTTATTAGGTGCTGTTTCATGCAGACAGCATGTCCTGCTGGTACTCTGGAGTGTGCACTGGATTCCAATTAGTTTCCAAACTGAGTTGATTCATAGATTTTAAGGTCAGATGGGACTGTTATGATACAGTAACTCCCCACTTAACGTCCTCTCGCTTAACGTTGTTTCGATCTTACGTCCCTGCTCAATTACAGAACATGCTCCATTTGAGCATTGGCCTGCTAAACCCAGGGTTGTGAGTTCAATCCTTGAGGGGGCCACTTAGGGATCTGGGGCAAAAATCAGTATTTGGTCCTGCTAGTGAAGGCAGGGGGCTGGACTCGATGACCTTTCAGGGTCCCTTCCAGTTCTATGAGATAGGCATAGGCATATCGCCATATATTTATTTATTTAAAGTTGTGCAATGCTTCGCTATAATGTTATTTGGCTGCCTGCTTTGTCCACAGCTGGCAGCCCCCCTATCATCTCCCCTAGGCCCCCCCACAGCGCCTCCCGCCCGCCGGCAGACCCCCGGATCAGCACCTTTCTCCTCCCCCCCCCCAATCAGCTGGCTTGTGGCGTTCAGGAGGGAGGGGGGAGGAGCGAGGACTCGGTGCTCAGGCTCCCCGTCCCTCCCCTGTCTCCCGAACGCAGCAAACCAGCTGATTGCCGTGGGCAGGAGGCAGGGGAGGGAGGGGGAGGAGCGAGGACACGGCGTGCGGAGTAAAGGAGTAGGAAGGGGGGGAAGAAGAGGCGGGTTAAAAGGGTGGGGCTTGGGGGAAGAGTTGGCATGGGTGGGCCAACGGTTGAGCCCCCCGCCCTTGGTGCTTGCAGAGTAGGGGAAGCGGCCGCTGCTGCTGTGCAACGTGCTTCTCCTAGCCTACAGCACCTTCAGCCTCCTTGCCTGCCTCATTGTCTCCAGTGCCAGTGGGCTGTGCCTGTGTGGGGTAAGGCAGGGGCATCTCCCAACTATAGTACTGTACTGCACGGCAAAAAAAATTTCCCTGGAACCTAACCCCCTCATTTACATTAATTCTTATGGGGAAATTGGATTTGCTTAACATTGTTTCACTTAAAGTCACATTTTTCAGGAACATAACAACAAGGTTAAGTGAGGAGTTACTGTAATCTAGTCTGACCTCTCCCACGACATAGACAGGCTATAGAATTTCACCCAGTGGTTCCTGCACTGAGCCTAATAACTTGTGTTTGAGCTGGAGCATCTGTTTTAGAAAGACCAGCAGTCTTGATTGAAAGACTCCAAGTGAGGGCGTTACAAACATTAGGTTTACCATGGAAGTTCCAAATGGTTTGGGATCCAGTTGCCTTAGAGACTCTCTCACTACCAGCCACAAGTGAGATCAGCAAGAGTGGTGGAGCTAACAGACCCCAGGTTTAAAAGAAAGGGAGCTCTTGGTGGGGGTTTTATGTAAAGAATCTTTTGTCTGGAATTCATGCCCTACGTGGTCCACCAGTGTCAGACTTTGTTGATCTTCAGGTCAAGCTGCCAGGCTTATCCATTTGTCCAGGCTTTCTGAGTAGGCTTGGTAGGTAGGGGAGGCTACTCCTTTTGATTAGAGAGACAATTTTTATTCTGGAAGATGTAATTAGTTTTGACAGGGATGGCTAGGTCTAGTGTGTTGGATATTTAACCTTTTGGTTCTCTGTTTTGAATGTGTATGAGTACCTACAACTCTGGGTAAACTTACATTGCCTCATCTCTGTAGTAAAAGAGCATCTCCCACATATTGATAAATTTATTCACACAACAACCCTGTGAGGAAGGAAATTATTGCCCCTCTTTCACAGATGGGGAATAAAGGTAGAGAGAAGATAATACCCAGCATCACACATGAAATCTGTGGCAGAGCTGGGAATTGAATCCAGGTGTCCTGAGATCCAGTCCAGTACATTAGCCATAAGAGCATTCTTCCTGACTTTTAAACATATATGAGAAATACTGAGAATAGTGGGTTTCTCTAAAATGCTTTAATGAGCTTAATCTTTCTATTTGCCAGAATAATATTAATTATTGATTAGGGATCTGATTCCATGGTCCTTACCAGGCAAAACTCCCATTGATTTTCGTGTTGTAACAGGCTAGAATAGAAAAACTGACCATGAGCCAAATTTAAATGGTTAAATAATTATTGTAATTAAAACAATACAGGCTGTCTAATGAGATCTTTACTATCAATATGCTCTTTTCAGTATCAATGTGACCCATCTGCATACTCTGTGCTGACAATTCTAGGAGACAACTGGCTACATTCCCCTCTGTCACAGCTTTGCAACACATGTTGAGTTCAGTCAAGTTGTGCAGATGTGACTTAGAGCATAATTTGGTCTAGTTTCTCAGCATTGGCAAATACTTAAAATCAGAATTGTGGCATCCTAATCTCATCCCAATTGTGGCATTTAATTTCAGAAAGGGGAACTATGCAAAAATGAGGAGGTTAGTTAAACAGAAATTAAAAGGTACAGTGACTAGAGTGAAATCCCTGCAAGCTGCATGGACACTTTTCAAAGACACCATAATAGAGGCCCAACTTAAATGTATACCCCAAATTAAAAAACATAGTAAAAGAACTAAAAAAGATCTTAACAACTATGTAAAAGAAGCAGTGAGAGATAAAAAGGCATCTTTTAAAAAGTGGAAGTCAAATCCTAGTGAGGTAAATAGAAAGGAGCATAAACACTGCCAAATTAAGTGTAAAAATGTAATAAGAAATGCCAAAAAGGAGTTTGAAGAACAGCTAGCCAAAGACTCAAAAGGTAATAACAAAATGTTTTTTAAGTACATCAGAAGCAGGAAGCCTGCTAAACAACCAGTGGGGACCTTGGACGATCGAGATACAAAAGGAGCACTTAAAGACGATAAAGTCATTGTGGAGAAACTAAATGAATTCTTTGCTTCAGTTTTCACGGCTGAGGATGTTAGGGAGATTCCCAAACCTGTGCCGTCCTTTGTAGGTGACAAATCTGAGGAATTGTCACAGACTGAAGTGTCACTAGAGGAGGTTTTGGAATT
>NW_020664540.1:2490681-2557541 GCF_002925995.2 Terrapene triunguis
AAACAGGATGTTAGGAATCATTAAAAAAGGGATAGAGAATAAGATGGAGAATATCTTATTGCCCTTATATAAATCCATGGTATGCCCACATCTTGAATACTGCGTACAGATGTGGTCTCCTCATCTCAAAAAAGATATACTGGCATTAGAAAAAGTTCCGAAAAGGGCAACTAAAATGATTAGGGGTTTGGAACAGGTCCCATATGAGGAGAGATTAAAGAGGCTAGGACTTTTCAGCTTGGAAAAGAGGAGACTAAGGGGGGATATGATAGAGGTATATAAAATCATGAGTGGTGTGGAGAAAGTGAATAAGGAAAAGTTATTTACTTGTTCCCATAATATAAGAACTAGGGGCCACCAAATGAAATTAATGGGCAGCAGGTTTAAAACCAATAAAAGGAAGTTCTTCTTCACACAACGCATAGTCAACCTGTGGAACTCCTTGCCTGAGGACGTTGTGAAGGCTAGGACTATAACAGGTTTTAAAAGAGAACTAGATAAATTCATGGAGGTTAAATCCATTAATGGCTATTACCCAGGATGGGTAAGGAATGGTGTCCCTAGCCTCTGTTTGTCAGAGGGTGGAGATGGATGGCAGGAGAGTGATCACTTGATCATTACCTGTTAGGTTCACTCCCTCTGGGGCATCTGGCATTGGCCACTGTCGGTAGACAGGATACTGGGCTGGATGGACCTTTGGTCTGACCCAGTATGGCCGTTCTTATGTTCTCCTTAGCCATATTCAGCTGAAACATTTTAAAAGGTAATTCTTGGGCCTGATCATGCCAGTTGAAAGGTGAGATTCCATCAATTAAAGACCTGTTGAGACTATAAGGCAACTTCCAAGCTCTTTACAAAAATAAATAAATATCAGAACCTAGGCAACAACACATCATTAATTATAAGCATTCCTCCTAGCCATCAAACAGGCAGATCTGATCATCTATAAAGTTCCAAAGTAAACTTTTGCAACAAGGGATTGGAATCTGTTCAGTATGTCTCTGTTAGTTGTTATATTTATTCCAGTGCTAGGTGACCAAGATGGCGTCAGAGGCCAGTGGTCACTTGAGTATCCTCAAGAGAAAGAAGTTTCCTTTACAATGACCTTACACCCAGAAAAAGAGATGAAAGTATCAGCTAATGATGTATGATGAGGCAAATTTGGTGATTTACAAATAATGGGATCTCAGCCACATAATAAAGTTGGTCATTTTTTCTCTCATTCTTTTATGCAAGTCAGTCCAAATTCCAAAAGTTCTCTTCAGAACACCCATCATTGTCAACTCTATAGCCAGGTTCTGAAGAAAAAGGTGGAGTGACCCAGTGATTATGCCATGGTATTTTAATAATGTGCATTGAATGTTTGTGTGTGCACAATGCATATTAAACAATCACCTGAAGTCCCAAGAGTTGCTGTGGCCACCATATAGAACTAGGGAGATTTGCCATTGAGTTCAGTGTGTATAAGATCAGGCCTTAATCTTGCTTCATACTGTTCCTAAATAGAATTAGATCCTATGCATTGAAGATTTTCAAAGGCACTCAGGTGCTCAGCTCGCTCAACTCCCACTGAATGTCAATGGGAGCTTAATTGTCTCAGGACTTGTTTGCACGGCGAGTTAATGTGCAGCAAGCCAGGGTGTGAATCTATGGTGCACCAGCTTGCCACACACTAATGTAGCCTGTGGACCTGCTACAGCCCCGTGAAGGTCCTAGAGTTTGGCCGGGTGTGCTACGCTTTCACGGCGCTATAGAAGTGATGACCACATGGGACATTGGTGTGCACCAAGCTGGTGCACTGCAGATTCACCTCCCACTAACTCACCATGTAGACAAGCCATTAGGAATTCTCCAAAATTCCACCCATTGAAACCAAGCTTTTCAAATCTGAGTGCTTAAAATTAGGTTCCTAAACCCATATTTAGATGCCTAAATATAAGTGGCCTGATTTTTAGAATCACTGAGCACCAAAAATCCAACTGAAGTCAATGGGGTGATCTAAGAAATATCAGATCATATGAGTGCTGAAATATGGATTTAGGAGCCTCACATTAGGGACACAGGTTTGGGAAGTTTGGCCTGGTCCAGTAGAATCTTCAGGTAAAACTTCAAACTCTACTTTGCATCCTTCCAGGCTTACAGGCCAAAACTCTTTTATGCATTCTTTGGAGGAACATGTTCCTTATATGTTCTGTCTAATCTTGTACACACTCCTATGTCTCCAATGTGTGACTGAACCCATGAATTCTTAACAAATAAAGTCAACATATGAGACCATTAAACAAACAAAAGAATTATATAAATTCATGGAGGATAGGTCCAATCAATGACTATTAGCCAAGATGGTCATGGATACAACCCCATGCTCTCAGTGTTTCTAAACCTCTGACTGCCAGAAGTTGGGAGTGGGTGATGGGATGGATCACTCAATATTTGCCCTGTTCTATTCATGCCCTCTGAAGCATCTGGCACCCACCACTTTTAGAAGACAGGATACTAGGCTAGATGGACCATTGGTCTGACCCAGTATGGCCATTCTTATGTTCTTACCATATTTTAAAGAGTGTCAGCATTCACTCATATGGGCACCTATTATTCACCCCTTTGTTCAATAAACAGTCAGCATACATCTAGCCTGGTGTGAACTTGAGCACTGACACATGACTGTAATTGTAGATGCTAAATATTATAGTGCTCAATAAATTTTGTTTTCTATTATGCCAAGTTTATCCTATGAATGTGACTCCAAGGCACCATAAAGAATTATTCTTCTCTGCTTGTTGATCCATAGATGTACCACAGAAAGCGTTTGTATCACGGCACATATCTATGGCAAGGTATTTCACAGAGAAAATAAGTAATTTGATGCATTGCTTAACACTCTGCAATTGAGCAAATTGATAATCTATAGGAGTTCATTTACAGATTAATCCTAGAGATTATATATAGTAGTACGACAATTGCAGATTTTAAATAGTGTCTTCTGAGATGCACTTTAAAGCTAAATTAAAAACAAGTTATAATCTACAGTCCTGCATGACGTGACTTTGCAGCACTTTTACATGCTGGATAAAATATGTCCCCATCAGATTGGCTCTCACTGTGCTGTCTAACATCCCAAAACAGAAAGGCCAACATTTTCAGGTATCTACATTTAGGCTTCTAAATCCACATTCAGGCTTTGTCTACCCTTGGGCCTTGTCTGGCCTTAAAAGATTTGCCACTTTATGCCAGCATAGTTATAGTGGTAAAGCCACCTTAATGTGGCTGTAGTTAAACCAATATACAAGTGTTTATGTCAGCATCACTTATTCCAGTTTGGTGAAGCAAAATAAACTATACTGACATAAAGTGCCTTACTTGTATAACTACACCTCTATCCCGATATAACACTGTCCTTGGGAGACAAAAAATCTTACCGTGTTATAGGTGAAACCACGTTATATTGAACTTGCTTTGATCCGCCGGAATGCGCAGCCCCGCCCCCCGGAGCACTGCTTTACCGCGTTATATCCGAATGTGTGTTATATCGGGTCGTGTTATATCGGGGTAGAGGTGTATGTCTACACTAGGACTTTCACTGGTATAACACTGTTGTTGAAATAATCTTACCCCAACCAACATAGTTATATTGGTAAAAATTAAGTATAGACTAAGCAATAGGTACCTGAATGAATGCCCCTATTTTCACTTATGGGTATTTGGGTGATAGGTAAAAACCAGGTCATTTATTTAGGGCCTATGGAACCCACCAGTAAAGTTCAGTAGGTAATTGTTACTCTCTGTGTCCAGGCCACAGAGGATGTGTGTCATTACACCCCAGGTATGGAGGGTGGCTCTTGAGCTCAGTTGTGCACACTCATGTTTTTGGTTCCCTGGTTCAATCCCTGGTGTTGGACAAGTCAGTGGCCATCACACCTATGTGTGGATATAAGTGCTTAACTTTAGAAACACAAATTTGAACAACTGGCCTTAGCCTTTTCTACAGTCACCAGCCCTGCCTGGGTCTTAAAGCTAAAGCTCCATGGACCTTAACCAGGATGTA
Source organism: Terrapene triunguis (assembly GCF_002925995.2). NCBI lineage: Eukaryota > Metazoa > Chordata > Testudines > Emydidae > Terrapene > Terrapene triunguis. Next base: position 2,494,727 of record NW_020664540.1, read on the forward strand.
AATTTGACTTTTGCACCCGCTGTGTTGCCTGACAGCCCATGAACCCACATGGCTCTGCAGGAGCTGAAGTTGCCTCTCCCTTCCTCGGCTTGTGTAGTGGGACCAGGGGAAAGAAATATCAATGAGCACTGGTGGTGAAAGCACAAAACACAAGATTAGAGGGGGCAGGGAAAGCTTCCATACACCCACCTACAGATCAGATCAACTCCCACTGTGCCATGGATTAGGGAAAGTGGTAGGTGGTTCCTTTTGCTCCCCCCAGTAGCCAGAGCAATTTCTGAAGTAGCTTGCTGCATTATCATCAGAGGATGGGGAGGTAGCTACCACCCTACCTAGGGAAGTAGTATATGGTGACAACAGATTGTTTGGCCCACCACCAGGGGTTAAGTGGGAAGGACCACTGGATATGAGTCTGAGGAGAGGGACTGAACCAAAATGAATGGGGAGTTTGGTTAAGAGGGACATGTTAGGGAATGGGAAGTGGCATAAAGCCCTTATGTGGTGACAGTGTTAAACTATTATTAATTAAGGGTGCGATTCATAAAGGTATTTAAGTGCCTAAGTCCCATTGTTAGGCGCCGGTGTGATCCACAAAACTCATGCTCAGCTGCCACCTAACCTTGTCGGTGCAGAAGTTTTTGTGATAAAAGTTCCCTGGCTGCCTATGTTTCTGCCTCTAGGTGCCTAGCTCTGGCCTAACCCCCAGAGTGATTCACAAAGTGGTGAAGACAAGCCAAAGTCATGCGTTGGGGCCCATCCTGTAGGTGGGCTCAGAGGGTGCCTATTGGCTCAGGCAGCTGGTGGGGTAGGGCAGGAATAGGGCATCCCTTATAAGCTTTAGCCTAATGGACAGGTTACTCAACCCAGAGGTGAGAGACCCCCATCCTCCTCCTGGGCGAAGAAGAGATTTGAAGCAGCATTGACCACCTCTCAGGTGAGTGCTCTAACCATTGGACTATGGGAGAGTCTGATGGAGGGTTCCCTCAATCCCTTCTGTTGACATTGTTCCACTTTAGTGAAATGATTGTGTAATTGAACATTAATCAGGCCAGAGAGTGAACTCTATAGACCAATGCTACATCACTTACCGGAGAAGTACCCAAGTGCTGTTCAGATCACTTCTTTCTCTCAGGCAGAGTGAGTGTTGGGGGGTCGAATGGGCACTTGAACCTGGAGGCTCCATGTTCTGGGTGAAGGTTACAAGGGAGGGCCTTTTTCTCCCTCTGCCCAGCTACTTTGTTTTGGGCACCACAAGTGACTTAGGTGGCTGAACACCTATATTCCCTTTGTTGGTGGAGCTCAGGCAGAAATAGGTACCTCCCTGCAGCCCAGACTTAGGCATCTCTTATCAGTGGCTCCCATTGGCTAGCTAGTGTGCTGGTTTTTTAGGTAGCCATCATTGTATCAGTTCATACTCATTTCCTGCTAAGAAGGCTTTTCTTCACAACCACAGGGGCTTACTTTTATTTTGAATAAAAATTGAAATTCTGATGAATGTGTCATGTGGGCCACAAAAATACACCCCATGGGTTAGATCTGAAAAGCAAGTGGTGTTTGACACATCTAGGCTAAAATGTTCGATCGTGCTGCATTAGATGCTAGATGCCCACCAGATTATGTGAATGTCCATAGGCAGAGGTGCAAGAAGATAGGAAGCCATGCTGTTTTCAAGTGCAAGTGTCTGTAAGCATTGACACAAATAAGCATTTGCAGCCTGAAAATACCTGGGCAAAAGTGGGTGCAGAGTGAGTGGATCTTCCCGTTTAATTGACCATTGGTATGTTTCAATGGCAATATTATGCAAGAAACTCTAATTATGCTTGTTCATGTCATAGATTCTCTTTATGTGTTTTACCATGCTCCAATGATACCATCTTTCCATGTTTCTCCTTTATGGATTTCATGTAATATTATATTCATTATACTTTCTTTCAGGCTGTCAAAGCATCGTTCACTGGTTCATCCTTTGTCTCATAGGGAAGAGTAGTAGGTAGGAGGAAATGGGGTGAATAATGTACACCCGAACTTCAGTTTAAAAAGTTAGTAATCCTGAAAAGAGAATTTATTGCTACTGATGCCATTAGAATGAATTCTGTCTATTCCAGTTAAAAAACATACTCTGTAAAGCCTCTTGGCAGACTGGAATAAAAAGCCACTACATACATACAAGCCATTATTAATGTTACCATTATTTCATTTGTTTATTTTATTTTGTATTTTATCAGGACTTTTTTTTCAAATTCTGAAATTTCGGTAGCAAAATATATGATTAAGCAGTATTATATAGTCAGACGAAGATCCTCTTGCCCATTAAATTATATGGCTTAGGGTGACCAGACAGCAAGTGTGAAAAATCAGGACAGGGGGTGTTCAATTATATAGGCACCTATACAAGACAAATTCCCAAATATCAGGACTGTCCCTATAAAATTTATGGATGATTTAGTTGGTGTTGGTCCTGCTTTGGGCATAGGGTAAGACTAGATGACCTCCTGAGGTCTCTTCCAATCCTAATCTTCTATGATTCTATGAAAATCGGGACATCTGCTCACCCTAAATTGGCTTAGAGGCAAATATCTTACTTTCCTTTTGGTGCCTAACTATTCTCAGATTTTTTTAAACGCTTTTTGCAGCCCTACAGTCTAAATCGTTAATAGTTTCCATGACAGTTATTGACGACGCAGCGCCACCTGCTGACAAATGGGAAGTGTGTAAATAGTAACTCAATACAATAGAACCTCAGGTTAGGAACACAAGGGGAATTGAGGGTGTTCACAACTCTGAAATGTTCGTAACTCTGAACAAAACATTATGGGTGTTCTTTTAAAAGCTTACAACTGAACATTGACTTAATACAGCTTTGAAACTTTACATACAGAAGAAAAAATGCTGCTTTTAATCATCTTAATTTAAATGAAACAAACACAGAAACAGTTTCCTTACCTTGTCAAATAAGCCATTGAATCTATCCCCCCATATTAAGTATCCTCAGACTGTCTGTAATGGGCTATCTTGATTATCACTACAAAAGTTTTTTTCTCTTAATTAATTAGCCTCCTAGAGTTAGTAGGGCAACTCCCACCTTTTCATGTTCTCTGTATGTGTATATATATCTCCTTACTATATGTTCCATTCTATGCATCCGATGAAGTGGGCTGTAGCTCACGAAAGCTTATGCTCAAATAAATTTGTTAGTCTCTAAGGTGCCACAAGTACTCCTGTTCTTTTTGCGGATACAGACTAACACGGCTGCTACTCTGAAACCTGTCATTAAACAAATAGAAAGCTGTCATAAAACTATGGTGATTGGATGTTGATAAATAACCTTAGTTCTAAGTTGAGCAGCAATTTGAGATTCAAGTTTCTCTTTTGTAGTTTTCAAAATTAACAACATTGCTGTGATAAAAAGACCAGTCAAAAATCCCTGACCCTTGCTGGGAGTCAAAGCCACTTGTCTCATATAAGTGTTAGGTTCTTTTCAGGGGGATAATTTGCTATTCAAAAGTAAGAACCTGCTCTATTCTTTGTCTCTTTATGACAACGCAACATAATTTTAGTAGAATTATACACTTTTCTCATTCCAATCAAGTGTGTTTAAATATTGAATTAAGAAAATGGAATGGTTCTGTTTGTTCAAGGGATTAACAAGGTACACAGATATGGGCAGAACAGCAAATCATACACGTTCATGTTCAGATGCAGTAAAAAGAATTGGCCAGTCCCTCAACTGGGAAAATGCATCCGATGAACAAGACAGACATTTCCTGAGAGGCCCGTCTGGGAGATCTTTCTGGGAGGAGTCTGATGATTTAGTCCCTTACAATACAATCTTGATTGTAAAGAGTGTGTGGACAAAGTAGTCTCTCTCTTAGCCGTCCCAGAATCTCGTATTAGGAATAGGAAATGTTTCCTTTATGTGTAGTTGGCAAATCTGCCTCCTTCTGTTGTAACTTTTTAGAGCATCTCATTTGATAAAGACTTTTTTGGTGAGATATCTGTAGTAATCCTTTAATAACAGATCCCAGGGAATGCCCTCCGGTCTGACCGATGTTATAGGGAAAAGGGGACTATTTGATTAAGCCCGAGTAAATAACACCATGTCTCACCCCTATCAATACAGTCTACGCTTACCCCATCTGCTGTATATGCCTATGCTTTCCTAGTCAGAGGGTCTCATTCAGCTCTCAGTTAAAAAACGGGATAATCCTAGGGCTGTGAATAGGAGGAGTTACTCCTGATTTACACCTTTGTAACTGAAAGCAGAATTTGGCCCTAGTGACATTTGACATCACAACTCCACTTTTAGCTCTACCGCTTTAAACTGCGGGCTTCACAAGGCCATTGCGGCTATTCAGAAAGGAAGTCGATTACCAGTCAATTTGGATTTGCCACATCCAATTCCGAACCAAATTATCCTCTAGTTTAAACTTGGACTCATTGGCAGAGCAAGAGTATCGATACATCGATACATCAGCACCCAGAGGAGAGTTGGGGTTTGATTCTAGCATTGTGCACATTCACCTATAAAGGGAGCTCCTGGCAAAATAGCTGTTTAAAAATACCGCATTACCTAAAACCTCCTGCCAGGCTAGTTAGCACCATCTTAACATTCATTGTGTAATCTAGAAGTGATTTTGACTTCAACCATTTTTTTCGTGGATGCAGTTATTAAAAAATAAAGAGCAAAAGCTCAATAAGAAACTGGATCTATTACCACGTCAAACGAGGAGGTGGTCTCGCTTTCGCTGCTGCTGACTGGATGCATGGGGAAGCGGAAAGTCCCTCTTCCATAACTATTGTATTCTTGGGGCTACGTTATTGTTCACAGCGTTGTGCCCTCGGTTACAATCAGACCTGGGTACAGAGTAGGCATTGTTCACTTCTACCTGCTTGGTCATAACCACCCCTCAGAGAAAGTCACCTGGAGAATATTAGAACTGCCAACATCTCCTCAGCTCGTGAAAGAGGCGCTTTACTGAATAAATCCCACTGAAGTAGGAGGGTGCATTGCACTGAGCTAATGTTTTTCTACAGGGCATGAAAAAGGGCTGCGGAATATCCCAAGAGGGAGACGCCACTTTGCCTAGAATGTATTACATTATCCCTCTCCTTAAGAGGCAGATAAGTACCTGCGATCACACTAATCCTTTTCTGCCCAGAGGTTAGCTGCCCGTCTATAGCAATACTGAGATAAAGGCAGATGTTTCCTGCGCCAGGGGACACCTGTTTCCATCCCAGCTACAAGAAAAGGCAACTTCCGGCGGGGCTGTAGGTGCTCTGATGAATTCTCGCCTGGCCGGTCATGTAAACGCCCATAAATGTGAGGTGGGGAGCAGTAATTGATTGTTTGTAATAATTCTGATCTGGTCGGATCGTTCCGGGTGACAGGGTCGAATGCGGTGTCATTAAATGCTCCAGCTCACTCTGGGCTGCGGGAATTCCCCCGGGTCCTGCAACCAACCGGGAAACAGCAGCTGCGGCAGCAGCGCTGGGACCTGTGGCGCTGGCCCCGGTGCTGAAAGATCATCAGGGCTGCTCCCAGCACCAATTAGAGTAACTCTCTGACACCCCCCTCCCCTCACATGTACAGTTTGACTCTCTCTTCCACAACACGCACACGCTCACACTTCTTTACTCTCCCTCCCTCCCTTAGAAAACGAGATCCGATTAACAGGAACCCTTCCTGGAAATAAATATGAGAATCCTAGTCCATGTTCCTTTTTACATGCTCCTGTAATGATCTCCTGAGCTGCGGATAATCTTTGCTATTGGAATTTCTTGAGACGTGTTGAACCGAACCTCAGTACAGACAGCAAGGCTAGGATGTATCCAGATGTTTAAGGCACCACAATAGTTCTGATTAGAGCAGAGCTTAGGTAAACCTATAGAGGTAACACAATTGAAATAAATGGACCTTCGGGCAACACTGGAGAAACCCGCAGGATATTTACCTCTTTCATTTCCCCCCTTTCCTATGGGCTGACGCTCAAAAGCAATTTGATCAGAGGTCATTTAACTGTTAATAAAACGCAGCCTCTTTAATGGTGGGCGCAGTGAGAGACAGACTAAAACCATTTCAGTAGGTAGCATTTAACAGTCCAAGCGTGAGAGGCATCCAGGCAAGCAAGTGAGGGTTAAACTGGCATGATTAGGGTGACAAGAAATTGAATGGAAGAGCGTGGATTACAAACTGCCTGTCTTTATGACTTGCAAATGAGAATGGAAATCAAAAAGCTTGAACACAGCGATCCCCACGCCTCCCAGACACGGACAACTGAGCAAAGATGGTCCGCAACTGTCTTACATTAGGAGGGCAGTCTTTCCTAACCCTGACCTTCACCGGTTGTTTACAGTGGGAGTTTCAATCGCTTTCCTAGTAGATCAGGGCTGGAGACGCCATGGACTGAAGCGAGGACTTGCTTGGGAATCTACTTTGGCAAAACAACGTGTGGTGAGACTGGTCCGGGATCAGTGCTGGATGCCAACTTCAAAAAGAGCCCATTGAAACTGATTATTGGATCAGACTCTCTCTGAAGCCATATGTACTGAAACCCTGAGAGGACGGATGGCTCCATGGTTAGGGCACAAAAATGGGATTTGGGCAACCGGGCCACACACTCCCTCTGCGCCCTTGGGAAAATCACCTAGTCTCTCCGTTCCCCATCTGCAAAATGGGGATAATAGCATTGCCCTACCTCAAAGGAAGTGTGTGAGGTGCTCAGAAGGGGTCATAAAGGTATCTAAGATATTCAGAGGGGCCAGCTTTCATGATGGGTGTAAACTCTAACACGAGGATTGAATCCCATTCACAGCCACATGAATGAGTGGCTTGCAAACAGTAAGCTAAGGAGAGGCGCGGGAAAGTGAGGTAACGGCCGTATTTCCAAGTGGAAAGGGGAAGAGGTGGGTTAACAGGCTAACCCCAGAATTAAATGAAAGGATAGAGCAGAAGAAGCTTCTCTCCAGACTCGCTGACGGATAGTGGTGGTGGTGGATAGTTCACTGTTAATATAGTCCTTCACATTTATTTTGACATATTTTGACAGTGCTAGAGATCCTTGGGTGATACCAGAAGAGATTTTTTCCCTCCAGGGAGGCAGTTACAGAGGACTTCTTCAGGACACCCCCCCCCCCCCCCCCACAAAGGAGCTCCATCCCGCCCCTACTGGAGTCAGGGGGAGTTTTGCCTCTGATTTCAATTGGCGCAGAATCGAGAGCCATACGATTAATCACCTCTCAGCCATTTTTGCCCTCACAGACTTTCCTCTTACATACGGTCCCAGTCATTATCCTTTAACGTCTGACTGTCAAAAAAGTCTGCAGCTGGCAACTTCAGAGCGTGCATTGTTGAAAATTAAAGACTAGCTATTTCATCCACTTACCCGTCTGCCTGCTACTAGATGGTCGGCTATTTTAGGTAGCTATGTGGAGTGGAGTTTTGGTGGGCTAGGTTCAAACATATCCGAAGCAGTTAGGTTTTTGAAGCACCCAGGAGGAGGAAGATGATATGGCAGGAAGGTTATAGTTGTGTACATACATCTGAATGCCTGATACTAACTACAGAGCAGACAGTTTACCTGCTGCTCACGAGTGATTTCAGGCATGATGGGTGGCACAAAAGCTTCAAATACCTTCAAACTCTTGTTATTTGCTCTGAGAGGAATCCAAGCAACATGTGGTGTGGGAGTTTCTAGCTCTAGAAGTTGTGCATTGTCGTCTCAGATATGGTGAGCTTCCCCCACCCCCGTCCCCAACCAATTCAGTTTCCTGGCAGGAACTTTATTTCCCTCAGGGCCTAAAAATCTTGGAAGTCTTACTTTTTTTGTCTAAGCAGTTGTAGCATTTCAGGTCAATTTTTTTTTTTTTAAATCAAGCAGACTAAAGGACAAGCTAAAAAAGCAGACAGATTGTGTGATTCAGACTTACAGGTTCTATTCTTACACTCCAGAAAAGCTGCAGTCCTTCATTAGTAAACAAAACATTTATAAACAGTGGAAACAAACAATGACAACTCGCCCTTTCTAGATTCCAGCCACTGAAAAAAACAACAAACCAGCAGTTTACTGATGAGAAGACATCTGAGACATTACATCCTGGATCAATAGCTCTTGCTCCATTACACCGCGTCTGTGTATTATATAGATGTTTGTGGTGGTGCGTGCATGTTTGGGCTATATTTGATTAGAGAGAGAGAGATTAAAATATCCATGCATCCGATGAAGTGGGTATTCACCCACAAAAGCTCATGCTCCAATAGTCTGTTAGTTTATAAGGTGCCACAGGACTCTTTGCTACTATTAAAATATTGGAGGATAATCTGCTCTAGGAATATATGTTACATTTTCTGGTTCTGTTTTAGTCGTTAGTAATATTGCCATATGTCACAGATAAATTGAAGCCTATGGTGGTTATAGAATTCTATTCGACCATTGAATTTTGAGCACATTTTCTATTATTCTTGGGAACATTTTGGTATGCTTAGAAAGAAGAGTTGCCTGCATCCTAAGGCAGTGCTTCCAACCTGCTCCACTTCCTGTAACTTCCACTTCAGTATCTATTTTTAAGGGAGTTACTGAGTTGTGTGTTTTCCTAATTGTGCTTTATTTAACTATGCATGAGCTATAAGTGTCTAGGACTAGTCTTGTTTTGCTTTCCTTTCTTTGCCCCCACCCCCACTTGCTCTGATGTCCTTTTGCATATCATGCGAACAAGATCAAAAGCTACTTTTAGCACCTCCATCCGCCTCATGCAGCATTTGCTACAGGAAAAAGGGTGATTCATTTTAAAAACTCTGACAGAGAGAGCATTCCCTCTGATTGAAAACTTAAAAAAAACCCAAAACCCACCAAACACCCTACGTGAACTTTAAAGTGAGCCCTATTATCACGTTATTTAAAGGTCTGATCGTGTCAGGTATCATACTGGAGAAAAATGTTATGTCTGACAAAATGCTTATATTTTCCTGTGGTATTAATGAGAAGCTTGCCCTGGGCTATTTCCCCATCACAGAGGGCAGCAGATGCGGAAAGTCCTTAGGGATCAGATCTTTGAAATTTCATCAGCATTCATGGGTGACCTAGCCTTTTCAAGCACAATGATAGACATGATAAATCATCTTTACAACGAATTCTAATTATCCTTTATGTGGCCTGGGTGCCTCTTGAAAAGTGTTAGATTTCTGCTTTTCCTTCATTGCTTCCAGATTTCTGTGTGGGTGTCAAAAGTGGTTTGTTCTCCTCCTTTCCCTCTGTGGATTGCATGAGCCCCAAACCCGTGAGTGTGCAGGAGTCAAACTACTCTATTAAGTTACACGATTGCCAGTATTGAACTAAATTTAATTCTCCCCCCGCTCCCAATGAAATTACGTGGCGCGGTGTAAAATAAGATTAGAAGTATACCATTATAGCAATTAATACGATAATGCCTCCATGATTAGTGTGCTACATTGAATTTCATGGATTTTTGCTCACTGTTGGCTAGATTTCCCTTGGGTCCTCTAGACCAAACCATTGTATTCTTAGTAAATTAAATGTGAAATCACAGCGATATACTTTAAAAATCCACTATAACCTGTATATCATATTAATAAATAAATCCAATATAATCTGTATTGCATAACATTATAGTCCTATATGATCTGAGAGAGAGGGGGGTGCCTTTTCTATAAGGACCACTGTTAGGATATGGGAGTCCTGGATGTTATGTGCCATAAATGGCTTGCTGGGTTTATAAGGAAAGTGTGTGCTCAGTGAATGGACCTTATAGCCATTTAGCGAGAGACAGCACTTTTCATGGCCAGCCTTTCAGAGTCCCCTGTGGTGCAGTGCTGGTGGGAGGTGGCAGGCGCTGCCGGCTGGGCTGGGGGCTGTCTGTGCCCCGAGATTCCAGCGCTGCCCACCCATATGTGCTGAGCAGAGGAGACCCCAAGGGGGCTGCCGCCCTGACAGGAGGGCGGCTGAAGAACAGGCTGTTGGGGACGCCCAGTGCGGAAAACAGTCAAAGCGCCCAGCGCAGCATTTTGTATCCGAGGGCTGATCCAGATTCTTTCTGCCGACCGGCTCTGGCTCCAGGGGGCATTGGATCGGGCCATTGCTGCCTTGTGTTTTGCCAGAGCTCTCTCGCTCCCCGGTTCCTGTAGCAGGGACAGGTTGCGTTGCTGGTGGGTCATTTGCACGCTCCCTTCCGGACTGCGCCTCACCCGGCACAGCAGCGCAGCCCCCGCCTCCCGGGGATGGAGCTGGATTGTAGCCAAGGTACATAGCTTGCGGGGAGGGCGGGGGAGCAGAGCCCCCGCAGCCTTGCCCGCCGAAGCACACCGGGGCACACAGCGGAGGGAATGGCCAGGATGGGCTAGGTCTGTTCCTGCTACACACCAGAGTCACGGACTGGGGGGGGGGGGGGGGTGTGAGGAACCCGCACGTAGGGCCCACGTTGCTCCCTCCTACTGATCCGGCCTAACCTCTTAGGTGTTACCTAAAGCGGGCACCCGCCTCTAGCGTTGTGCAGGGGCTCTGGGCATCCGTGCGAAGGTGCCAGGGAATGTCACGGCCCCCCGCCCCAGCAGGGCGAGTGTTGGGCTTTCCTCGCCATCCAGATTCTCTTGCGCGTCCCCTCTCCGCGCGGCGCTGGGCGGCTCCCCAGGCACGCAGCCCAGAGCTATTCACAATGCCGGGCCCGCGCACCTGTGCGAAAGGGGGCGGGGCTGGGCTTCTGGCCCTATAAACCACACCGGGCTAACTGGGGTCACGTGGGGGGTGCTCCCACCTCTCCGTTCAACCCGGGGCTCCAGTATTCTTGCTGATGGAGCAGAGTTTACCCGAGGCTGCAAAACTGAAAGGCGCCAGCGCCGTGGCAAGGTGCTAATCGGTGGGAAGCAGCGTCTGCGGGGCTCTGCTTTGGCTACCGAGCTGGAGGGGAGAATTCCTCTGTTCTCTTCTAACACTTGCCAGCCCGCAGATCCCAGCCCCCCGCCCCCCCCGCCCCAGAGTGCCTTTAAAGAGGAGCCTGTTTGAGGTGGCCCGGCCCCTGATGGAAAGGGGGTTATTGCCGAGGTACGGTAATGGCTGTCTGGTTATCTGCAGCCAGGACTCTGTGGCGAGGAGATAAGATGGTTATTAAGAGACCCGTTTTAATGCTCGGGGATCGCTTTCAGAGCGCCCAAGAAAAATGGACTTTATCTAGTCTATTATTATATACAATCGCGCCGCTGATGTTTCACTTTAGTTTAGAGCCCATGAATAAAAGCTAATAACTTTCCCTTCTGCCTGTTTATCGGCTGGACACCTGGGGGGATTTTTCACTTTGTCAGAGCTTATTAAAGAGAGACTTTTAGGGGTTAGAGCTAGGGGATTGGGGCTCTCGCCTCCTCGGGGCTCACTTAATACCTGCTATTAATTACTGAAGTCGCACACAGGCCTTTCAGAGGGCGACTGGCTAAGCCAAGCCCGGGAGAAGGGCTCATGGTTACTGCGAACGGCCAGGTGGTAGCTCCGAGGCGAGCCATGGGTTAGTGTCTGAGCCTGGCTGCTCAGGAGCTGAGACCTGAAGGGGAGACGGGTGGAGGGATGGGGGTAGAATTAATTCCGGCTGGGGCTGAACCCCCGTAGGAGACGTGGGGGACTGGGCAGTGGGAGGGAAGCGCATTGCAGGTGGGACTCAGGATATGGAGGGTGAGTCTACACTGCACTGTTAGCCCATGATTGGAACTCAGGTTCAACCCCCCCCCTTCTGTCTATACCCAGGACCTCACAGGGTGGAGGGTCTGAGCCTGAGTCTAGCTGGGTCCCAGGGCTCAAACCCTATTGTTTTGCACTATCTATAGTTTGCAGCTCCACTGGATTCATGCTCTGGGAGTCCCCCCAAAGCATTCCACAATCCCACAGGATGACTTTCTTTGTCCTATGGACAGTCAAGTTTTCCCACTGCACCATGAACAAAGGGCTAGAAGGCCACATTTTGGGAGGGTGCTAGGAAGCCTGGGGTATGGGTGGTTGGACTTGGGCCTGCATAATGCAGTATAGATGCTGGAGCTACAGGTTGGGACCTAGGATTCAACAATTCCTAACTTGGGATTGCAAACGAGTGTAGCCCCAGGTTAACAAACCCAGGCTCTGCTAACTTTAGTTCTACTAACTCTGGGCTTACATTGCAGTGTAGACATACGTGGAGAGGCAGATGGAAGGTGAAAATCCTGGCTCTTTTGAAGTCAACAGCATAGCTCCCATTGACTTCAATAGGGCTAGGAATTCACCTCTGGTTCCGTGTGGCAGTGAGGACATGGGGACTGTGGTTATGGCAGTAGCCAAGGAACAGGAGACTGACTCTAGATGGGGCACTGGAGCAGTAGAACTTTGGGAAATTCACTACCCTGCCCCCCTAATAAATGTCCAGCAACATTTGTTACCCTTTCATGTCAGGTGGTTTAAACTCCCTCCTTCTGCCCTCAATTTACTTAGATTGTAAGATCTTTGGGAGCAGGGACTGTCTCTTTATTTGTGTGGGGAATGGGCCCATGTGTTCCTTCTGGACATTTCCCATCGTGTCTCTGAAAGCATTTGTAAGGAGAGGCAAGGAACCTTGATTGGTGAGAAGTTTGGAATTTCATGAGGAGTATTTCACAGGGAGAAGGGACCTGAGCCTGGTGGGACTGAGGACGTGGGGGGATAGGATGGGCTTGGCAGGGGGCTGATTCTGGGTGAGACTGTGGAGGTTGGGAGAGAGGCTAGACTTGGCCTAAGGGCGAGGGATTGATTCTGGGTGGGATGACTGAGGATGTGTTCTGGGATGGAGGAGGGGCGGGGTTTGTAAGGCTCTGACTCCTGGAGGACTGGCTTGGAATTAATAGTTTCAGAGCCCATTCAACCACCTCAGTGCAACTCTGGACTCAAACGCCTCCCTGAGGAGGAGAGGTGATAGGAAACCCCCACATGGTGTTTTTTTCCTTTCCCCAGACACGTTTGACTATTTTGTCCCCATTCAAACCTTCATCCAGCGCCTGCCTATGGATCCCAGATTCCACAGCCATTATACAAGCCGCTGCATTCATTGGTGGTTTACAAACTGTGGTCCGCAGACTACGTCTAAGATTTCCAAAGGAGTTCACATCCCCATTCGAAATATTTTAGGGTTCCAAAAATGTAAAAAAGTTTGAAAACCATTGGTCTAAAATATATACTTTTGAATCAGCTGGAAGCCTGAAATGGGAGACCCTGTATATTTTGTGGGTAACCAGGAGCCAGGATGCTCTTTAGTGCTCCAAGTATCAGGGGGTAGCCCTGTTAGTCTGTATCTACAAAAACAACAAGGAGTCTGGTGGCACCTTAAAGACTAACAGATTTATTTGGGCATAAGCTTTCCTTCGGAGTGAGGTTTTTACTCACGAAAGCTTATGCCCAAATAAATCTGTTAGTCTTTAAGGTGCCACCAGACTCCTTGTTGTTTTAGTGCTCCAAGATTGCCATTTCATTTGGCACAAGTTTTCTTTATACTAGCAATTGATTAATTAATTAACTAGCCTCTCTCCCAATCTCCACAGTCTCACCCAGTATCAGCCCCCTACCAAGCCCTGCCCATCCTATCCCCCCAGGTCCTCAGCGTAGATCCGGTGTCGTATGGCTTGTGATGTGTGAGCTCTTGCACAAGGAATCACTCTAGGCAGGCACAACAGCTCAGTGTAAACTGGGCATCACTGAAATGGAGACTGGCTTTTAGCATTCATGGGAAGGTGTCAACAGTGTAATTTTTTATTGGGGGGGGGGGAGAAGGAGGAAGAGAAAAGCACATTGGTAATAGTTTGGATCCCTTAGTGAATCCCGCCTCTGCGAGGGCGTGAATCTCGTGACTGCGCCGCTGCTCCTTAAGTACTAGAAATTAAAGGCGCATAGAAAAGGATTAGCTCGGCGAATGTGCTCCCCCTACAAAGCCGGGCTAAATAGCTTATTCTACTCACTTGCACTGCAGACACGCCGAAGCGGGGATAATGCGTTAGGAGTTGTTTGTTTAGGAGGAAAAGTACCGGGAAGGGGATTAATGCGCTGCCTAGCGCCCCGGCCCCTTGCCCGCTCCCTCTCCCCTCTGCGCGCTGGGGCGCTGCCTGTCCGCCTGTCACCGCAGGCTGATGTCACCGTGGCGGCGAGCCCCGGCGGGATTGGCTTGGGCAAGGCGTGGACGGGGCGCGTGGCTCCTGCAGCTCTGGCAGGCGGGAGAGCTAGGCTGGCTCTCGGTGAGATCCACCCCGCCCGCAATTAGCCTCACTTTGTATACGGCTCCCCTGTAGGCAGGGCACTCAGGCAGCCGTGCCAAGGCAGCGCCAGACCTGCCTCCCTCCTTCCTTCCCTCCCTGCAGGCGACTAGTCAGGAGGAAGCCACCACATGCAAAAGCTCTGCCTCCAACTTTCCTCGTTAGCAGCAAAGCCGGGGGGCGGCGGTGGGGGGAGCTGCGGGGAGCACCATGGGCTGGGGCTCGGCCGCCCGGCTCCAGTCTTCAGCCGGCTCGCTGCACCGTGGCTGCACCCCGGGAGTCTGATTTAGGAGGGAGGGGGAGCCTGCAGGGTTTCCACGTGTCCTCTGGGTCTGCTGGACAGCGCTTCTGGGAGCCAGAGAGGCCGAGGGGGGATGCATCTGCCACCGCTTGCCACTGAAGTCGCTCTGAAGGCAGCAGGCACGCGTCTGTGGCGGAGGAGAGGCGCTCGCCCCTTCAGCCCAGCCATTGGAGACCTGTTCCTCGCCCCCGATGAGGAGCGGAGCGAGCTGCTTGTGTGTCTCGGGCTCTCTGGTTACTAACAAGCTTTTAGGGGAGCGGTAGCCCCGGTTGGAAAGTATTTCCTCAGGCGTTTCCCTTCATCCTTCGCTAACTGTCATCACAGACTTCACTGGCAGCCCTGCCTCCCTGGCACTCCCCCGGAGAAATCACCAGTGCATGGGGGAGGCAGGAGAGAGGCACTCCGGGTTAACGGCAAGGGCATCCTCAGACGAGGGCTGGGTACTGATGGCCGGCAGGAGCGGAGCAGGGGACAGAGGGGAAGAAGCTGCAGCTCTGATGGGACGCTGAGCGGAGCTGCTGCTGCTCGCCCGCCAGAGGAGCCCACCAGACCAGGTGCGCTACAGGGGGAAATAAAAAGGAGCGAGAGATATTGGTGGGTTTGCTGCCTGGCTTCTGGCTCCCTAACCCCCAGCCCGGCGCAGCCTGCCAGTATGAAGGAGTAACTCGCACCCAGCGGGGTTCTTTGCCATCGCTCAGGGAGCCGGATATTTCGAACCAAACTATGGCTTTTCAAAAATCGCCCGATCCCTCCAGCGCCACCAGGAAAAACCCCAGCCTGCTGGAGATAGGCGCTCTCTGCTTGGACTCGGACATCATCTTCGGCTTCACCAGCCACCTGCTGCGGAGGAAAGGCAAGGTAAGAGAGAGAACCGCGGCTGGGGGTTGTTGGGACAGGAAAGCGCTCGGGGTCAGGGGCAGCAGAGGGCGAGCTGGGTTTGGCCGCTATCACCGATTTCCGCCCAGTTGTAGACCGGAGCAAAAACAAACAAACAAATAAACAACAACAACAAAAAAAACTTGCTAGGGGTTAAGTGTCTCCTAGTCCCTAGGAATAAAGTTAATTCCGAAACGTGCAACGAGCCCACGTGCAGTTTCAGCACCACGAACAGTGCAGGCTGCACAATAAAAGACCAGCAATTAAATCCCGGAAAGACACCCTTCCCAGGGCTCCTCTATATCGGTCTCAATGGTAAACGCGCGGAATAAGCAAAGCCACTGATTTATCCCTTCTGAAAGGGATCCGGGCGGCTCCCTCGGATCACCTTGGGTAAAGTGTGGAACGGTTGGCTTCAGTCTACAGGAAACCTTTGAAATGGGGATGTCTTAGAAATACTTGTGTCTATCCAAGGTGTTTTTTAAAAAAAACAAACAAACACCTGATTAGTTCTAGCAGCATGACTCGGAGCACAGAACCGGAGCTGGAAGCAGGGCCCACCCCCCTTTCCCGCTGCAAGCCAGCCCAACACTGGGAGTCGAAGGAGGCTTTTGCAGCCATTACTCAGACGCATGAAATATTTAAGCAAGTTACTGAAGACCTGCAGAGCGCATTGAGTAGACACGATAAGGAGACCGGGCACATCACTCATAGTCATGCGTGTGTCTCTGTCTCCTCTGCCCCCCCAGGTTAATGCCAGGGACAAGGTACTAATGAAGCGTTCCCAACTGTGCAGTGGAGCGCTCCTGCAACAGGGCAGCTAAAGGTTCGCAAGGGCGGGCTGCTTGGGGGCCAAAGGCATTGAAGTTTGCCGATGGGCATCCCTGAGGCGATGAGTGGCCAGGTGGGCTAGTTACAGTGGAGGGTCTCAGGGCAGGATTTTTAACGGCTGCTGTAAATTAGGCCTGAAGTGTCACATTTTCCGATGTCACCAGCCTCCCCTGACTGCTGCATTGTTTGGCGTGCGCGCGCTTGTGATTTGCGCGCATAAGCTCCGCGGGGGTCCCCGCCTGCAGCACGAGGTGATGGGGGAATGGCGGTCATCAGAGGCACATGGAGGGATACTGGGCTCCCACCGGGAACAAGAGCTTTGCAGAGCTGCTTCGTGCATGTGTGAGGCAGCTGGGGCGCCGGAGCTCGCGGGGGAACTGTTGCCGCCCGAGAGAGTCTGGGGAGGTGGCGCATGGGATGAAGTGGAGCATAAGGGAGCTATCGCGCAGTTGACAGAGTTCAGAGCCATTAAGCGTGCATTTAATAGCTTTCATTACCTATTAAGTGTCTGGGATAAGTCTGCCTGGCAAAGGGAGTCTCTCTGATGAGGCGACACGCATTATAGCGGACCCTGATCATTGCTTGAGCGCCTAAAAATCCAGGTGCAGATCTTCGGGAGCTAGAGGGAGATTAAAGTTATGCGGCCAAAGGGACTTTCCATTTAAAGAGCTTTTATCTGCAGTCCGCATTTCGGGCTGTGGATCTTCACTCACGTGTGTCCAAAGGTGAGCTGCAAGAGGCGCAGCGCGTTATTATTATAACCCATACAGTGTCAAACACAAATCGCGTGAGTGTAATGCTGGTACATACCGTTGTCCTGTATTTAATGGGGATTATGTGTGCGCGGAGGGGAACCCAAAGTT
This sequence comes from Terrapene triunguis, assembly GCF_002925995.2. Taxonomy (NCBI): domain Eukaryota; kingdom Metazoa; phylum Chordata; order Testudines; family Emydidae; genus Terrapene; species Terrapene triunguis. The sequence goes on from NW_020664540.1 coordinate 2,511,837, forward strand.
TCCAACCTGCCTGCCCAAAGTCAAATGCATACATGCGAGGCAGTCTAGCGGCTCTGCAATGAGGCGTAATAAAGAAGCCACGTGTGGCTGTGTGTTTCCGGAGTGAACCCCCCACCGCCCCTTCTGAGTGGGTCTGGGGATCGCAGAGTGAGAGCGTGTCGACTGAATTCGCGGGGGACCTGTGCAAGCACATGGCCAAGTCTCTGCCACCAAAGTGCGGAGTGGCACGGGACCAGCAGATGGCGCTCCAATCACAGGGACCGCTCTTAGCCTGCAACCAGAGGCAGGTCTCAGACACATAAATGGCCAAGACCCAAGCCACGGAACTACCCTGCCTGCGAGGGTGAACTGTGAAGCCACTGCCCGTCACACTCTTGCAGGTGTAAAACGCATCCAGCTCCTCTCCGCGGGTCAGAACCGAACGGGCCGGACCTTTGTTGTCTAGCTGGGGGTGGGGGCGGGGCGTAGCAATCAGGGGCAAGGAATGGTTTCACACATCTGTCTGCCTGCAACACAAGTGCTAAGGACAGGAGGCGGAACGGCAGCCAGAGAGACAATTAGCGGAGGAACGGGGATTTCTCCACCTGTCGGGTCAATTGTCACATGCACATTCCCAAAGAGCTGATGGGAATGGGCGGAGCAGTACACAGACTCCAGCGTGTGTGTGTGTGTCAGGGGGCGAGAGCGCAGAGAGTCACCCGACCCGTGCAAGGTGTGTGAGGCTCTCAAACGCCACCCAAGCAAACGTGGCTGCAGCCGGGCACCGAGCTGCATCTGGAGAGATTCCTAGAGAGAGCGAGCGAGCTCTCCAGGCACATGTAATAAAACAAACGGTGAGAGTAACTCAAAGGACGAGCGGTGCCTCCTTTCTTGCTAATTTGAAGTGCAGAGCCCAGGGTTCAATCCCATTTCCTTCGCAGACACCCTTCCCTGCCCTCCCATGATGTAGTAGTTTAAAAGCCTGATCCTGAGACTTGTTTGGAAAGTTTGTCTCGGGCTGCCCCATGCAAACTACTAACAAGCAACCCCCTTGTCACTGTCCAGGAACCTCTGGGTTTTTATTTGAAGGGGTTCGCGTGGCAGGCACCCCACTAACGCTCCTGAGGGTTTGGAGCCGAACGGAGCTTTGCAGCGTCAATGTGGGAAAGAAACGCTCAAACTCTAGCGGCTCCCACCTCGTTCACCCCACCCCACGCGGAGCCCCTCCTCCCCTCGGAGCAGTTTTTCCCAACGCGCTCCAGTGCGCTCGGTCCCTTTCTGCACCGAGGTGGGGAGCTCACTCCTCCTCCGCCTTCTCCTCCGCCCGCTGCCTCAGTCCGGGGCTTCTCTCGCGAACTCGCAACCCAAAGTTTACTCCTTTGAGTTCCAACAACATGGGAGGAAATATTACGTAGCTCCAGGCTGCCGCCCGCCGCCGCAGCAGCAGCCGCCCTTGCAAGTGGAAACCAAGGAGCCGGACTTTGCAGCCCCCGGTCCCTGGACTTGGCAATGGGCAGGAAGGTCTTTCAGGACAGCTCGGGACTGCTTAGCCCAGTGTAGCTGCAAACAGCTGGGATCTGGGCGCGCGGGTGGGTCAGGGTCCAGGTGACAAAAACCTGCCTGGCCCGGAACCATGATCCGGGCTGCAGAGAACCCAGCTGGGAGAAGGTGTCTGGGCTTTGAACACCGGGCTGCGGGGGTAAGTTGGGGCGGAACTTTTCAGGGAAGGTCAATGGAGCCTGGTGCAGAGCGCGGGAGGTTTCACCCCTGCCCTCCGCGCGGGGATCCCCCGGGTGCTTGGAGTTTGTTGCTAGTTGGCCGCGCGCTTGGGAGGCACGAGGGAACTTTGCACTGGAGGCTGTGCGAGCAGCGTGCGTGGGAACCGGTCAGTGCACCGGGCCGAGGGTTGCAGAGCTGGCTTTTTGCACCGGTCCGGCCCGGGGGCTGCTCTTTGCAGGGTTCCCTCCCAGGCGCAGGGGCCCGTCTTTGCAGGCTGCCCCGGTTAACGCGAGCTGCTGGCTCCTTGCACTGTCCTGAGTCCTTCTCTCTTTGCAGGTCGCGGAGGGAAGCTCTGGGCGAGAGCCGGCCCCGCTCTCTCTGGAGCTCGCCCCTAGGAAGAGGCTGCCGCCTGCCGCCGATGAGGACCGTTGCGGCAGCCGCCCCCCTCCGGAGGGAGCTGGGGCCGTCTCGCTGGCCGAGCTGGGGCACTTCGAGAGAGCCGGGAAAGGAGGGTGGTGCAAGAACTGCCAGGTCAAACTGGGCGAACTCAAGAAGCAAGCCGTGAAACTGGCCGCCAGCAGCAGCCCAGCTAACTCCCTGCCGGTAAGCCAGGCCCTTGCCCGGGCACAGACTCACGCGGAATGGGGTTGCGCAATCACATCTGGAGCACACAGCTGGAGAGCTATGGAGCCCATACCTAGAGTTCTACACTGTGCCCACCCAGTACCTGGCTACAGCTAGATCTTTGCACACTACACAAATCTGCGTGACGAGGGCTATCTAACCCGTAGCGTGTGTAGAGCCGTTCACCTAAGGTGCCTGGTACCTGTCTAGAGTTCAGCATCTGGACCTCAGTGCTACTGCTACCTAGCTTTCTGCATAGTACTTTTCTGTGTCTCTGGGCTGTTTTAGAGAGCTAGAGCTCTGCATAGTAAATACCTGTGTCTATACATAGTGCAAGCTTAGATCTTCGCATAGTGTTGATCCAGAGCTGCAAGGGGAGCAGAGGGGGCAAAAAAACCTAGGTAGTTTTAAGACTGAGCTTGATAAGTATATGGAAAGGATGGTATGGTGGGACTGCTTTACAGTAGCATGTGGCCCATCTGCGACTGCTAGTGGCAAATATTCTTAACAGCTGCAGATGAGACACTAGATGGGGAAGGCTCTGAGTTACTACAATGAATTATTTCCCAGGTGTCAGGCTGGTGGGTCTAATATATTTAGGGTCAGGAAGGAATTTCCGCCCAGGTCAGATTGGCAGAGAGACCTTGCGGGTTTTCACCTTCCTCTGCAGCGTGGGGCACTGGTCACTTGCTGATTTATACTAGAGTAAATGGTGGATTCTCTGTAACTTGAAGTCTATACATCATGATTTGAGGACTTCAGTAACTCAGCCGGAGGTAATGGGTCTATTACAGAAGTGTGTGTGCGGGGGAGGAGGTTCTGTGGTCTGCAATGTTCAGGAGGTCAGACTAGTTGATCATGATGTTCCCTTCTGGCCTCAAAGTCTATGAGTCTATGAGTACAGCTCTAGGGCTCTGTATAGCATATATCTAGATCACTCTACCTCTGTGTTTCCAACTATTTTGCATTTGAGTTGATTCTAAAATGGGTGATTTCAGTACTAAAAATGGTTAAAAATATTTCAAGGACTTTAGATTTCAAGCCCTTCTCAAGCAAAATGAAACTGCAGCCATTGCAAACTCACGCAGTACATACATATAACTGATTGCCAACATTACTTTTTGCTGACAGTGTGAGCTGAAGAGTAGATTAAACATTGTGTGGAGTGCAGTCCGGAACACACACTGTGTCAGAGATCAAAGTCAATCCAGACTGTGCAGTCTTTCCTCACACGAAGAGCATGAAGTGCCAAAAGTGCCCTTTGTCAAACTTGGTAGAAGTTGGTGTAAGTGTCTTGTGACTCAGATCCCCAGTCACATAGTTCTGGAGATAGTCTGAGCTGAAACGGCAACTGTGCTTTACAGGACATTAATTTGTTCTATTGCAAGATCACTAACAATTGGCAGTAGCACTAAAGTGGCACTAACAATTGCTCATTTCATACAGGCCATAAAATGCTACTGAACGTTAAACTGTGATGTCCCCGATGTGCCTACATATTTCATTCACATAATTTGGAAAGAAAGTTTATGAAGGATGGTTTTGCTGGGCCCTAAATGTCTGGATGCTTGAATACACATCTCTGCTTGGTGGGTTGACTCCTGTTCTTAATCTCACAAGGCCAAATCTTGGTCACATCATATTCTCATGCATTTATGCCTTCTACTAGACATTGATGAATATCTGATAATGAATGAGTATAATGCATGAGTGTTCTGGAGCTTTCATTTGCCATATGCATTGCTTTACCTATAGGTAGTGTGTTTATCTGCACAGTCTTCTTCTTTCTGTGTGTATATGATATGCATATTAGTTGCATTATATTATTAATATGTTCTTCTAGCACAAGTATTTGAAACATTACTTTTAAAAGCCATTATAGGTAAAAAGCACATACAATCGTGACTAGACACATTAACAGATCACAAAGATTAGGTAGTGGGACAACATAGAACAGAAGACCCTAGTAATTCATTTACAAGGCAGACAAAATGTGTATTACATTTTTAATAGCTTTGGAATAACATTGTTTTCCAAACAATGCTTATCTGGATGTTTGCAAGAAGGGGGGGGAGGTCTGCAGAGGAAGCCAAACCCTCTTGACCTTCATTTTCATTCAAAGAGTTCCTGTATGATCTACAGAATTCCCATTGAATCTAAATATAGTTTTGTTTGGAGGTGCATTGTACTGTAGTGTCAGAATGCAAAGCTCAGATTATAGTATTTTAGGGCTTGATCCAAAGCCCTGTGAAATCAATAGGAGTCTTTAGATTGACTTCAGTGGGCTTTGGATCAAGTCCTTATTTCTTTAGTGTAAAATGTCATGTACTTTTATCTCAACTGAAGGCAAAACTATTGGACCTCCTGTTGTCTGGATCCCCATGAATGGTGAATAGAAGTTTAATTTCCTGTTGTTAAGTGTATGTGATATACTGGCTTTAAAAGAAGCATACAATGCCTGAATTCTTATTATTCTTATAGGAGTTTCTGCCTTTATTGGAAAGTAATAGCGTCCTATATTTAGATGGAAAAGTACATGGATCTTTGTCATGGGAAAAAATACATATGCTGGAAAGTCAATGGGTCTTGCCCAGGTGTTCAGGTGAAGAGACCTTCTCCAAAGGTCTGTTTGTGTGGTCTCATTTGCGTAAGTCTCCAGGGAACCTTCCTGATAAGCACTTGATGATGGGTAAATTAATCCCCCTTTTCTTCAGGGTTCAAAGCATGCACAGAAAAGTAATAACTTAATAGCTGTCACAGTGTTAAAACCTTGACAAACTTGTTCTTAGAATAATAGATACGAAGAGTGGTTAGTTTATTGAGTAGCGTATGATAATCTCAAAGAGCTGAAGCTGTAGTGTTTCAGGATATTTAATGATTGAAACTGTATTTTCAAATGCCCACAATACATTTAGTTCAGCAAATAAACTACTTAGTACAGAGGAAGACAACACAATCAACAGCTAGCATCCCTATTAACTTACTGCACACCAGTGCACTTTGAAGGCAACAGGAGATAATGGTCAATGGTCCCGATCCTCAGCTGGTGTAATCTGGCATTACTCTGAAGTTGGTGGAGCTATGTTGATTTACAGAAGTTGAGGATCTGAACCAGTGTGTTGGCAGGTTGAGCATTTTATAATGTTTGTGCTAGAAAGGCAGCTTTTATTTTGCTTTCTTGTTTAATTACATAACAAGACATTTGAAAAAGCAGCTTCTCTTCCGGGCAGTGGCAAGTCCATAAATTGAAAATAAAGCTAGAACTAATGACAAGGAACTAACATACTATGGGATGAGTGAACACAAGAAGGCTACTTCTTTGAACTTGCTATGTGCTAAAAGGATTTGTGGCCTTTGCCACGATAATTAAGGAATCTTTCAGCACAGATTCAGAAAGGTCTCTACACCTGGAACACAGGCTCTTTGGGAAGGTGGGTGGGTGGTTTATAGATTAAAGAAGGACATAATTATTGATGAAAGAGGGAAGTTGCATTCTCATACATGGTGCAGCTGATAAGGCTTGAATTCAAATTAGAGTAAAAAGTCAAAATATTGTTTGCTGTCCAAAGGATGAGTTTCTGTAACCTGTCTTAAAGGATAATAATTGCTTGAGAATAGTATGATTAATTTAACTTTTGTGCTGCTGCCCTTTGAGTAAAAGGTAACTTAAAATGAGGTTTCAGTGCTAGAGTGATATGCAGTGACAACTGGTACACATTTGTTGTGTTATCTTTTTTAAGTCCACTGACCATATATGGATAGCTAATAAGAAAGATATGAATCTTAGCCTAGGTTAAAACTCCAGAACCAAGTTCTTAAACAAGAAATTTACTACACTCTACACTATCAATTCCCTTCTTTTTCTATTGTCTTTTCTGTTTGTTGTCCCAATGATCCCTGAAAATGAATTAAGACGTAGTTTCAATCAAGCATGTGTAGAAGCAAGCAAAGTTTAATGTGGAAGTATCACAGATTAGCATTAAATATTGCAGTATCAGTGTCAGTTTAATGGGCCATGTACTGATTCTGTGTAAAAAAATAAAATAAAAAAGAAAGAGTCTTGGTTTATCTCTAATAAAAAGTTTTGTATTTGTCTGGCAGACTGGATGCCTCAGGGAATTGGTAATAGGATACAGAGTCTTTCACTAATGGGGTTCTGGTTTGAATTCAGACCAGGTTGGTAGAGACTGAAAGTTGTTATAATTTGACAGCTGTTTGATGACCTATAGGAAAATACTTGGTGGTCACAGTCTCATTCCCATTTGGCAGCTATCCTCATCACAAAACCACAGCACAACAATTAGCACTAATTGGCATAGTTGTTGGCAGTCACACAAGAGAGGCCAAGGATTGAATGGGCATGTAGATTTAAATAATAATAATAATGCTTAGTGTTTAAGATCTTCACAGCACTTGACAAATGTTAATTAATTAAGCCATTCAATGCCCCTGTGAGGTAAGTAAGTCTCATTTCTAAAGAGATGTCAAAGCAGCATATGGACCTCAGAAAGGAGGGAAACAGGCAGAGAGGTTAGTGTTGGCCTACACACAAAAATTATACCTCTTTACTTATACTGGTATAGTTAAAGTAGTACAGTGCCCAAGTGTAGATGCAGCTGTATAGGTGTAAAGGTGTTTTATACTGGTATAGCCATTCCTATATGGGAAGGGGGATAAGCTATACTGGGTTAAGACACCATTATGCCAGTGTAACTACGTCCACAATAGGGACATAGTTATACTGGTATAGTTAACTCTCAGTAAAAAATCACTTCCCTAGCCCAAATAGTTATATCGGTACGAACTATGTGTTTAGACCAAGCTTAAGTGAGGCCAAGAGCACAGGAAGTGCCAGTTTCAGAGCTGGGATTGAAACTGAGGCATTCTTAGCTCTTTTAGTGGTAAGAGTGAGTCACTGGAGGGAGCTGAGTACCAGCTTCTTGTATTCAGCCTGCCCTTCTGAAGAGGTGGGCTAGCTATATGTTGCACAAGTTACAGTCTCTGAGTGGCCATGACTGTTCTCTCTAGAGGAGGGAAATATAGTAGTCTAGTATTGAGTTGATGAACATTTGTATCGTGGTTGGTAGGTCCTTGTCTGAAAAGAAAGGCTATAGTCTCCTTCCTGACAAGCAGAAGGTGAAGCACATTGTCCTGATTACTGTTGATATCTGGTTATCAAGGAATGGTGATGAAACTAAAAATACTCCAAGGCCTCACACCAATTCAGCAAACAGAAGGAGATCCCTTCCACAGAGAGTGTTGTCAGGGTCTTGGCTAGCTCCTCAAAGTTTGTTTTCCTCTTCCTACTAGTAACTCTTTGCTCTTGCCTGGACTGAGCTCCAGCCAGCTGTTTTTCATCCAAGTGATTATTTCGTGTAGGTATTGTGACACCTTTGTGATAGCATTAGTCACAGAGATGAAGAATAGAGTGTCATCAGCATATTGGTGACACTAGATCCTGGGGCATCACATGACCTTTCCCAGGGGTTTCAGATGTATGGTAAAAAAATAGGGTACAGGTTTGAAACTTGGGGGCTCAGTATGTGAGGGTGTTTGATGACCAGTTGCCCATCATCACTTTGGGTGCTATCAGAGCATGGTCACAACCACTTATTCAGTCAGTTCGTCAGGGACAGGAAGCATGGAGATGGGGTAGTCATTTGTGAGATTGCTGGCTTCTAGTGTTAGTTTCTGAAATATTGGTTGGACTATCGCATGCTTCAGGGATGTAGGCTAATAGTCTTCTCTGAAGAAGGTTTAAAGGAAGTCATCAGTAGTGGATCTAGTTGAGCTTCCTTGGATTTCACTCATACAGTTGTGCTTATCTGGATAAGCAAGGATCCAATTAACATGTGAATGTCCCTCACAACTTCTAGTACCTCTGAGTGTGTAAGAGATCTGAACTTACTAAGGAGGGTGAGGTAGCCCTTGCCCTCTGTTGCGAGTTGGCTTTCTTTCCCTCCATATTCAGTTAATCTTTTGAGCTCTTTAGAATGTGGGTCAGTTGGGTCTGGAATTTGGTGAAGTCAGCTGATTATTTGGAATGACTTACTAGGCCTTGACTAACCTGTGATTCATCTTTATTTTGCTGTGAGACTATTTTAACCCCGCAAACTGGCCCCGCTTTAATGGGTTGACACACATTGGAGGAATGGTATGGGGGAAGCTTGTGCTAACACTCTGTACTTACCCGGCGGAGAATAGGGGACTCCAGTTTTGATGTTCCAGTTTTCAGTGCCTTTTGTGAGCACTACATTCCCTTTAAAATGTTTCATATTTAACATTTCAAAAGATGCCTCAGTGTAGAAGGTGCATCTTTGTTAGTAAATATGAGCTACAGGGCATTTTTTTTGATGCATCTTTAATATTTAATTTCTGCAACACGGAATCTTGCATAGACATGGCTGTCGAGCGCTTCAGGCTATGAGATCAGATGTGGTTTTCAGGTACACGTGGAGCCTAATAAAGGGGATAGTGACAGTGTCAGATCAAATGTACTGAAATGAGCAACCAGGTAAGCTATTGTGTCCTCAGCCCTGCAATAGTCCCCATGCTGTATAAAAGGCTATGAAAGCTCATGGGACTGAAGCAGGGTTGTAATCAGCTTGCCTAAAACATTTTGGATTGTCAGGCATGCCCTTTTAAAACACAGGTGAGCAGGATTATCATGCAGCACTGATGCCTGAGGCAATTGGTCTTCTCACAGCGGGATCTGAAATGGGGGAAGTTATGATTCCACAATTAGCTCCTGAGACTGCAGCCTCCTGGGCTGGTTGAGGGTAATTAGTATTGCTCTTGCTCTTTCTCTATCTAATTTCTTCAACACCCTGGTCTATTAGACAGAAAGGGAGGAAACACATAAACCAGTTAAAAATTGAAGGGGGTGTGAAAGAGCATCTGCTCCTAACATCTGAGGTTACTTTGAACCTGTTGAAATATGTAGTATTGTTTTTGCCAAGAGTTCCACCTACGTGATCCCAACCAACTTCTGACATGTTAATAGCAAGACTGTGGGAGGCAGTGCTCATCTCTCCTGCTGCTGCAGATTGTGACTGATTCTCTTGACTTGACAGTTCAAGCCTCTTGGAATGTGGGCTGATAAAATCACCAAGAGATTTTTCTCTATCCAGAGCAGGGCCCTCCCCACTTCTTTCTTCATACTCTGGATACATGGACGTCCAACCCCATGGAAATGGCATTGTCTGAGTCCAATTCACTCTACCTACTGAGAACACACTGAAACCGGGGTGGGCAAGCTTAAACTGGCTGCTGTTGAACAGTTTTTTCCTATGTAGAGACCAGTATTTTACACCATCCCTTCTAGAAGGAAGAAACTTTCTACCTGGTTTTGTATACATTTCCTGCATGGAATAGTATTTTAGAAAGGCGCTATTGTCCTTCTTTGAACTAAATTACCTTCATGAGCTAGATCTGGTTGGATGTTACTCAGGTTAAGAGTGAGGGAGATCTGTGTAATTAAGGTTACTGGGCTCTCTTTTTTTAGTATAGGTGAAAATCTGTGGAACCCAACTTATCATAAATACTATCCCCATCCTCTGACCTGGAATCCCTAGTCCTAGAAGGAGTATTTCCCTACTTACATTGCCAATGTAGTCAAGTAAAGAATGTACTGATCAGAAACTTGAGTTCTGTTCCTGCCTCTGCCACACTCTGTCATCTTTGGGAAGTCACTTAGGCCAGAGTTTTCGTATGTGTCTGCTAATTTTGTATGTCTGTTTTTGGGTGCCCAAGGTGAGAAAACTAGGACTTTATTTTCAGAGCTTCTAAGCATCCACAGCTCCCACTGAGTTCAAATGAAGGAAGAATGGTCTATGGTTAAGGCACAGGACTGTGACTCAAGAGATCTGGCTTTAATTCTCAGATCTACCACAGATTTCCTGTGTGAACTTGGGCAAGTCATTTAATCTCTCTGTGCTTCCATTTCCAATCTGTAAAATGGGGACAGTAGTCTCTTTTCCTTCCCTTTGTCTGAATGGTCTTTGGGGCAGAAATTGTCTCTTACTATTTTTTTCTTCAGTGCTTAGCACAAGGGGGTCTGATATTAGTTGGGGTATCTAGGTGTATTGTAATACAAATAGTAACTAGTAATTAATAATAAAAACTGGCACTGATGCTGACAGTCAGATGCTGCAATAGGGAATTTGTAACTTGCAACTGGGTTTCCAAGTCTTGTAGTTTTAAACTGGGGGTGAGGGTGGGGGCTGTCTAGGTGGGGTCACTGGTTGCAAGCAGGTCACTATCATTTGAAGAAAAAAAATGCTTTAGGAGCCAGAAACAAAGCCAGGAACCTTAGGAAATAATCCATTAGAATTGTAAAGAAGAGTTTGTCCTAAAATAGCTCTGGAACTTGACAGCTAACTAGCAGGGACATGGCGAATCTGTGGAACAGGAAGTATGGGGTGGTGCAGAGTGTGTCAGGGCCAGCTGGAGCGTGTTTAGGGAACAGATAAGAGCTCAGAAGAATGAGAATGGATTAGAGCTTTAATGATGACACGGTAGCACCTAGAAGATGCTTATCTGCATATTGCAGTGGGCTCTTACTGTTGTATCGTTAGACTACTGTATTGATGAACTACGGTGGTTCCTTGCCAGAACTATTGTACTGTTGTACTCATCCAGTAGCAAAGTGATGCTGTTATGGAAATGTACTAAAAATGGGTTACCTTGTTTTTTCTTCATAAAAATGTATTATTAAAAACATGAAAAGAGGAAAATGTTTGTAGAGATGCACAAAATATTGTTTTCAAATGAATATTCCCAGCAAGGGGTGTATGTAACTTTGCATAATAACTGATTTTTCTTCTGAGTAAATTAAAATGAATATAAACTTTTGGTGTAAATGTTATTTTAAAAGATGCTCTGGGTTATGCAGTAGCATAAGTGGCATATTCTGTATTGCAGGGGGGTTGCGTTTGAAGGTATACTGCATGCTTCTATTGAATAGCACACACCTCAAACTTGTGTAACTTTATGGCTCATACTTAATTATTGTTGACTGAAGACTATAAAATTTTGGATACCATCCTTTCTTCAAAACACATCTCCACACACACACACACTCTCTCTCTCTCTCTCTCTCCATTTTGACTGACTTTTCCCTAATGTTGAAGTTGCACAAGCTTTAAGACAGGGGCAGTCTATTTTTTGTCAAGATCCAAATTTCTTGGTCAAGGTATACTCAAGGTCCAGACTCCAGAGAAAATAATAATTAAAAAATTACAATAATGATAATAAGTAAATAAAAAGATTTCAGGGTCCGTTCAAAAGTGTCTGGCGGTCTGGATTTGGCCCGCAGTCCGCTTATTGACTACCCCTGCTTTAATGTATATAATTAAGAGATGTTCATTTGCATGTAGGAAAAATGTTTAAATGATATAAACAAAACCATTCATTTTAAACAGCAACATTTCATGTTTGTTTTTGCGTGTTTACTTTTAGCACTTAGGCTTTGTTGCTTACATACTGTGCTAATGCAAATTGCATTAATGCTTATGGCAGGATCTGAAGATGTGCCAACACTAAAGGGTTAAATATACAGAAATATTCCTCTTCCCATGAATCATGCCTTAAATTCAGGCTTTATTCAGTATTCTTGGAATTTAGTAAACTGATCTGAATTTCTCGCTGAGATGGAGGCCAGTATTACCGTATGTCAATACTTGTACAGAATTGATTAGAATACCAGACGGGAATGGGAAAATGATCAATTTTCATTTAGCTCTTAGCAAATCTTCGGCTAACATTGTTGGGGGATTTTACACTACTCAGTGACTGTGACGTGAAAGCATTCTGAACAAAACTGAAACTTGACACCTCTATTTAGGGTGAACATTGAAAGGCTCTCAGCATTAACTGTGGAAGCAAAGCATTAGTTCTAGTTTTCACAGCATTCAAAGGATTATGTTTAAAGTGTATCTTATTTTACCGCAACATACAAATGTTGAAATGTATTTTGTGCTACCATTAAGGCAGGTAGAAGACTTGTAGAGTTAATATATTGATCAATACTAATCTCGCTGAGAATGGGCTGATTTTGCTGGAGTGTTTTAATAGGCATATTCAGTTTGTTTTACCCTCTTGTTTTAAGCATAGAATCATAGAATTATAGCAATGGTAGAGATCTTGAGAAGTCTTCTAGTCCAGACCCTTGTGCTGAGGCAGGGCCATGTAAACCTAGACCATCCATTGCAGGTGTTTGTCCAACCTAATTCTTAAAAACCTCCAATGAGGGGGATTCCACAACCTCTCTTGGAAGCCCATTCCAGAGCTTAACTATCCTCATAATTAGAAAGTTTATACTAATATCTAACCTAAATCTCCATTGCTGCAGTTTAACACGATTACACCTTATGCTACTTTCAGTGGACCTGGAGAACAATTGGTCACCATCCTCTTTATAACAGCCTTAACATATTTGAAGACTGTTATCAGGTTCCCCCCTCAGTCTTCTTTTCTCAAGCCTAAACATGCCCAGTTTTTAAACCTTTCCTCATAGTTCAGATTTTCTATATCATTTTTATTGCTCTCCTCTGGACTCTCTTCAGTTTGTCCGCATCTTCCTTAAAGTTTGGTGCCTAGAACTGGACGCGGAATACCAGGTGAGGCCTCAATAGTGCAGAGTAGAGTGGGACAATTGCCTCTCATTTCTCACATACAATGCTCCTGTTAATACCCCCCAGAATGATATTAGCAATTTTCTGCAACTATATCACATTATTGATTCATACTCAGTTTGTGATCCACTATAACCCCCAGATCCTCTCCTGCAGTATTACAGCCTAACCAGTTATTCCCCATTTTGTAGCTGCGCATTTGATTTTTTCTTCCTAAGTGTGGCACTTTGTACTTCTCTTTATTGAATTTCATCTTGTTCATTTCAGACCAATTCTCCAATTTGTCAAGGATGTCAGTATACAGTTTGTCTGATGATGCCCTAGCTTGTGATATTTTATTTACTTGTTATTGATTTTTGGTCTGATGTTGTGAGGTGTGAAGCCTCCTACACTCCGAATGAGAATTTGAGGGCACTCAGCACTTCTCATTGTAGGAAACAAGGGTGATGTCATGGTAGGGGGTCTACTACAGACTATCCAGGAAGAAGAGGTGGAAGAGTCTTTTTTTTTAAAGAACTAACAAAATCATCCAAAGCATAGGACTTGGTGGCAGTGGGGGACCTCAACTACTCAGACATCTGTTGGGAAAATAACATAGCAGGACACAGATTATCCAACAAGTTCTTGGAATGCATTGGAGACAATTTTTTATTTCAGAAGGTGGAGAAAGCTAATAGGGGAGAGGCTGTTCTAGATTTGATTTTGACAAATAGGGAGGAACTGGTCGAGAATTTGAAAGTGGAAGGCAGCTTGGGTGAAAGTGATCATGAAATGGTAGGAGGGAAAACAGCACAATAAAGATAATGGATTTCAAGAAGTCAGACTAGCGTATTCAGGAAGTTGTCTGGTAAGATCCCATGGGAAGAAAGTCTAAAGGGAAAAGCAGTTCAAGAGCGTTGGCAGTTTTTTATTAACATTATTAAGGGCACAAGAGCAAACTATCCCACTGCATAGGAAAGATAGGAAGTATGGCAAGAGACTACTTTGGCTTAACCTGAAGATCTTCAATGATCTGAAACTCAAAAAAGAGTCCTACAAAAAGTGGAAACTAGATTAAATTATAAAGGATGAATATAAACAAATAACACAAGTATTTAGGGACAAAATTAGAAAGGCCAAGGCACAAAATGAGATTAAATTAGCTAGAGACTTAGGGTTAGTGCATCTGGTGAAGACACGCTATACCAACGGGAGAGCATCTCCTGCTGACATAGTGCAGTGTAGACACTGCTTTAAGTCGATGTAACTTATGCTGCTCAGGTGTGATGAATTTTACACACCCCTGAGCAACGTAAGTTACATCAACGTAAGTGGTACTGTTGACAAGCCCATAAAGGGTAACAAGAAAATATTCTACAAATACATTAGAAGCAAGAGGAAGACCAAGGACAGGGCCAATTATTCAATGGGGGGGAGGGGAACAATAATAAAAAATGTTGAAATGGCAGAAGTGCCAAATGACACTCTTGTTTCAGTTTTCACCAAAAAGATAAGTAGCGACTGGACGTCTAACATAGTGAATGCCATTGAAAATGAGGTAGGATCAGAGGCTAAAATAGGGAAAGAACAAGTTAAAAATTACTTAGAGAAGTTAGATGTCTTCAAGTCACCATGGTCTGATGAAATACCTCCTAGAATATTCAAGGAGCTGACTGAGGAGGTATCTTAGCCATTAGCGATTATCTCTAAAAAGTCATAGAAAACAGGAGAGATTCCAGAGGACCAGAAAAGGGTAAATACAGTGCCAATCTATAAAAAGGGAAATAAGGACAACCCAGGGAATTTCAGACCATTCATCTTAACTTCAGTTCCCAGAAAGATAATGGAGCAAATACCGTATATACTCGTTCATTAGCCCGTTTGTTTATAAGCCGACCCCCCAAGATGGTTAGGTAAAAATAGGAAAAACTGTATGACCCTTTCATAAGCTGACCCTATATTTCAGGGGTTGGCAAACTTTGGCTCCCGGCCATCAGGGTAAGTCGCTAGCAGGTCGGGATTTTTTGTTTACGTGGAGCGTCTGCAGGCATGGAGCCCCCTCAGCTCCCCGTGGCTGCGGTTCGCCATTCCCAGCCAATGGGAGCTGCGGCCACGGGGAGCTGAGGGGCTCCATGCCTGCAGATGCTCCAGGTAAACAAAACGACAGTGTATTAGATATTCAATTCAATGATTCAATAGAGTTTAAAATCATCAAATTTTGGTGTAGACCTGTTTATAAGTCTACCCCCGCTCTTTGATGTGTCCTTTTTTACCAAAAATATTCGGCTTATGAACGAGTATATACGGTAATTAAGCAATCAGTTTGCAAACATCCAGCAGATAATAAGGTGGTAAGTAACAGTCAGCATGGATTTGTTAAGACCAACCTAATAGCTTTTTTTGACAGGGTAACAAGCTTTGTGGACGGGGGGAAGCAGTAGATATGGTATATCTTGGCTTTAGTAAGGCTTTTGATACTGTCTTGCATGACCTTCTCATAAACAAACTGGAGAAATATAGCCTAGATGGAGCTAGTATAAGGTGAGTGCATAACTGTTTAGAAAACCATTCCCAGAGAGTAGGTGTCAGTGGTTCACAGTCAAGCTGGAAGAGCATATCAAGTGGGGTCCCACAGGGATCAGTTATGAGTCCGGTTCTGTTCAATATCTTCATCAATGATTTAGATAATGTCATAGAGAGTACACTTACAAAGTTTGCAGACGATACCAAGCTGGGAGGGGTTGCAAATATTTTGGAGGATAGGATTATAATTCAAAATGATCTGGACCAAACTGGAGAAATGATCTGAAGTAATTAGTATGAAATTCAATAAGGACAAATGCAAAGTACTCCACTTAGGAAGGAACAATCAGTTGCATACATACAAAATGGGAAATGACTGCTTAGGAAGGAGTGCTGGGGAAAGGGATCTGGGGGTCATAGTGGATCACAAGCTAAATAGGAGTCAACAGTGCAACACTGTTGCAAAAAAGCAAACATCATTCTGGGATGTACTAACAGGAGTGTTGTAAGCAAGACACCAGAAGTAATTCTTCCGCTCTACTCTGTGCTGATATGACCTCAACTGGAGTATTGTGTCCAGATCGGGGCGCCACATTTCAGAAAGATGTGGACAAGTTGGAGAAAGTCCAGAGGAGAGCAACAAAAATAATTAAAGGTCTAAAAAACATGACCTGTGAGAGAAGATTGAAAAAAATGTATTTATTTAGTCTGAAGAAGAGAAGACTGAGTTTTCAAGTACATAAAAGTTTGTTACAAGGAGGAGGGAGAAAAATTGTTCTTCTTAACCTCTGAGGATAGGACAATAAGCAATGGGCTTAAATTTCAGCAAAAACTTCCTAACTGTTAGGGTAGTTAAGCACTGGGATAAATTGCCTAGAGAGGTTGTGGAATCTCCATCATTGGAGATTTTTAAGAGCAGGTTAGACAAACACCTGCCAGGGATGGTCTAGATAATACTAAGTCCTTCCATGATTGCAGAGCACTTTACTAGATGACCTCTCAAGGTCCTTTCCAGTCCTATGATTGGGCCCTTTCTTAGCACCTGCTACCAGAGCTTTTAGGTACTATGACAGGACGTATCAATGAAACCAAACTGCCCATGGTGGGTAGCATAAAAACTACTACCCATGCTGCAGCTACTGCATAACAGAAGCCAAACTACTATGAACATCAAGCACAACAGCCAGAAAAAAAAATAGCTAGGCTAAACCAAATACATGTGCCTGTCGTGATGTTCACATGGGCTTTGGTAGACTTCCAGAGCTAGTTCCAAAGGTGAAGACCTTCTACTGTGAAAGTGCTATTGCTTTTCCTGGGGAATTCACTTACACAAATGGAAAGCTAGAGCATCCCAGATGACCTTAACTGTCATGATGAGGTATAGGGTGAGAAGCAGTCACTTGTAGCTGGATTCCCAAATTGGCCTATTAAATACCTTCCATCCTCTGTCTAAGAAACTCTCCTTTATAAGGCTTAAAGATGTGGGGGGTCTTTACTGGTCTCAACTGGTATAAATGGCCATTGAAGTCAACTGAACTTGTCCCATTTATTTGGGAATATGATGTTACTGCCCCTTATATCCTAACTATAAGAAATAGTTGTATGGAAACCATTAAGTGAGCTATTTCCATGTAACTCATGGTAATGGATATCTAGTGTCACACACATACTACCGTCAAAATTATTATAAGAAACATACTGACTTCTTCCTGTATTATGCTGTCTTCTATTATTGTTTTTAGAGCATCAGAGCTGAGTTTAGTTTCTAGGCTGGAATTGAGAAGAAGAAATGCTGAGTAAGAGAAATATAGGAAGCTCCTCAAGATGACTTTATTTTAAAAGTACTAGCAACGCCACCACATTTTGTGTTAAACGCATACACCTGTTGCAGCAGGGTGTTGACAGCTTGGAGTATAAAAACTATGATTCTGATAAAAGAGAAGGGGCTGAAGACAATTTAGCTTCTGATGAGAAATCAAGTGATCCACACTGAAGGCCAGATCCTGTGTGCACCAGTAAGAGGAGCAGAAGTCCTATACTGTCTTGTAAGCCTGTTCTGCACTGAGCCAACTGGTCCTGAGACTGGTAGGAACTAATCAGTAGAGTGGAGAGAGGGATTTGCTCCTGATCCATGGTAGGGAGCCACAGTGTGGTTTGAAGGATTCGGGGAGAAGATGTCATACAAATGTGCTTCCTGCCTGACCCTACGTCTTCCTTGCTGGGGCCATAGAGGTTACTACTAGGCCTGTATTAACCCATGTGGATCTTGTGCTGGGGGAGAAGGTAAGGAAGTGTGTCTGGATTAGGATCCCGGCAGTCTCCTTGCTCGAGGGCTGGGGGTTCACTGGAGGACTCAGTGCTATCCTCCCATCCCAATCACCATGGACTGGGAATTTTCAGATCGAAAGATCCATCTTCTGGCTGAAAATCCAGGTTTAGAATGATCACTTAGGAGTTTGCTGTTCAGGCCAATAAACGCATTCAATGTCCAAGATGTATTACTCACTCATGGAGCAATCCACCTTCACTGGGACATCAGGTAAGCACTGCTTCTCCTGACATGACCTCCAGTGCCCCATCTACCAGATATGATTGTTGGTGACAGGGAATAGACTTCACTTCTTGAGAAGTGGAGGAGTTGTCTGGCACACAGGTGCTATACACCCATCCACCTCCAAGGGGAGACCCCTCTCAGGATCCATATTAATCTCAGGTGCAGTGGCGCATCCATTGGCTGTGAAGATCTGGAAAACTCCATGCTGCAGATGGACCCTGGACTAGAATTTTGCCCATAACTTGCAGTTAAAAGTTGGCCCACAACCTCCAGTTTAAAATGTTGAGAGTGGTGGTGCAGTTTGCATAATGGATCCGAGCAAGCAGTTTTTCTGTTTTGTTGTAATAAAGGTTTTGTTGCAAAGAAAGAAGAGTGTATTTCACATTCCTCAAACAAGCTTTCAAAAGGGGAATTTTGTGTGTATGACTGAGTAGCACTGAAATGCTGTAAGATATTGTCCTTTTGTGGGTTTTGTAAAGAGGAGACATAGTTGGAGTAATTGATAATATGCCCAAGGTCTCACAGTCTGTAGAGAGAGCTTCCTCCAGCAATTACCTCTAAAAATAAAATAAAACCCATTTATTATTGATAACCCATGTTCCACATAAAGAAATACTTCTTTTGATAATGTTAATTTTTTATTCGTAGGCTCAAAAAGAGTCTAGAGTAAGTCAAATGTGGAGGATGAAAAGAACATATATGAGTTAATGTATTAAGTTTACATATTTTTGATTCGATGGATTTATGGCTTTTAATTACATCTTCATGCCTATTCACTTGAATTGAGATCCCTTGGGGCCCTTTCTGTAGAATTTCATGCTTATGTTCTTACATCTACAAGATTCTTTAACCTATAACCTTGTGTATTCTGACAGCCACTTGATTGACCTTTGCTGAAGTTGCCTTTTATTCATTAGTTTTAGGTTTCAAAACGTTAACCAAGAGTAAAATAGGTGGAAAATACTTTTGTGAGCTAAAGGTTGCTCAATATCCATGACACTGAAGCAGTTTGATGTACTATAGCTATGAAATATAGCCGGTGAGTCTCAGCTCTTCCATCGGGGGTAAGGGAGGAGTTTGTGTTTCCCATATTCTCAGGCTATTCAGGGGGTCTTTGTAAATTGGAGCAGCCCCAGGCTGCTCTTAGCTTATGCACTGGTTACAATAGCTCCCTATGGCCTTCTGCTTGCAGAGAATAGCCAGAACACGATGTACCCACCCCTTCTCTGACATGCCCCTACTGGGCTGCTAGTGGGACTGGGTAAGAGCCTCTAAGTTTCACAGGTCTATAGTTCTGAATCTTGCAGTGTGTATGCTCTTACTTCCAGCTGCTGTCAGATATAGGGCCTGGGCCTCATCTCGTGACAAAGTAAATCAGGAGTGATTCCACTGAAATTGGAGTATAAAACCAAAGTAAAATGAGGAGAAAATCAAGCCCATTGATTTCAGTAGAGATACTATTGATTTACACCAGTGTAACTGTGACACGGAAGCCCATTGGTAGGTCACTATTCTGTGTCAGCAGTTCCTGTGAGGCTTGACATACTGGTTTCAAGCTATGTATTTAAAAAGGGACATGTAATATATCATTTGATATCTGATAACACACTGGTCATTAAGGTCACTGTGAAATGTTTGTAACAGGACTGTAGGTGAAATTATGGATACTCTCTGATATTATGTTTTGGAGACTGAACAAAGGAGGCGAAACAGGGTTTTTCCATATAAAGGGGAAAAAAATATGGTGGCAGATGTCCTGCCCAGGAAAGAGGGTTTTGACCTGCTGCCTCCAGGTCAGTCGGTGACTAACCCTCCCTCAGTTTTGTAAGGAGGGCGGTGTGACCTAATAGCACCCCTATGCCATCTGGCAAGGAACTCCCTGGTATGTAGCAGTGAGTTTCCGCGGGCCTGACCAGCCCAGTGTACCCCAACTCACTATTGTCTTAATCTGTATCTAAAATGGGTCATGTAAGGTATCATACGCGAACTGGTGACACACAGGTGATTAGTATCATTGTGAAATGTATGTATTAACACTATGTGAGGCCTTATAGATACTAATATTATGCTTTAAAGTCTGTGACCAAATAAAGGGAGAGAAAAAGGTTTTATCCCAGACAGGAGGGAAAGCAGCTGTCTACTTGTCTTCTCTGTAAATTAAGCAATGGGGAATCAAAACAATGGGAGCCGCATTGACATAGAAATCAGCAGGGGGATGGAAAGTCCCCAGGAACAGAAGAACAGCAGAGGTCACCCTGCCTGTAGAAACAGGGTCAATGAACTTTGGGAGATATAAGCAGAGATAGAAAGCCATTTTGGCATCTTTCACCTAGGAAGAAAGGGAAACCAACACCTTGTACGTCTGTGGAAAGTCCTGACTGAGAGAAAGTCAGCCATGGCTATAAAGAAGAATGATTGATAAGAAATCTACCTTGAACAAAGACTGTAGCTTGGTAAGTTAAGTCTTACCCATTAGAAAGCGCATTTGTACCTTTATTTGCTTGTAACCATTTTTGTCTTTATCCCTTGTACTTGAGCTCACTTAAAACTTCTCTTTTAAATTCTGTTTGATTAAATAAACTTGTTTTATTTTTAACCCAAACCAACCCAGGGCTGTGTTTGAATTGAAGTGGTGGTTAACTCCAGTTAAAGTAGTAAGCTGTGCTTTTGTCTCTTTAAAGGAGCAATGAACCTTATGAACAACGTTCTCTAAGTGTTCCTGAAGAGGGCTGGACACTTCAGGGCAGACAGCTTTGGGGAAATTTGGGACTGGGATCATGTTGGGGTCACTCTTCAAGTAGTAACCAAGGCTGGGGAAGACCAGGGGCTGTTGTGTGGTAGGCAGGCTGCTGGGGTCAGAGTGCTGATCCTGGGTGGCATAGCACACAGACCCTCAGGGAATTGCAGGCTTGTTTGCGGAGGCTGTGAGCCCCGGCAGCAGAGCATTTAAGGCACCTATAGGGCAGGTGGTGACACAACCTCTTACTGGGCTGGGTTGAGCTCCAAAATGTTACCGTAACTGATGGGGAAATCAGACCAATAGAACTGAATCTGTGTCTATATTCCATATTGGTCTCTCCTTATGTGTATTTGTGTCATCTATATGACTCATTCTGGCTAATCCAGAATGATTTTCATATTAATTTTTTCACTGGATGAGGAGCATGGTAAGTATGATTAGTTATATGCAAAGAATAAAAAATGGAGGGTCTATTAAACGTATAGCCGTGAAACAGCTGATCCAACAGGTGTACAACCAAGAAATGTAAAGTACAAACCTTCTGAAAAAAGTTAACCTTTGGACTGACACTAGGCATGTGAAGTTTCAGCCCCTATGGGACATTTTAAAAGAAGCTGGAGTGAATGAATATGGGTTCCTAATAAAAGTGGAATCTCTCTCTTAACCATAGCATCTGTAACCGTGAATGTTATACAAATTCTCTTTGTCTGTCAACTAGACTGAGTGAATAAGTGATTTTTTTGGTTCAGTGGCTGAATGAAAATATCTGAAAAAAATTGTTTAGGGTGAAACCAAAA
This sequence comes from Terrapene triunguis, assembly GCF_002925995.2. Lineage (NCBI taxonomy): Eukaryota > Metazoa > Chordata > Testudines > Emydidae > Terrapene > Terrapene triunguis. Next base: position 2,533,386 of record NW_020664540.1, read on the forward strand.
CTGATTTTGGTTTGTTTTTTCTTGATGAAAGTTTATTTTTCACAAACAATTTTTCTTCTGTTTTTGTTTCATTTAATTATGGTTTGGGATTTTTTTTTACCCTGGCATATTTTTTTTAAACAAATCTAGCTTAATTGTGGGAAATAATGTTTTGAAACAAAGTCAAAATGTTTCATTTTGAAAAAGTTGAAGCAGTTTGACTTTTTTGAATTTTTTTCCATTTCTTTATTCATCAAAACTATTTGCCGAATTTGACATGAATTTGCGAATAGTTCATTTGACTGAAAAATGTATTTTTTTGGTAAATAAACTATTCACTGAAAAAGATTCACCCAGTTCTACTGTCTACATTCTTATGCAGCACCTATCATTTTGGTATCTGAATACCTCTCAGCATCTCCCTCTTTTCCTGTTTTAATCACTACTATCCCAAAACACACACAGTCCATCGGTATTATAGACTTGATTTGTACTGCAAGAGTTAGGTTGGCTTGCAGCATTTTGTAGCATGTGACATGTCTCTGTGGAAGACATGGCTTTTCTGACTTGAAAAGTCTTCAGTGAGCAACATGTTACTACAAAAAGGCTTGATATCAGTGGAGATTCTGCCTTGGCAATAAATGCAGAATATGGAGAAGCGACCCTTAACATAGAGCTGAGATAAGTATTTTGCCCTTAAAAATGAATACAAATCAAAATATCAAAGTGTTGTTTGCAGAGTTGGGGCTTTCAAATATCTATAATTTCCATTTTAATTCTTTTGTTGGTCCAAGTTTCGTCTGACTTACTTTCTTCTTCACTACTGCAGTGATACTCCTATTTGCCAGTGTGGGAAATTAGCCCAGTGCATCTCCTCTACTTATAAAGGCTGCACTCCTGCTTTCTTTGATTCTGAGTAGAGTGAGAGGTGTGGAATAGATGATTATCTCATTAAGTGTAATGGTACAGAAGCAGCTGATCCACATCCAAGTAAAGTGAGCTGAAAAATGACTATGACTGTGCAGAAAGAAAAAATGCAGACCTGCTAACTGGAAAGTCAGCTTCTTTCATCATGGTTAACAAGATCCTTTAAGCCTATTCTAGAACAAGAAAAAGAGGCCGAGTCTGATCTCGGACTGGTGTAAGCCAGGAGTGCAGTAGCTCATCTGAAGGCAATGGAATTACACAGGAGTGAAATCAGTGTGTAATCAGAATCAGCATCAGCATATTCAAAGCATGATGCAAGTCTTTAGAAGGTCATGAGGGTTGCCTAATGGGTCAGGAGTTGCTGTATTTGCAGCCAGGGCTAGAGAATGACCTCAGGCAAGCAGAAGTTGTTAGCATTAAGGTGATCATCAGTGTTTCAGGTGGAGTATTGGATACATTTTCAATGTGATTCTCTGTCAGTTACACTCTTTGGGCCAGATCAAGCCCCTTGCTTTTATGCATATAGGGTACAGAAACAGCAGAAGATATGCAGAAATTGCCTATGTGATTTTGGAGGGAAAGGACTGACCTTAAGCAGCATCATTCTCTTCTCTTGCCAACTTTGAAGAAGCCGTTGCATCTACTTTATGCTTCTGTTCATCATTATCTTGTGTCCTGCCTGGCACTTTCAGCCCCTGAGGGTGAGAAGGAAGTACTTGCCAGGTGAACAGGCGGGCGACCAAAGGAAGCATGACTTCTGAGGGAGACATATTGCCATGGAGGATTGGCACCTCAGGAAGTAGCCTGAAGGCAAAGGCCCTTTGTGACTACCCTGTTGCTCTTGAGATGGGATATTCATTCCATGCATTAGCAATGCCACTCCCTGACAGAATGAAGTCTCAAGCCCATGAAGTTTTCTGTCTCCGTTTTGTGCTTCGATGTTTTTTGCCTCAGGAAGTCATAATTTAGCCCTAAATTCCTGTTAATTTTCAGGGGAGCTATTCATGAAGAGTAGCTCATGCTACTGAAAATATACCCCTAAAGCTTAATGTCCTCTAGTGGGTGATTCAACAGAATGGCATAGATATAAAGGGAGAATGAAACTGGGCATCCTACTTTTCTGGCTATCTGGTTAGTACTGCAAGGCTGGGCAGAGTATAAAGTATGGTCCTCAGATGTATGACAGGAAAAGAGAGACTTTGTCACCGTATGCTCCATCTCCACTATGAGGCAGATCCTTGAGGGGGAAGAGTCAATGCCCATGTCCGAAATTTAATGGGCGATGGAGAACCGGAGGAATCCAGGTTCTTGAAGATCTTGGGACAGTATTATTTATATTTTTCCTACCTTTTAAACACTTGGTTGGATAAACTTCAAATGTGCTCAATCACAGAAAAGTTAGGTGGGTTTAAAATCACAGGAATAAGTGAATACTATCCATACCAAAATGTTGCAGCTATCACCCTCTGTTGGCAGACCATATAACATTGGTTGGGTCTGTCAAGAGCTCCTCATATAGGGCTTGATTCTTCTGTCACTTTTTAAATCTATAAAATTCCATTTGACTGCAGTGGAGTTACTCCTGATTTACACCAGTGTAAATGAGAGGAGAATCAGTGCATAAAATGCTGTGTAAAAGACTCGGTTCATTTAAATGTGAATCTGTCACAGTCTAAAAACACATTCTACAAGAAAATGTATAGCTCTTCGGTTTTACTTGCTCCTGTAAAAATACTCTTGAAAGCAAATTTATGTCTCCTCAGCACTTTTGTTTAAAGACAGGGAATAGAGATATGGAGTTCCAGACAGACATATTTTTGTTATGGGTTGTTTTTGAGCACTCATTTGATGGTAAGTCTTTGTTCAGACCAGTGCTTTGTCATTAATGACTGTAGAGTAACTAGATATGCAGAGCTAGAGGAAATCCTGTCGTATATGTTCCTATTCTACGGGAGCCTTAGAAAGGATAACAATAATGCCACTTAGGTTTACTTAGTGAGGTAATGTGTAAACATAGTTACAAATAAAAACTTGCATGATCTTTACAGAAACAGAAAAATAGCTTATGAAGCATAATGTTGCCTCTGCTACATGTAGATAATCAGGCCTTAGTGCATGTGGAATAAAATACAAGCTAAAGGAGCTGAAACAATTTATTGCAAGTTACCTGTCTCTGTGGGTGTGGGATTTAGGAAGTTGGCAGCAAATGTTAATGTCAACTGAAAAGGAGTAGGGGCCTGACCTAAAACCCATTGAAGTCAATGGAAAGACTCACAGTGACTTCAGTGGGCAGCTCATTGCTGTTTAAGATTGCTATTTGGATTGTCTAGCCTCCTGTAACGTTAGCAGGAGTCAGCCAGCTCCCCAGCTCCCGTGAAAGGGACAGCACATTAGAAAGTGTTGTGGGGCACTCTAGATTCAGGCCCATCCTCAGTCAGAATCTCATTTAGTCCCTCCCAAGATTCTCTGGGAAAGGGAAAATAGAACTGTCTCCTGCTCACTTTCGCTTGCTGAAAGAATGGAATTTCGTAATAACTTTTAAAGAGAGGAAGAACCCAATGATTTTTAAAGGACAGAAAGGGTCAGACCTGAAGTTCTTACTCAGCTCTTACTGGAGTCAGAGATTTTTGACTGAATAATGGCTTTAGGTCTTGGCCAATAGATGGGAAACTGGCAGGTGGAAAAATAGGATGAATTTTTCGCAACAATTTTTGCAACAAATTTGTCCCTGTTTTTCGTCAAACATTTTTTAAATTTGAATTGTTTTGACCAGCTCAATCGGCAGCATTGTCAAGAGGAATGAGTGGGGCGTGAGAGTTACAACTCCAGTGTATTAGTACCTGCTCTGCCACAGATTTACTGGGGGACCTTGGGCAAGTAAAATAGGCTCACCTTTTTAAAAGCATCCACTTACTTTTGCATGTGCACACTGCTTAGTGCACACATGCAAGTCAGTGAATTGCATGTGCGCATACCTTAGCTCACATGTAGCCCCTACACACATGTGCTCAGTGGCTTTTTATGTGCTCAACTTGGATGTGTGCTCTTAAACACTGGGGCATTTATCTCTCTGTGCCTCAGTATCCTTGATGGTAAAATGGGAATGATAAACTACTGTACAGAGATGTTGTGAGGATCATGTGTTAAAAGTATTCGAAGATATAACCCTCTATATAATGCTGATTATTTATCTTGTTTTATTTTATTTGCATCCCTACATGGCACTTCAAAATCTCCCTAAGGATTGTACCTTTTCTTTAGGAGGGAGAGGGAGACTGATGGAGTGAAGTGTCTGTGATTTTCTTTCCTTGGTGCAAGATTTGTAAAGAGACGATCCATCAAAATAGATCACTTAAATCAGTAAATTAAAAAAGAATATAAAAGAAATTATTAAATTGCTCTTGCTACATGCAAACTTTGGATCTGTTTGCCCAGTGCTGAAAACATCACTCACTTAAGAATTTGGTTTGTAGCAATTTTGACTGGGAAGAGAGCGTGTGGCAAGAGTTGCCCTTGGTTTTCATTTTGCAATGTTAGGTTGCCATCAGGCTCTGTCAGTTAGAGGAGCGAAGAATGCTCTAATATGTTTTTCAGAGAGAAGTAGTAGCAGTTCTGAGGAGGGTGGAGAAGTGTCATTTGTGCAAGGTAGACAGCCCAGGAATGAGGGAGATTCCATGTGCATGATGGGCTAGTGATGCATCAGTAGAATAGTTGTTAGACCTGTGTACCATCTTGATCCAATGATATTTTTCCATCTGTGTGTGCCCAGTATTATCAATCAGTCACTGAAGAGAGGGCTGGGCTGGGAGAGGCTTCTGAGAGAAGATCTGGTGTAGAAGACTGCACTCCCTGTTGTCTCCCTTCTGTGTTTGTATGTGTATGTGTGAAAGATCAGGCTCTGATAAGCCTCACTTCTCATCTTCTCTTGCAAGGATGGGGTGACACCCATTTCTTTCCATCATTGTGTTGTGGGAAGGGGGTCTGCCTGGGGAAGGTTGTCCCACAAGAGGCAGGAAGAGTGGTGGGTGTGAGGTTGTCCAGGATGGAGTGAACCTGGGGAATTGGGTGTAACATGGATGGGAGGCAGCCTGGGGAAAGAGGTTGTATGAAGTGTGGGGGAATGCTCATGCTGGGATATGTCTAGGGAGAGCAGGCGTATGAGGGATGAGCATGTGTCCGTATGCCAAGCACATGATTGCATGGGGATGAGTGCAAAGGGAAGATATCATTATGCATTAGTGTAGGGTATCAGCTTCTTCTCCTCCTACCTGTTAATAGTTATATTATTTCCAGTCATATGGAGGAGAGGGAAGCTGTCCATCAACAGCCACCCTTCAAAAACCCCTCAGATAGGCCCTATTTGTGTGTAGCACCTTTTGTATATCTTGTTCATATCATATTACATTATGATGGAAATCCGGATTATTATCTTTAATATTTTCAAGAGCACAATGTCTGTAGGTGCACCTACTGCACGCTGAAGTTTGTCATCAAGATTAGAGATGTGTTTAGGAAATTTGTAATGAAAGAAAAATGCTTAATTAAAAATATCAGTTTGGAGGCTAATCCATCTTCAGCTAGTTTGCTGGAAATGGAAAGGAGTCTTACACAATGGCAAGTGGTGGGAAAATATACTTGGCTTTCTACATTTTAAACAGGAAGGAACTTTTTAAATGCTAGACTCACAATAGTAATCAGGGCAGTTATTTGGGAACATTATATTGCATATTGTAGCTACAGAGTGTTGGGGGTGTATGCTTAGTCTATATAAGATGGTATTCTGCTTTCTTTAACTAAAACAAAAGAAAAGAGGCTCAGTTGTGACTTTTTTGGATCTACTGCAAAATAATTGGTTTCTTTTACACTGAACAAGACTTCCGTATTAACGGCTAATATATTCTGAGGTCATGGCAGTCACACAGTTAACAAATTCTTCGTTTCCTGAGAGGTGCAGCTTTATGTGAAAAGTCTTAAATTCAGAGTCTGCAATAGAATTTTAGCTCTTCATCCCCAATGACCATTATAAAATTGCCATATGCCTAAAAATATGCTCAGCACAACTGTGATTGTTCAGACTCTGAATTCACTCTCATTTTATGACATGATCCTTAGTTTAAAATAAAATTATTCTTCTTCAATGGAGGATGAAAGCCATTTGGTTATATATGGTTCATTATAAAATGTGGTAACTTTAAGTATTTCGAACAGTACACATGCTTTATTTGAGTTTTTATACCACTTTTGGTGAACAGTAAACTGTAACATGTTGTCATTTTTGTCATGATCAGTCCATAAAATCAGTTATCTTTCTCTTTGGTCCAACTTATAAACACATATAAAACTGAAGCAGATGTCAGAGCAATAACCAGGTGTACATTGTAGTGCTTTGCAAAGTTTTAATTGCACCATGGATGTTACATGTTTAACGGTTTTGGTTAGTAAGTGTTTCTGTCAGTTGTGTCGTGTACTGGTTGTTTACTTATACTCAGTATTTTTCAGACTGAATCTTATTTCATTCAGTCTCTGAATAAGCTTTCTCCCTGTGAAGTATTTTTGAGTCATCATGCATACAGCACTGTGGACTTCAGAGTTGCCGTAGCTCTGTATGGTATATTGGGGTGAAATCAAAATGTTTTTGGATTGTAAATGCTCTGGGGTAGGGGTTGTCTCTTTTCTAGGTTTGTATAGTTCCCAGCACAATGAAACTCCACTCCCAGTTGGGCCTATGGACAGTACCATATTATAAATATTTACTACTACTGCCAGGTTAGTATAAGCCCTAGCATAGACAGGTCTGTGTGGTGGGGAGCAGAGCCAAAGTGCTGGTGGAGAACTGGAGGAAGCAGAAGCTCATGCCCCTCTATTGGGCCTCTGGTGATCCTGGCCCTTGTCTCTCCCCTTGCAGGGACATGGAGGCCACTTTTGCATGGGAGAAAGGAGAGACTGAGGGGAATGTGTGTCTGGAGAGAGGTCTGGGATTTGAGAGAGGCTCAGTCACAGAGCCCATAAACATTACTGGTGGGTGGGGTGGGGAGCTCTTTGGGATAATGAAGCCGCTGACAGTATGAGACCTCCATTTGGGAGCTGTCAGCCAGCTGCAGCTAAACTGCACTGGGTGAGGGTGCCCACAGCTTCCATGTTGTCTCTTAGGCTTTCACTTTTTGGCTGGAGATCCCGTCACCAATGCTTAATTTGTAATAGAAGAGGTACCAGGGCTCAAGGAATTAGGTGCCAGGGCTCAAGCCATTTTTTTACATTCATAATTGATGCAGCAAGCCCAGAGGTGCCGGGGCTATGAACTGCCAAGCCCAGAGGTGCTGGGGCTATGAACTGCCAACCCTAGAGGTGCTGGGGCTCAGCCCTGGCAAGCCCTGGCACAAAATAAGCTTATGTGGCCACTCCCTGGAGACCCCACTGCCACACACGGCATTGGAGAGACAGATTAATGGACTCTGTCTCTAAAGGCAGGTGGCATGGCTGGGAGGTCTCCAAGTAGCTCTGTGGCCACTGCCTAGAATAGTGACATGACAAGGAGGGGGGAGCCCCTACCTCAGGGTCTCATGACTGTGCCAAGGGCATGGTGCCTCGCTTTTCTACCAAATACACCATGTGTTGTAGAAGTGCCTATTTGCCTCTGTTCCCTGCACTTACAGTAACTGCATTAATCTTTAAGATTTTTGTAGGTCAGTGGAAAACCCCGTATCAATCTGTCTGTATGTGCTCAATTGTATTTAACTCTTTATAAGCCCAGTACCCAGTAATGGTGTTTTGGTGCTTTCAGCGAAGCCATTACAACAGCAGTTAGTATACAGCACAGACCTGGATTTTGTATAGTGGGGTCTCTGTTAGTTAAATAAAATAAAATAAATAATGGCAGGGCCGGCTCCAGGGTTTTGGCCGCCCCAAGCAGCCAAACAAACAAAAACAAAACAAAACAAAAAGATCTGCGGCGGCAATTCGGCGGGAGGTCCTTCGCTCCGAGCAGGAGTGAGGGACCGTCCGCCGAATTGCCGCCGAACAGCTGGACGTGCTGCCCCTCTCCGAAGTGGCCGCCCCAAGCACCTGCTTGGTAAGCTGGTGCCTGGAGCCGGCCCTGAATAATGGATAAACATCCAGCCTATCTTTTCTATCAGTAAATTTTCTCACCATACAGGTGCTCAAATGCACTGCTCAGCTGCTTTCTGCAGCTCTGAGATGTGAGTGCCTGCCACTGATTGGGTTGTGATTAAAAAGCAGTGACTTTTAATATGCGATGCTTCAGGGTGAAGAGGAGTCACTTTCATTAATGGTTTCTGGTGTGGGAGGGCAGAAGAGGAGTAAAGCAGGGTTTTCAAGGACAGTGAATTGGCTGAGGTGTTAGTGCATAAAAATGTTTTGATCCAGTTGTAACTAGTAGCTGCTAGTTCCTGTTGTTTTTGTTTTGATCAAGAGTCCACTTTGTGTGTGGCAGGGATAGGAGGTGAAGACAAGGAAAGGAAGTAACTGTTCAAAGTGCATCTCCTGTGGGAAGACAAAAACATGAGCCACGTGGTGGAATCAAGGTTAAAAAATTACTTATTTTCCTTTGGTCTGCATAGTGCATCCATCATGTACAGTTTTCCACATGTTGGGTAATGGAAAGTTGAGCCCCAAAGGAAGTTCTCTTTGTAAGTCAATATGGGATCATAAAATCAATCATTGTTGGGTCACTAATTGGTGTGCAAGATAGGAATTTCCTAAACTGTATGATAAGTTCATTGGCTTTTTGGCAATGAACTCTTTAGCGAATGATATTCTTTCCTGGTTCTGTTGTTAACGCAGGAAAAGCATCAGGTCATTTATAGTTACACCCAGATCACCGCTTGTTTTTAAATAGAAGGGAGAAAAAAAAAAGTTGGCTGTCAAAGAGAATCAAAATATTTCTGACAAAGTTTGTTTTCATGTCTCCGTGGCATAGTAGTAAAGCTTGGCAGCCACATGATAATAGTGAAGATTGATTGCTCTCTCTCTGTTAAGCATCTCGCATCTCTGAATTTATGTTAACACAAGCATTATTCCAGCAGCAGCATCTGGCTCATTGGCAGGTTCCACAGACAGTTGTTCTGATGGCTCTGGAGATGCCTTTGGGCTGTCATGTAGTTAGGTGGCTGAATGGGCTGGCTGTGCGGCTTTGTCATTCCCTTTTTTTATTTATTTGACTTGCCTTTGTCTGTGATGAATGGCTCTTCAGAATATGGGCTTTCACCAATCTTTCCTAACCTTTACATGCAGGGGCTTTTATGAAATACCCAGGTTAATTTATGCCCGTGCTTCTTTGCTGATCAGAGCTAGAGCTCCAACGTCCCAGTCCATAGCTTTCATGCAAGTTTCCCCGTGAATCATGGCCTCAGCCTTGTGCAATAAAATGCACATTTTTGAGCATACTCCTGCATAATGAGTTTCTCTGAGAACAGAACGACAAGGATAAATCAAATATATACAGTCAGTGTCCTGGGGGGGCTATGTTGGGAGTTGGGAATTCAGGAAGTCATTCAGATTTCTCCAGACGACAATGTTTGTGTCTTAGGTAGTAAAGTTTTGGGGCCAGAGCCACAGCTCATGTAAATTGGCATGGGACCATGGACTCCAGTGGAGCTATGATAATTTACACCAGCCGCGGATCTGCCCATACGTGTTTTTATTGTACCGTATTCACATTCGCTGTATGTAAAAATACGACTCCTTTAAATGCACTTTGTTTTTTGAGGAGTAGGATCATTGAGGTCACTGGTTCTTCTGGATGAAGTTCTTTGGCTAGACTAGATGATCATAATGGTTCCTTCTGGCCTTAAACTCTGTGAATTCGTGGAACAGCTACACCATAGGTGTTCCTGGAGCTGTCTTAGGGTATGTCTACATAGCAGCTGAATGGCGTAATTCCCATCTTGGGTAGACATACACTCACTAGCTCTGCTTGAGCAAGCATGCTAAAATTAGCAGTGTGAATGCAATGGCATGGGTGGTGGCTTGAGCTGGCTGCCTGAGTATATATACCCAGGAGTTGGGCAGGATTGTACTTGGGTGGGTAGTAGGGTTGCCACCTTTCTAATTACTGATAACCAGACCCCCAAGGTAATGCTCCTGCTCCGCCTTTTCTGCCCCAGGCCCCGCCCCCGTTATTCGCTCCTCTCTCCTTCTCCCCTCCCCTCCCGTCGCTTGCTGGATAGTCTCAAGGAGCCTGCTTGCAGGTAGGAGGTAACTGAGCAGGGGCTGTCGCGAGTTAATGACCTGGCGCCTCCCTCCACCCTGAGGGAAACGGACTTTTAGTTTGGGTGCCATTTAGAGTTGCCGGGTCCCCTTTTTGACTGGACTTTCCAGTTGAAAACTGGGAACCTAGCAACCCTAAATGGCACCTGGACACAGAAGCCAAAAACTGGACTTTCTGGGTAAAACCTGGATGGGTAGCAACCCTAGCTGGTAGCCTGAGCTGCTGCGTTTGCTGCTGTGGCCACACTGCTATTTTTAGCACACTAGCTTGAGCAGAGCTAGCATGTGTAAGTCGACTAGCGCTGGGAAGCACACCTCCTAGCTGCTGTGTAGACGCACCCCTATTGGCTTTCCAGTTTTATCATAACCATATTAGCAAGACATATATACACAGATTTTCTTTTTTAAATGTATATTTCCTTTTTATAATAGCAGTAAAACATAGGTGATTGAGTTTTTTATCGAAAAATTGAGACAATAAAATCTAGTGCCACATTATTTCAGTTTTAAAGTGGGAGGAATTTTCCATATTAATTCAACTCATCATCCAAAAACTCTGCATACATTTGTTGCATGAACCTCCCCCGAAATAAATAGACAGCTCAATGAAAGAAAAATGTTCATAGCTGATTTTGGGTTAGGCTGGGGATGCTTGTCTCCTTTGTAGTCAATAGGAGTTTTGCCATTGTCTTCAGTGGGACCAGGATTTCACTCTGAGGCTGTAATTTCTCTTCTTAAAGAAACCCTCCATTCACTAATACCTACTATTTCTTCCTAACATGTGTTGGGTTAGGTTTCTTTCTTCCAGAAGGGCCTAGAAAACAAATGACAATAAAAACATTCCACTATATCAGGGTTCCCAAACTTGGTTCGTGGCTTGTTCAGGGTAAGCCACTGGCGGGCCACGAGACTCTTTGTTTACCTGAGCGTCCGCAGGTACGGCCTCTTGCAGCTCCCAGTGGCCGCGGTTCGCCGTTCCCATTATCCCTTGTTTTCATCCTAAATAAGAGATCTTTTGATACCTCTGTCTACCCATCCTATATGTATGATGGAAAACTCGCTTTTGTTACATGGTATCTGTTCCTCCTGAAAACATGGAAGAAATGTCTCTGGGTCCATTGAGCAATGTGTTTACCTAATAAATTCTTCATGAAGATGTCATAAAATCCACAGTCGAGAGATAAGCTTGCAGATGGGTGTCATGCCACCCTGTTGTCACCATAACTGGTGCTTCATCAGCTCTCTTTTGGATGTCTTTCCATTTATAATCAAATACTGCTGGTTTACTTTCTTTCACAGAGCATCTTGGCTTTTTAATGAGCCCCCTACAATCACTATTCTAGCTGAAGGTACTGAAGTTGGTGCACTTTTATCAATTCTGGGCCCTGGTTATTTGTAACTTGGAATATTGTGTTCAGTTTCAGAAAATTCCAGACAAACTGGAGAGAATGAAGAGAAGAGCAACAGATTTGAATATGTGGCTGAAAGGATTTATTTGTAAAAGAGCTACATATGTATGTCTTGGCTAGGCAACTGCTAAGGAGTGTGGGAGATTGTGATAATAGACTATGTAAATATGTAGGAGATGAGGAATTATTTAGGGTTGTAAAAAGGGGTACAATTAGGAGTAAAGGCAGAAACTTAAGGCAAGAAAAATGCAGGCTCAAAAACTTGCTGACATTGAATTGCGTGGATTGCGAAATAGCCTCCAAAGGGAAGTAGGGAATTTAAAATATATCCTGTTGGTGCCTCTGTCCTCTCACTCATGACACCTGAGCACAAACTGCAAGTCAGTCTGCAAGACTGTAGTCTGCTTGGTGCTGTGCAAGGAAAGTATGTGTGGTCAGTACCCTGCTTAACGAAACTGTAGAGAACAGTCCTGCTCTGAGAGGGGAGAAACTGGGTTTGTTTAAAAAGTCTTTTTCAACTCCCATTTGTGTGACTGAGATCATTATTTCATGGCCAAGGGATTTTCATAGAAAGGTTCTTTGATTCTTTGAAAAAAGAACAGGAGTACTTGTGGCACCTTAGAGACTAACAAATTTGTTAGTCTCTAAGGTGCCACAAGTACTCCTGTTCTTTTTGCGGATACAGACTAACACGGCTGCTACTCTGAAACCTTTGATTCTTTGGGGGATGATCCTGCAGGATCTACTTGCATATTTTCCCCTTGCCACACGGGAGGGGGAGTCAGCTACCTGAATGGCACCAGGGGCATCTGGAGGAGGATTTGGCTCTGGCAGTGTGACTGTAATGCCCCTCCACATCACTTAAGACCCGCTGTGGGGCTGTGATGGGAAGGGGTAGGTGTAGTGGCTGCAAAAGGGGTGTCTGAACCACCTCTGAAAAGTGCAGAACTGTCTTCAGGGGGTGGGCAGATGGAAAGGCCATGGGATCTATGCTTATGCAGTGGCTCAAAGGAGGAGTGGAGAGGTAGTGTCTCCTGTTCGTGACCCTGTGCCAGCCGAGGGACTGGGAAAGACTGTCTTGAAGCCACACATGGCTTGCCTGTAGGTTTGGGGAGTTAGGATTCCATCTCCTCCTCTTTTGCCCCTCTCCTGCTTAGTTTTCTGAACAAAGTCCAAGTGGGAGGGAGGGGGAAAAGTCTCACCCCACAGAGAGGATGTGATCCCCATCACTGTAAATTTAAAGTCAAGTCAAGCCAGCAAGTCAGTCTTTGCTGAAGCACTGACACTTTAATTATCATGTGAGATACATTGTCTCTGGACCTAGACCTCCTGCTGTGCTAACTACACATCTGCATATGGCAATTTGTAGCTTCTAGGAGGAATACACAATAGGCAGCCCTCGTTCTTCTGAAAGCTGAGCCATTACCTTATATTCCTCAAGTGTTCATTCACTAAAAAAGTAATTGATAAAATGAGCAAGTGAAAGATACATTAAATGGGTATGATGTTACGCCATGTGCTGGCCTTTTAAGGTGAAATTAAATATATGAGGAGTTGTTTTATGAAAAATGTCAACTTCCTAACTTTTGCTGTTAAGCATCCTTTTAGTTGGATTGAGATGGCTTGACTGGAACAACACAAGAATTTGTATACAGCTGTCCTGTGTACTCCAAGCAGTTTTTCCAGAGAGTCATGTCCAGGTTTTCCAAGCTGACATTATTTTCACTGAGGTAGGAATCCAGAAGCTTTGAGCTGTACAAATAGAAAAGTCCAGATGTCCAGCCGATATAAATGAACATAGCTCTGTTGAAATATACAGAACTGCACCCATTTATACCAGCGGAAGATCTGGCCCAAAGAGTTGTTCATCTCCTACCTCTCCAGTGCCTGTATGAAATGGGATGTTGGTCTCAATCCTGTTTCTTGTCAGAGATGATAGTCCACTTCTCAAAACTGACCATCACAATCATCGCTTTCAGCAGAGTCCAAGGACTGAATGGGTATTAGAGACTAAAATACCCTTTTCTCCCTGGCAAGGTGGTTCCTCTAAAATAGAGTTCTGAAGCACATTTTGACAGAGCGGTGTGAATTGTGTACACTGTACAGATTCTTACTAGCATTCAGTAGTACCTTACTACTCAAACAGTCCCATTGAAATCATTGAGACTACTCATGGATTAAGGCACTACTTTGCCACGTGTAAGGGCATCAGACTCTTGACTTCTGTGGTTCATAGAGGACAGTCTTTAGAGATGTCAATCTAGCACCTTTCACAAATACTAAATTTGCTTTAAGAAAAAAAGTTGTGCTCTTCCATACAATTCAATAGATGATCAAAGTTACAGCACTAATACACCAGTGAGAATTCACTCCCCAGCCTCAAAGAGGAAAATAATAAAAAATAGAAAACTGATCAAGTTTTATTTAAAATATCCAATTTCTCTCAAAGGTTTTTGTCTAAACATTTTTTAAAAATTAACATTCAAAGGAGAGCTTTTGAGACACAGTGGGTTAGCTATAAGTGTAGTGATGGCTTTATAACTATTTTCCAAAAGTCTATATTATAAAAGATGATACTATGATAGAGACAAAGTAGCAAATGGATGTTGTAAGAGCACATTTTCATCTGAACAAAATGAGTGCTGAGTTTGCATTGTGAAGTTACAGTAAGTCACAGAATAGACAGAGAGAAAAAATTAAAGGATTACTTAAAACTAACAATAAACGTACAAATTAAAAGTAATCATTTTAAAATGAAGTTATACTCTATTAAAATAAGCATAAAATTGCATACTCGTTTGGATGTGTAGTTTATAGAATACACAGAATATAAAATTGACTCAAATGCAAGTAAAATATCTGTTTAATTAGATCGTAAAGAAAGGAGATTAAAAGTAATATTTTGTAAGATAGTAATTAGTGTTTTTCCAAAGTAGTCTGGTTCCTGTGTATTAACTTAAATTTAATTGTGATAGTGGATCTCTTTGGGATTCTACATTTTGTTTGTGTCCTTTAATTACTTTAAATCACAACCATTACCTTTATTTTGTTTTCTTTCAACTAAATACACTGCAGGGGTTTTTGCTTCAATAGCCTGCCTATTCACAAACACAGATCTCTGAGCAATCAGCCTCTACCCTTTCATTGTGAGAGGTTACAAGTCAAATCATTGCAGGGGCCTATGCAACAAGATAACAGGAAAGGACCTTGTAACCAATGGGGAGTAGTTTGAGGTGCTGATGGGCGTCTGAGATGTAAATAAACCAGATTGCTCTCATTTCCTGTTTCCACTGTATTATGCATTCCAATAGCACAATTCATCTTTATGACACACACCTATGGCTTTAACTTTACTGTGGGCCACTAAAGTACATTAAAGTGGGCAGGAAATGGAATTTAAAAGAGCTCAGTTGAGGCTTTAGAATAACTAAACACATTGCAATAGTTTTTAGTGTAAGGTGACATCTCTTTTCAAGAAGATTTAACATAGCACTTCACTTTGGTTATACAAATAAATGTTATCGTAAAGTCATGCAACCTATTTATAAATCAGGTATTCAAATGTGCTCAAATCAATTTTCAAAATTCTCTGGATTAGCTACAGTTAAAACACAAGATCGAGGGCCAGATCTTCAGCTGGCTGAAGTCAGCGGAGCTATGCTGAGGTACACCAGATGAGGATTTGGCCCCCAAACTGAATATTAAATGAATGTTTAAATAAAATTTGCAGACTTATACCACTGACAGCTGCACAGGGAGGACCAAATTCTCCTGCCTTAAATGAATAGTCCCATTAAAGGTAGTGGGGTACTTACGTGGGGAGAGTGGACAAGATTTGGCCTTAAAAAGGCATGTAATTGTTTTTAAATGTAGGCACGTTTTAGTAGCTCTGAAGACGTGGTGTGCAAGCCTCCCTATTCAGAGATATATTTTCAAGTACATTTACAATTTTCAGCTTACATTTAGCTTTTAAAATAAACGGTGACATCTAGTCAATACTTTTCTTGTGAGGATTTTGCAAGTTTTTTTCTTTACTGCATATATACTAGGAGGATATATGGCAGGAGGATTGTGAGTTTACAGCATGGGTTACTTGAAGAAACATAACTCATATTCTCCCTTCCATAGGATAATTAGTGCCTGCCCTATGATGTCACTTACATGATACATGTGGTTGAGGTTTTTGAAAATGAACCATTCATCCTGCTCTTTCTCTGATTACACTGAATGGCCTCTGGTTTTGCTGAGCACTGTGTTCTTTTTTTCTATCAGTGAATAGATAATTGAACGCAAGCATCAACCTTCAAAGTGTTTATCAATATAGAAGATATTAGTGGATATTGCACAATGTCATGTAAGGTAAAAACTAATTTGTAAGCAACACAGCAGAAAGCTGGAAAGGCAATTAAGTTAAAAAGTCATTAACATTGATCCTTTTGCACTGAGAAAGTACATTCCTTTCTCAGAAAACATCTTTGAAAAATGTTGTGCAGCTAGGTCTATCTTTAAGATGATATTTAGTTTTCTTTGAATATTTTGCTTTTAAAACTAAGAATTTAGTTTAATGCAGCATATTGTTCAAGATTCACTTGAATTATATGCAAAAAGAACAGGAGTACTTGTGGCACCTTAGAGACTTCTTTTTGCGGATACAGACTAACACGGCTGCTACTCTGAAACTTGAATTATATGAACAAGGAGAGACCTGTAGGTAATTAGTAAGGATGGTTGCTGGCAGTTTCTTTCATCATTTGTTCACACTACAGGTATAAATTCTCACTGAAAGGATAAGGTTACAAGATGGGTGGGTATTACTTCAATGATTGCAGCTTCTTAAGTGAGAATCCAGATGCTTTTCTTCTTTCTCTCCTGTTGGTTAGCGTGGACATATGAAGTAAATAGCTGAAGGTAAGGTTTAAAGATTAAACTTTTTCTGTTTTGCAGTGGAAGAATAGCCAGTACTGCTTGTGGTTGCCTAGACAAAAGTACCCATCTGCAGACTTTAAGTAAGTGAATGCACATATGGGGCCAAAATTTCAAAAGAATTCAGAGCCAGATTTTCAAGGGCTCAGCACCCACAAGTGGGGTCAGATTTTCAAAAGAGCTCTGCTCCTATCAAGGCATGTTGGGTACTGACCTTTTTTTACAATTGGCCACTTGTTTTGATGCCTAGATGGAAGTTTTGGTTCTTCTGAAAATTCTGGGCTTAGGGCCTGATCCAGTTACCATTACAGTGGATTGGAATATTCCTATCAGCTTCAATGGGAATTGATTCAGCCCCTTGCATTTTACAGTTGTGAGGAATGCTTTGAAACCTTTATTTAAAAAATATTAACTAAAGAAAACCCATGCTTTCTTTTTTGTGGCAAATAGAATATATTGCAGCCTTATAGTCTGCAAATTCATTGGTCCGTGTCAAATTTGATTAGGTAGAAATGCAATAGCTGAGACAGAAATCAGATAGAGAAGTGTGAATTAAAATTACTGATTTCTCCTTTCTCTCTTTCACTTTTTTTTTTAAACTACCTTTTCATTACTTGTGCTTGTTGTGAGATTATGTTTATTACTGTCATCAAAGATAAAACCTTAAGGGAAACTTTGGGTCCAGGCCTGCTCATGTTGAAGTAGATGAGAGATTTACCCATAAATTTAACTTAAAGAATTTTTCACTTGACCACAGCTCAAAGAACTTGACCACAGTTCAAAGGAACAGAATCAGGGTCTTTAAAATCTACCTTCCTTACTTTTCAGTCCTGCAGCTGTTGCTTGTGTGAGTAATCCTCACTCAAGTGAGTAGACCCACTGAAGTGAGTAAGATTACTCATGTGAGCAAGGACAACTCACTTAAAGGTTGGCAGGACCAGGCCATGGATCTTATTAATGTGAATAGTGCTTACTTCCTGGGACTTCATGGAGCATTGGATTGGGCTCTCCCTCAGTGCAATTGGCTCTATTAGGACCATCTGTGTTACTCTCATGAGTAAAAGTTTGCTGGATTGTGCCTTTACTACAGGTTGATTATGCACTTCCAGAATTCACATACAGTAGCAAACAAGCTTAAAAGTAGGGTGACCAGATGTCCTGATTTTATAGGGACAGTCCCGATTTTTGGGTCTTTTTCTTATTTTTCTCCTATTACCCCCCCACCCCGTCCCGATTTTTCACACCCTACTTAAAAGTGAAATTAGGTTTTCAGAAACAGGGGAAGCTATCAGTGTAAACTGCACCGTACCATTCAACTCATTCAAGCATTCTGCAGATAATTACTAATGATGTACACAAAGTAGATATAGAGAGGTAGCATGATAGGTGTGACAAGTACTGTATGATTTGTTAATGTGCTTTGAGTGAAAGATCAACATATCCGTCTACAGTGTAAAAGACAACTGCTCTATCCTTTGTAGTGTAACAGATTAAAATGTTGTTGGAGCACTGCTTAGTCTTGAAATGTTGAGGTCCTTACCATACCACATAACCTTCCTTGTCTGGCACTTTTCCTTCTGTCTGTGAGGCAGTAATTGTGGTTGGAATTCTCCCCCCTCTTGCTTGCAGTGCACAGAGCACATTTGGTCACTTTAATGTCTTCCCTCTGTAAAACATGTGAGTGTAACTTCCCCATAAGGTTTATTAGAGCTGAGGCTATTGAAGTGGAGATTCAGTGGGAGTCGGGATTGTCACAGGGTAGTGAAATCCCTTTCATTGGGCTGGTTTAACTTTTAAGTTACGTTTAATGTTTTTAACAGTAACTTGTGTTTCCTTTACCCTTCACACCCATCCGTTAGCCAGGTGTTTTTGTCACACCGAGTGGAAAAATAAAAGTAAACCATCTGCACAGCTGGTCCCGCAGTGAGAAGCTGGAGGAGGATGGGCTGAGCTGCAAGAAGTGATTAGAGAAACGGCTTGAGTAGTTTAAACGGCCTCCTGCAACTGCTCCATAAAATCCAACCACTGGAAAGGGGAGACCGTTTTTATAGTGAATTAGGATATTTAAATCTACAATACAATACACTTATATGAGCGGTGCAGTGTAATTTCCTAAAGAAGTTGTTTTTTTAAAACATTTATGTATCATCTTGATTTTGTAACTTTGCACGTTTGATTGAACTTGTATCAATCACTTCACATATCCATGCATGATGAGCTTCACTCTGTTCTCTCTTACACTGGTTTAAATCCGGAGTAAGTCTATTGAGGTCAATAGTTACCCTGCTGGAAACTAGGTGTAAGGAGGAGCAGAATTAGGCTTACTGATTTCTTTACATCAGACGCACATTTTTTATCAGAAAACATTTTCATGTAGTAATTTGCTTATTTTAAATATTTGATAGCATTTTAGCATTGCCTCATTAGTCACATAATCCCAGATCTTGGAAACACTTATGCTTGGGCTTAACTTTATTCACATGATTAGTCCCACTGATGTAGCATTGGCTCTTAAGAGAACTAAATAGCACTATACCTGGAAAGTATGTGTTTCTTGTGGGACTACTCACGTGAGTAAAGCTAATCAGGTGTGTCATTGTTTGTGGGGTTTGGCTAGGGTGACCAGATAGCAAGTGTGAAAAATCAGGATGGAGGGGGGGAGACAGGGTAATAGGAACCTATGTAAGAAAAAGCCCCGACTATCAGGACTGTCCCTATAAAATCAGGACATCTGGTCACCCTAGGTTTGACTCAGAGAGTTCTATCCTGGAAACACTTTACTACTGAGCTTAGTACCATTTAGTTTTCTTAGTAGACAGTGAGAGTATGTTCAGTATTACAGTATTTACAGCACTCAGTAGTGTGTGCAGGATTGCCCCTAGAGAAACTATATTTTTCATTTTCTATTTGTCAGGGTTCATTTCTGCTTAGGAGTGGATTAGAAGATCCTAAAATATTACTTGCTCCTTCCTGCCTGATCCGGGGTTCTTTATCTATGTGTTATAATCTCTCAGTAGATTGGGGAGGGGAAGGGCTTCCTCTGTCATGACTGTGAGCAACTCCTGTAACTTCAAAAGATAGTTTTACTAGGGTCAAGCTTCATAAAAGGAGCAGAGCCAAAGTAAAATCAGCACCTTTATTTGGATCCATAAGTCAGTTTACTAATACAATGTACTGGGGAAATAATTGTTCAAGCAGTAGCAACAGAACTTCTTTTTCATTCTAATGGTGTAGTGCTGTAGGCACTAATACTTTATAATTTCCAAGGCTTAGAAGTATCAGTGTTTAGATATTCATTTAAGGGACAATAATTTAGGAGCATAATGAAAAGAAGTACAATAGTTAATGATATTAGCTAATGAACGGTGTGATGCTAAATACACTCTTAACAGCTTCTATCAACAGCAGTGTTGTATTTTGTGAGATATGTTTAAGAAAACATTGCAAGAGTACTCCAGCAGATGATAATGAAATCAAGTCCAAGATTCTGCCTGGGTTGTTAAATAGTGTTTTTAGACTTTTTAAATTCAAACTGCAGGGAAATAGCTCACTTGGAAGAGAATAATACGCAAAGCAAAAATATCAATGCCAGGATTTTTAAAAACAGTTTTTACTGATGTATATTATAATTAAAAATAGAATAAGTTGGACTTCTAGTAAGCTGTTCATTTCCTTGAGAGCAACCACAGCTTAGCATAAAGTAACACATTTTTTTTTTTAAAGTGTACTAATCTGGGTATACTGTAAGCACACACGATATGGCTGTTACTAGTTTTGTCTGCCCTCATCATTAACAAGCAAATTAAATATTTTTTCACTTTTTTTTAATTAAACAAATTAACCTTGGGCTGCTCTGTGATCTTTCATTAAAACCTTAATTGCCTGGAGAGCTCAACATGAGTGCTTGAAGTTGGTCAGTTTCATTGCACAGCATTAGGTATTGGTAGCAGATTAACAACAGAGCTGGATTTAATCTCTTCCCTAATCCTTAGAATAGTCTGTTGGGGAGGAGAGGCAGTTGCGTGTTTTAGGAGATAGATTACTGTATCTCTGAACTGAAAGCACAGCGATGGGTTTTAAAGTGTCTGGACAGGCATGAAATGATTTTGAAAGAGAAAAGCTTATTCAGTGGAAATAAAATAGGTGTTGCTTTCAAATCAGCTTCTTGGCATGCCCACCTCTGAAGGTTGCGGTAGGCTCCAAATGTATTTTTTTCATCAAAGCAGTTGTAGCGTAAGAAAATATTGCCATCGCCTAGATCACAATTTTCAGAAATGTAGTTCCCAACTAACAGAGGAGCCAACTGCGGTCAGTATCAGGTAAACTAATTATGATGCTACTTGATTATTCAACACTGAGGGCAAGGACCACAAAACATTTACCAGGTCACGCTTTAATCTGTTTAGTGCTCTGAGGTCTAATTTTCATGGGTTTAAGATGATTGCATGCCTTTGAAATGCATTATGATATTAGTAGGGTCTGCACCAGAAACAACGTTGTTGCTGAGCTTGAAAAACATGGGCACATTTCAAAAGAAGAGTTAATTAGGAGGGTAAGTAGATGAGTAGTTATCAAGTGCACCACAAGTTCCACTGTTAAACTCTGATAATAATTTTCACGCTGGGCATTATACAAATGAAGCTGCTTATGACTGATTAATCAGTTACGGGCTGTGAGTCTGGCAGGGTACTCAGCTGAAGCCTAAGAGTTAGCAAGATACCTTCACTACAAGTACCACTAAGGATGAAGAGTGAGTTGTAGACTGTATTTCCTTTTTCTGTGTTTGTCTTGGACTGATTTTCTTTTTTCTACTTTTTTTTTTTTTTGTCTTTAGGACCCAAGATTATCAGCTTTAATTTTTGATAAGCTTCAAGTGCCTGACTATTTACAGAAAAACAGGAATGAAGGAGAGAGCAGATGTGAAATTTGCGCCACCCACCTGAATCAGCTGAAGCAGGAAGCCATTCAGATGATCCACACCCTTAACCAAGCCAGCTATCAAGAAGTACCCGGCCTCCCTCAAAGCTCTGGAGGAATGACCAGTGTCTTACCAAGGATGGTGACTGTGTCATCCCAAAGGGATTTGCCGCTCGTTGCTGGGCAGGTGGGCAGACAGCCCGGAAAATCAACAAACCTTTTCTCTGGGACAGAGAGAAAGAAGGGACTTGGATGGCCTCAAGGCACAAGCAGTTTTCCAAACTCCAGTGTTCAAGTAACTGTGGCTCCCAGCGGCCTCAGTGGTGCTTTGAGCTCCGTGACTATCCAGGCTCAGCAATACCTTGAGGGGATGTGGAGTATCTCCAGGGTGAACAGCTTTCTCCCCCAAGCTTGTCTAGTAAGTACTGGCAACTCGGATAAAAAGATTATTAGTTTTTTAGGGAATCAGCTCAAATTGCTGTGAACCATGTCTCGAGAAATTAGAGTTGAAAGGAGCTTTAAAATGATGTTTTTTTCCAGTGTACATAACAGTTAATTTGCTTCTGATTTCAGGTGATAGAACAACCTTTTTGCAAATCTCTTTGCACACATTTCAGCTTTGCCTATAACAGATGGTGATCTTAACTTTCACACACCAGGTGTCTGGGTTTAAAAAACACCAATGGCCAAATTCATCCATGACATAACACCATAAACTTCAGGGGAGTTATACCAAGGATGAATTTGACTCATGATTCTGAGTATAATGCTGAACTCTGGAGCCCTGTTGAATGCAGTGGAAGTTATTCGTATATGGCAGTGGAGATATAGGAACTCTGAAGTTTAATTTATTGCAGGACAGTTACTACTATTGAAAAAGGCTGTTCAGAATGTTAGTATATTTCTCTGTGCCCATTAAGATCATTGTATTTTTGACTCTGAATTCCAGTGATGTCTGTTTTTAAACAACTCCTGTATTGTATGCATCTCTCTATAACATAGAACATCTGTCTTTGGAAAAAAGTCATATAGAGAAGCTTCTTACCTTGAAAAGAGAGTCCATTACCAATTTTGTATGATCTGTATTGGTCATTAAAAGACCCTCAAGAAAACAGACCAAAAGTTGTTTGCTATGTAGGTGACACTCTTCTTCTTTTTTTTTTTTTTTTTTTTTTTTAAGTAAAATTTCATACTGACCTAATACCCCATCATTGTGCTGTGGGAGGTGCCACCATTTAGATGAGATCTATACAAATTGAAGTCTACTGGTGGCCATTTAAATATCCTGCAGCAGATTTTGCAAGATGGGAGCTGTTGGCTCTGGACTGATTTCAGATTCAGTTTGGCATACTACTGTATATCAGTTTACATCCTTGTACATAATCACTGCCTAAATTTGTTTGGTAGCTTCAGCTGATTGAGCTCCAAGTTCAGCAGGACACTTTGCCTTCTAAAAACACTGCTGTGTAATGTTGCAGTTACAGAAGGGCTACTGTGTTTGCATCCTAGAGGGGGCCGACTTTCAGTGGTGAGTGAAATGATTACACAGACACACAGACAGATCCTGATCTCAGTTACCATGATGTAAATCTGCAGTATCTCCATGGAAGTCAGATGGATTTACCATATAGTTACAGTGATAAAAAATAAAAAGCAGAAACTAGCTCATTTGGGTCTTTAAAACACCTTGGGAACCTCTTCATGGAAAGGTGCTGTATGAATGAAAGGTATTGTATAGAATGTCAATCTAAATACCAGGTAGAAGTCTAGACAATATTGTGTATAATGGTGTGCTGTCTTTCAAATTCTGTATATGTCACAGGAGAGTGATGAAATGAGGAAACAGTTATTGGGGGGGTGGGGGAGGGAGGAAGAGACTGCTGGGGAAATCTGCCTGGTTCCCTTCAAGCTTGCCTGATAGGCTGCTGGGTAGTCCTGGCATGCAGACTGCCCAGCTGGGGACTCCAGGCTTCTCCGGTTCATGACTCTTGGGCACCCCCACCATACCTGGCCTTGCAAGTTTTCAGCCTTCCTGCTGTGGGGGTGTCACAGCTTCCAGGTGCACTACTGCAGAGCAAGGAGCCCTGAGCTTCTGGGACCGGTTTCCAGGGTCTGCGGTTCCATGACAGTCCACATTCTCAAGCCAGATGGAGTGCAACAGCAGCAGTGAGACTGAGAAGAATGTGAAGTTCACTCAGCAGCTGCTTGTCCCGGGGAGAACACTTTGTTTGAAAGCACCATGTATTGGTGTTTTTGAAATGAAACTTCTGCAAGATTTATGGACTATGAGAAATTTTGAAAAATGTGGATTCATAGAGTTTAAGACCAGAAAGGATCATTAGATGTTTTGAAGTGAAACCAAATTTTGAAATGCACAATTTTGGAAATTCTGACTTTTGGCCAGCTCTAGTTCATATACAGGATGCATAAGAGAGGATCCTTCTTGAAATAATGTGTTTACTATACTAAGTAGTAGCTTTCTATCCAAAGAGCTCAATGTGCTTTACATGTATTAATGAATTAACACTCAACTCAGTACAGCATGTGAATTAGGTCTTATCCCCATTTTAAAGACTGGGCAATGGAGAGGCCAAGTGACTAGCTCACGGTCACACAGCAAGTCTGTGGCAGAGGTGTAACCCCTCAAGGTTACAGATAAAAGAGCCCTAGAGTGTATGGTCATAGAGTATTATAACATCCATTATGTACAAACATGTTTTCCGTATGACCAATTTCAAGGACAATATAGTAAAAGAAAAATTATGAATATTTTACA
>NW_020664540.1:2557551-2566743 GCF_002925995.2 Terrapene triunguis
GGTATTAGGGGCTGTGTGTTGGGAGGACTCCCCTGCAGTTCCTGTTCCCAGAGGGATCTGCCAGCCATGGAGCTGCCCCCCGGTGGGGGGGGGGGCTCTTACCCGCTGCCTCTGCGTGAGCAAAGGGGGCTGGAAGCTGAGGAGCAGCTTCAACCTGGGGCACCAGCAGGAGACAAGGGAACGCTGCCTGCTCCATGGCATCAACCAGAGCAGCAGCAGCTACCCCGCACTGCCTGGCTCCGGCTTCCCGCCTCCAACCTGGCCAGGGGGCGAGGAGAGGAGATGAGGGAGGACTCGGGGGAGGTGTGGAGCTTCCCTCGGGACTTCCATGCTCTTGCACTGCAGTTTGGAAGGGGGGGGATGCCCTCCATGTCCCCAACTCTGCCCATGGGTTCAGGGCTTCTGCCCCACAGGGAGCACCAGGGCTTGGGTCTCTGGGGTTCAGCCCTGCGCCTCCCGGCTTCAGCCTCGCTGGGGTGGGGGCGCACACTGGGGATCAAGGCTTGAGCCACAGGGTTCCGTGGCCCCTTTGAAAGGGCTCACGGACCCCCCCACACTCTCCCCTCCTCCCGTTTGAGAACCGCTGTTCTCATTTGCTTTAAAAAATTCAGTGGGAGAACTGGAAAATTGGAATATTAGAAAAATAGAAATAACATGCAAAATAAGATGACCAAATATAGGCCCCTGTTCAGCAAGGTGCTTAAGCACACACCTATCAGTAAAAACATGAATAGTCCAGTTGAAGTAAATGGAATTATTCAGATGTCTAAAGTTATGCATGTGTTTAAGTACCTTGCTAGATCAGGCCAGACATGGCCAGATCCTCAGCTGGTGTAAATCAGTATAGGTCCATTGAAGTCAAAGGACCTATGCTGATTTACCACCTCTGAGAATCTGGCCTGGTTATTTTAATCACAATTCAAAGTCTGTCCTTGAATTCTCAGGCAAGAGTCTCCTATTTAATTGAACGGGATTTAAGTGAATACATATGAAAGCAGAATTTAGCCCTTCATTAGTTTTCTTTTATTCTGTTTTTGTAATTATGGTGACTTATATTTTCCTTAGTGAAATTATTAAAAAATAATCAATTGTGAAAAATATTGGAATGACAAGATTTATTTTCCAGCAGTTACTGTTATACATTGATAAATGTCATATTGAAAGGATTTTTAAATGAATTTTCAAAATCTTTTTTGATGGCTCTCTAACTGACCTTTATTGGTCCGGATTGTTGAGTGTTCCGAGACAGAAACCTGATTTACAGGTAGGAAAAATCTCGCTTCTTGATGCTCTCATAGCAGAACATTGGGATTGTTGTCATGCCAGCAGTGTGCTACTTCAACAAATGCAGAAGGCAAAGGATGGCAGTGGGTTAACATTATTGCCAATACCACATGTTCAAAAATTGTGATCCAGACCCCTCCAAAATCATGAGATTAGCTTGAAAAGAATAAGATTTTAAAAAGTTATTTTTTCTGCTGTGATCTGATATTTTCACTTCTAGGGGAAAGCACACCATCAATTTGTGTGATCATCTCAGGGCCTCCCTGTTCACTACTCGAAGGGGACTCCACTTACTTTCTCCAAACACTATGGTGTGTAGGATGCTGCCATTATATCCCTCCCTACCCAGACAGGATATGCAAGTTCCCACGCCAAAAAGCACCCATTTGATCCTTTCACTCCTCTAGGCTAAGCAATTATTATTATAGCCTCTCACAGAGAAACAAGTCCCTACTGGCCTTTGTTGACAATCAAGACAACAAACAGTAATAAAGAACTGTCAGCCTGTTCCCATTAAGGGCAGATTTAAGATAAGTGGACGCTAGAGATGATTTGCAAAGGATACTTCGTAAAATTCACCTCAGTCATGTCTCAGAGGTCGTGTCTCCCTGTCACCCAATAAAGAAAGGTGCCTGCCTTCAAACTTTCCAAATGCACTTTCCCTTAGAGCAGTTTCTTCAGTTTCCATTTCTGTTTTCATGGGAACTAGTTAAGGGTTTGTTTTTTGTCCCCCCCCCCCCCCCAATCTCCAAAAAGATGGAAATTCAGCTCCATCGATCCTTGTCTGACTCAAGAAGTGTATCATAAAATGTACATCAAGATGGAGAATCTTCCTCTTCTCACCCAAGAGGTTTTAACCATATACTTCCTTTGTTGAACTGATTTGACAGGGACCTTACCTGTTCCTATTCATCCAGCCAGTTTCCATTTCTTCTGCTTTGTCATAGGCCACTTGCACTACTTGTATGCTCCTTTATGATCCCCGGATCAACTAATCATTTCATTTGATCAGAACATCCCACTCCCGTTTTTACAATCTTCCCCATGAGAAAAAAATCCAGCTTCAGAGTCTGGATCTCAGAAAGGTAATTAAATGTCACATTTTTTAGAACAGAATCTGTCTAAAACCCAAAACTTTTTTCATCCCATAAGGTCTGAAGGTCACTGTTTCACATTGACTTAATTTGGATATGAAGGAGTTTTACATTGGCTCTAACGGAGTGAGGCCTCAAAGCATTTAAGCCCATTCCACTAAGACTGTAGTGGTATTTCCAGTAGAACTATAGTAACAGTATTGTCAGAAATAGAATTTCTTATTGAAATGTGCAAAGCTGTTACTTGGTCATTCACCAAGCATTACAACATTTCATTGTCTGAATATTCTACTTTTAGATACTGTGTACTGCAGGCTACCAGTATTCGCTTTTTGTTCTCAATTTTGGTTTACTTACCTATTTTTGTTCCTACCATTCATGTCCCAGTGGTAATAAGGCTTTTGATAGGTGGATATGTGGACCTTACAAATAGGACAGTTTTATCTTGGCTGTTTATTGGTCTTATGTCTTGCTCATCCACCAGTTTAGAGGCCCCTTCACCTCTCTTCTTCTTTGTCCTCTCCCTCTAATTGGTGCACTTGTAACTATTTATATACTTACTTTCTATTTATATGCTTATGGCTATTTGGAAGTTGTATCCTAGGGTCAGTCTCCAATAGACACCCTTCTTCAGAGGTGGGTGCAATATAATAATCTAGCTGGATTGACAGGGTAATCTGGAAATCATCGGCTTTTAACTGAGCGCTTGGAGCAAGTGTAACCCACACACCTGGGTGTGGTGTTCTGTCCCACCTAATGGCACTGAGACCATTTAGAGAGAGAGTGGTGAGTCTGCTCTACAGACTTAGCTAAGAGCCGTATAGCTTTTAGATCATGCAGTAGAGGCTCATGCACTAAGCTCCAGAGATCCCAGGTTTGATCCCACCTGCCGATGACCGGGGTCTGTCCGTGTTACACCAGAAAAAAAACTTTCAGACTGGGAGGATTCAACCAAGTAGTCTTGAGCCTGGCCTGGTGGATGCACTTGATGGGAGAAAAATAATTTTATAGATGGGACAATGTGTGCTACTTCAACAAATGCAGAAGGCAAAGGATGGCAGTGGGTTAACATTATTGCCAATACCACATGTTCAAAAATTGTGATCCAGACCCCTCCAAAATCATGAGATTCATGATTTTGTCTAATGTGGGGCTTGAATCTCCAACATACTCTTTGAAAGGCCTGTGAAATGCACCGTTGCCCCAGAACCTAAGCACTAGAATCATGGCATCCCTGAGTGGTGGAATGCTATGATACATATCAGGGCCATGTAACCTGGACAGAAACACCATGGTAGTAGACACTTCCTTCTCTTTGTTTTGTTTAGTTATTGAAACTCAGACATAAAAAGCCATTACAAAATGATTGTTCCAGCACCTGAATTTAAAAAAATAGACAATTTACAGTATGTAGCTAGAACGCCTAGACTTCTCATGAATTTCATATATGTATATTTAATGGAATTTATTGCCGCTCTACAGAACGTAGTGTCAAATCAACTATGTTAATTGAAAAAGATTTATCGTATTATTGTTAATGTTGTAGCATGATTCTAGATGATGTATAAAATAATGCTAGTTGAAATGGCATTAATGTATGCATTTAAGTTCCTTTTTCATTTATGTGCATTATTGATCTTATTTCATTGTTGGGGAGATAATGGATTTATAATTAGAATACACTCACAGTAATCAATGATGAGATTATTAGGCTTATAAATAGAATTTTAAGACTAAGATGAGGTAATTTCCCAGTGTAACTAAGAATCAATAATTAGAGGCTTGCCTTGAATCTTAAAGTAGTACTTGTAAGATTAAAAATAAAACACTTTTAGAGAAGTAAATCCATGTATATTTCTTAACTGTGTTACACAAAGATATGGTTTATCTAGAGTTTCTATTTAGTTCTTCTCCAAAGTTAGCCTTTCTTTTAAGTTTGACTCTAAGGCTCTCCCCAGCTGTGCAGCCATGAAGGCTGGCTGCCCAAATTTGACTTTGTCCTAGGTGATGGAGTCATTATGCCTTGCCCCGTTGCCATATGTTTGCAATCAGGCTTGAGGGAGTGACATCAAAGGATTCACTGAGCAAATCCCTTGTCCTAACACATGGCAGTAGGTTTTTCCTGTCTGACTTACATAAGAACGGCCATACTGGGTCAGACCAAAGGTCCATCGAACCCAGTATCCTGTCCTCTGACAGTGGCCAATGGCAGGTGCCCCAAAGGGAATGAACAGACAGTTTATCATCAAGTGATCCATGCCCTGTCACCCAATCCCAGCTTTGGGCAAACAGAGGCTAGGGACACCATTCCTGCCCATCCTGGCTAATAGGTCCATCAATGGCTATCTTCCATGAATCTATCTAGCTCCCTTTTGAACCCCGTTACAGTATTGGCCTTCACAACACCCTCTGGCAAGGAGTTCCAGAGATTGACAGTGCGTTGCGTGAAAAAATACTTTCTTGTGTTTCTTTTAAACCTGCTACCTATTAATTTCATTTGGTGGCCTCTTGTTCTTGTATTATGAGAAGGAGTAAATAACACTTCCTTATTTACTTTCTCTATACCACTCATGATTTTATAGACCTCCATCATATCTCCCCTTAGTTGCCTCTTTTCCAAGCTGAAAATTCCCAGTCTTATTAATCTCTCCTTATATTGAAGCCATTCTATACCCCTAATCATTTTTGTTGCCGTTTTCTGAACCTTTTCCAATTCCAATCAGGGCCGGTGCTACCATTAAGGCAAACTAGGCGGTTGCCTAGGGCGCCAAGATTTGGGGGCACCAAAAAGCGGTGCCCCCAATTTTTTTTTTTTACAGCGTTCCTCCGCCCCCTCCCTGAGCGCGCGGTCGCCGCTCCACTTCTCCCACCTCCCAGGATTGCAGCGCCAATCAGCTGTTTGGCGCCACAAGCCTGGGAGGGGAGGAGAATTGGAGCGGGGGCGGCGTGCTCGGGGAGGAGGCGGAGCAGAGGTGAGCTGGGGTGGGGAGCTGCCGCACGGCTCCCCGGGGGAGGAGCTGCTGCGGGGGAGGGGCGCCTCAGGGCGGGGAGGGAGCTGCCGTGGGGGGGTTCCTCAGGGCGGAGGGGGGGGGGGGGGCTGCCGCGGGGGGGGGGGGGGGGGCGCAAGGTGGAAGTTTCGCCTAGGGCGCGAAACTTCCTTGCACCGGCCCTGAATCCAATATATCTTTTTTGAGATGGGGCGACCACATCTGCACACAGTATTCAAGGTGTGGGCATACCATGGATTTATATACAGGCAATATGATATTTTCTGTCTTATTATCTATCACTTTTTTGATGATTCCCAACATTCTGTTTGCTTTTTTAACTGCCGCAGCATATTGAGTGGATGATTTCAGAGAACTATCCACAATGATGCCAAGATCTTTCTTGAGTGGTAACAGCTAATTTAGACCTCATCATTGTATATGTATAGTTAGGATTCTGTTTTCCAATGTGCATTACTTTGCATTTATCAACATTAAATTTCATCTGCCATTTTGTTGCCTAGTCACCCAGTTTTGTGAGATCCTTTTGTAGCTCTTTGCAGTCTGTTTGGGAGGGAGACCTCAGTGGTTTGAGCACTGGCTTGCTAAACCCGGGGTTGTGAGTTCAATCCTTGAGGGGGCCACTTAGGGATCTGGGGCAAAATCAGTACTTGGTCCTGCTAGTAAAGGCAGGGGGCTGGACTGAATGACCTTTCAAGGTCCCTTCCAGTTCTATAAAATGGGAATATCTCCATATATATTTAGTAGTTTTGTATCATCTGCAAATTTTGCCACCTCACTGTTTACCTCTTTTTCCAGATCGTTTATGAATATGTTAAATAGGACTGGGCCCAGTACAGATCCCTGGGGGACACCACTATTTACCTCTCTCCATTCTGAAAACTGACCATTTATTCCTACCCTTTGTTTCCTATCTTTTAACCAGTTACCAGTCCATGAGAGAACCTTCCCTCTTATCCCATGACTGCTTATTTTGCTTAAGAGCCTTTGGTGAGGGACCTTGTCGAAGGCTTTCTGAAAATCTAAATACACTATATCCACTGGATTTCCTTTGTCCGCATGCTTTTTGACCCCCCCCCCCCAAAGAATTCTAGTAGATTGGTGAGGCATGATTTCCCTTTACAAAAACCATGTTGACTATTTCCCAACAAATTATGTTCATCTATGTGTCTGACAATTTTGTTCTTTACGATAGTTTCAACCAATTTGCCCGGTACTGAAGTGAGGCTTACTGGCCTGTAGTTGCCAGGGTCACCTCTGGAGCCGTTTTTAAAAATTGGCGTCACATTAGCTATCCTCCAGTCATTTGGTACAGAAGCTGATTTAAATGATAGGTTACAGATGACAGTTAGTAGTCCTGCAATTTCACATTTGAGTTCCTTCAGAACTCTTGGGTGAATGCCATCAGGTCCTGGAGACTTATTACTGTTTAGTTTATCAATTTGTTCCAAAACCTCCTCTAATGACACCTCAATTTGGGACAGTTCCTAAGATCTGTCACCCAAAAAGAATGGCTCAGGTTTGGGAATCTCCCTCACATCCTCAACAGTGACGACCGATGCAAAGAATTCATTTAGTTTTTCCGCAATTGCCTTATAGATTCATAGATTCTAGGACTGGAAGGGACCTCGAGAGGTCATAGAGTCCAGTCCCCTGCCCTCATGGCACGACCAAATACTGTCTCTAGACCATCCCGGATAGACATTTATCTAACCTACTCTTAAATATCTCCAGAGATGGAGATTCCACAACCTCCCTTGGCAATTTATTCTAGTGTTTAACCACCCTGACAGTTAGGAACTTTTTCCTAATGTCCAACCTAAACCTCCCTTGCTGCAGTTTAAGCCCATTGCTTCTTGTTCTATCCTTAGAGGCTAAGGTGAACAAGTTTTCTCCCTCCTCCTTATGACACCCTTTTAGATACCTGAAAACTGCTATCATGTCCCCTCTCAGTCTTCTCTTTTCCAAACTAAACAAACCCAATTCTTTCAGCCTTCCTTCATAGGTCATGTTCTCAAGACCTTTAATCATTCTTGTTGCTCTTCTCTGGACCCTCTCCACATCTTTCTTGAAATGCGGTGCCCAGAGCTGGACACAATACTCCAGTTGAGGCGTAACCAGCGCAGAGTAGAGTGGAAGAATGACTTTATCATGTCTTGCTCACAACACACCCGTTAATGCATCCCAGAATCATGTTTGCTTTTTTTGCACCAGCACCACACTGTTGACTCATATTTAGCTTGTGGTCCACTATAACCCCTAGATCCCTTTCTGCCGTACTCCTTCCTAGACAGTCTCTTCCCATTCTGTATGTGTGAAACTGATTGTTCCTTCCTAAGTGGAGCACTTTGCATTTGTCTTTGTTAAACTTCATCCTGTTTACCTCAGACCATTTCTCCAATTTTTCCAAATCATTTTGAATTATGATCATTTCCTCCAAAGCAGTTGCAATCCCTCCCAGTTTGGTATCATCTGCAAACTTAATAAGCGTACTTTCTATACCAATATCTAAGTCGTCGATGAAGATATTGAACAGAGCCGGTCCCAAAACAGACTCCTGCGGAACCCCACTTGTTATACCTTTCCAGCGGAATTGGGAACCATTAATAACTACTCTCTGAGTACAGTTATCTAGCCAGTTATGCACCCACCTTATAGTAGCCCCATCTAAGTTGTATTTACCTAGTTTATCTATAAGAATATCATGCGAGACCGTATCAAATGCCTTACTAAAGTCTAGGTATACCACATCCACTGCTTCTCCCTTATCCACAAGACTCATTATCCTATCAAAGAAAGCTATCAGATTGGTTTGACATGATTTGTTCTTTACAAATCCATGCTGGCTATTCCCTATCACCTTACCACCTTCCAAGTGTTTGCAGATGATTTCCTTAATTACTTGCTCCATTATCTTCCCTGTCACAGAAGTTAAACTAATTGGTCTGTAGTTTCCTGGGTTGTTTTTATTTCCCTTTTTATAGATGGGCACTATATTTGCCCTTTTCCAGTCTTCTGGAATCTCTCCTGTCTCCCATGATTTTCCAAAGATAATAGCTAGAGGCTCAGTTACCTCCTCTATTAGCTCCTTGAGTATTCTAGGGTGCATTTCATCAGGCCCTGGTGACTTGCAGGCATCTAACTTTTCTAAGTGATTTTTAACTTGTTCTTTTTTTATTTTATCTTCTAAACCTACCCCCTTCCCATTAGCATTCACTATGTTAGGCATTCCTTCAGACTTCTCGGTGAAGACCGAAACAAAGAAGTCATTAAGCATCTCTGCCATTTCCAAGTTTCCTGTTACTGTTTCTCCCTCCTCACTGAGCAGTGGTCCTACCCTGTCCTTGGTCTTCCTCTTGCTTCTAATGTATTGATAAAAAGTCTTCTTGTTTCTCTTTATTCCCGTAGTAAGTTTGAGCTCATTTTGTGCCTTTGCCTTTCTAATCTTGCCCCTGCATGCCTTATCGTCTTTGAGTGCTCCTTTAGCATCTCGATCGTCCAGTGGCCCCACTGGTTGTTTAGCAGACTTTCTGCTTCTGATGTATTTATTTATTTATTTATTTATTTATTTACTATTTCTTTTGGAGTCTTTGGCTAGCCGTTCTTCAAATTCTTTTTTGGTCTTTCTAATTATATTTTTACACTTCATTTGCCAGAGTTTATGCTCTTTTCTATTTTCCTCATTAGGATTTATCTTCCACTTTTTAAAGGATGCCTTTTTGCCTCTCACTGCTTCTTTTACTTTGTTGTTTAACCATGGGGCTCCTTTTTGGTTCTCTTACTATTTTTTTTTTTTTTTTTTTTTT
>NW_020664540.1:2566843-2573985 GCF_002925995.2 Terrapene triunguis
ACATTTAAGTTGAGCCTCTATTATGGTGTCTTTAAAAAGTTTCCACTCAGCTTGCAGGGATTTTACTTTTGGTACTGTACCTTTTAATTTCTGTTTCACTAACCTCCTCATTTTTGTGTAGTTCCCCTTTCTGAAATTAAATGCTACAGTGTTGGGCTGCTGTGGAGTTTTCCCCACCACAGGGATGTTAAATTTAATTATATTATGATCACTATTACCAAGCGGTCCAGCTATATTCACCTCTTGGACCTGATCCTGTGCTCCACTTAGGACTAAATCAAGAATTGCCTCTCCTCTTGTGGGTTCCAGGACTAGCTGCTTCAAAAGCAGCCATTTAAGGTGTCAAGAAACTTTATCTCAGCATCCCTTCCTGAGGTGATATATACCCAGTCAGTAAGGGCATAGTTGAAATCCCCCATTATTATTATTATTATTATTGAGTTTTTTATTTTAATAGCCTCTCTAATCTCACGGAGCATTTCAGAGTCACTAACACCATCCTGGTTAGGTGGTCTGTAATATAGTCCTACTGCTATATTCTTATTTTTCAAGCATGGAATTACTATCCATAGAGATTCTATAGTACAATTTAGTTCATTTAAGATTTTTTACTTAATTTGATTTGACTTCATGCTCTTATTTCAGGGCAGAATTTGAAAGGGTCCACATGCTGACTGGGAAGGCTACCGACTGACAGCTCAGTGCTGTTGGACAAAGAGAGGGCTCAACACCCATTCTGTCACTCAAACTAAAAGTGATTTATCATGGTAGGAACTCAGATAGGATGGTGGTGAGGGCTGTGTAAATAGCTGGATATATAGATAGGGGAAGGGACTCTTCCTCTGATGGCTGGGGGAAGGGGCAGTTTGTCCATCCATGCATTGGCGGTGATCCCTTGCATCACTTTTGATACCCTCCCCTTCTGACACTCTCCAGTGATCGGAGGTGGCATGTGCGAGTTCCCACACTGCCTGCTAACATACTAAGGTTAGAAAGACTCTGGTCTGGTTTAAAAAACCCCAGCAAAACCCTGATCAAGAACTGTTAAATTGCTGTGTATCTGTGTTAATTGAGCTTTCGGGCTGTAATAATGTCCACAAGCTGCTTGGCTCCAGTGGGGTAAATAAGGAGGGCACTGACAATAAAGGAGTTGCACTGCACGCATATGAACTGTCCATCCCTTGCCTTGGAACTCCAGTGTTCTTTCTCTTTTTATGGCTTTGCCTACTGACCAAACTCCCTTGGGTAGACTGACTTAGTGAGGAGTCAGCATGCAAGTAGCCCAGAGGGCAGCATAAATTTTAGGCCTGTCACAGAGCCTTGTTTAGTAGATTTGTGTGTGCTAAGGGCCCAATTCTCCCTTGAGATGGCCAGAGCTTGTACGTTTTTAAGCACGATACTAGCTGCACAGTGGCATGTACTCTGGTACCTGACAGGAAGGTTGGTCCCTAAAATTGTTTTCTTTAAAGTAATTAAATTTAACACACAGGCCCAAGCATGATCAAAATAGAAATTAGGAACGAGTGTCTCCCATTTTTGCCTTTTATTTTCTTTATTGGTATTTCTATGCCGCTCATCATCAGAATATCTGAGCGCCTCACAATATTAATGAGGATGTTCTCAGGTAGGAAAGTATTGTGATCTCCATTTTACAGATGGAGTGAGGCACTGCGAGATTAAGTGATTTGCCCAAAATCACATGGGAAGTCTGTGGCAGAGCCAGAGGCAGGCCACCCCAGGTCTCGTGATTCAAAGTTCTGTGCCTTGCATATGTGACCATCTTACTCCCTTCCCTTAAAGAAATATCAAGCTATTGGAAGTTTGCACTAATGGAAAGGCCTTTCCTCTGATTTATTTTATGTGGGGGAAAAACAAATCCTAAATTGGTATAAATGTATATTATTACAGGCTTGAAAATGCCTCCCTTTGCTTTCAACTATCGACTTCTGACAGTGTAGTCAGGGGAGTCAGTCAAGAAACCATGGGCTGTAGATTTTGGTAAACAGTCCATTTTTAATTGTGACCAAAGTGGTAGTTTAAAACATAGTGAGCGGTGGAGCAGCCACATTTTGGCTTTGGGAAGCTGCATTCATTTCTGATGTGTGTTGATAAAACATGTCAGGTGAGGTTTTTCTAGTGTTTTCTTGTGACAGACGGATCCCAGTTATTCGAGCATAGGCTTTGTTTACCCTACTGAGACTGTTTGGAATTCATCCCCCACAAAGTGGTGATTTTAAAAGGGAGAAGATCCAGCAGAGACTCCTTTCATTTGGGGCTGCCTTTTCCTCTGTGATCCTAAATCTCAGTGTGCGAGGTTTATACAGGGCATCTAGGAGGGCACACAGGTTTCTCAGAGTTTATTCGACATGTTAATCAGCTGGTAGAGGTAAGAAAAAGCTTCTGCTGGATACTAGTGGCACAGAGCTGATTTTCCACTGGGTGGGACTGGGTGTGGCCAATTACACCTGGGTGTAGAATGCTGCTAAATGAGAATGGTAGCGTTTTACACCCACTTTGCATGAGTGCAAATGACCACACAAGTGGCTAGATTCCTCAATGCCTAATAGTCTGTGTAGTTTCGGTGCTGTAGGAGAGGCATAGCCATTCCTCCCCAGGGAATGCCCTGGAGGGGAACCCCTGCAGCAGCTCTGGCCTCAGCGGCATTCCAAAGCAGGGACGTGGGCTGGCTAGAGGAGAAGCGGGCATTTCAGAGGGTGGATGAGGAGTAGTGACTGTGGTGGCCCCACACCCCTGCCATAGGCATAATTTGACTTATATATTGGTGTGTGTGTGGAGGGGGGAGGGGGGAGTGGGCATGCACATGCGCGCACACATATGTGCATGATGATACTCCTGAGGGAATTCTGCACCACTGCGCAATGCAGAATTTTGCAGAAATTAATGTTTTTGTGCATAATTTTCTTTCCTGCACAGAAATGGGCTGCAGTGCTGCTGGCTGCCACTACAGACCGCTGAACCTGGCAGAGACTAGCTTGCACATAGAATATACTGGGGGGAGGTAGGGGAGAGGGAGAGAGTAGAGAGTTCCTATCATCTGCAGCTCCCAGCATGCCCTGAGGGAAGGAGACGATGGTGTGAAGGAAACTCCACACAAGCCTGGGATCCAGCAACAGGCTGTTTCTCCCTCTGGATCCCTGGGTGGTAGGGGGAGGGTGTCTGGGCTGGCTGGGGCCACAGCTGGGCTCTGGGCTGTAGGGGGAGGGTGTCTGAGATGGGGGGGCATGGCTGGGCTTTGGGAGGGAGGGGGTGCAGGTATGTGGGCTGGGGGTCCCCCACGGTTGGGCTCGGGGGAAGGGAGTTTGGGTGTACTGGAGGGGGGTGTGCCGCGGCTGCATTCTGGGGGAGAGGTTGTGTCTCTTGCCCCCCGGCTGGGCTCTGGGTGGAGAGGGCGCAGAGAAACAGGAACTGGGTTGTCATAGGGGTTTCTTTAACGCTCTACTCCTGGGGGAATTGTGTGTGTTTGTATTGTTACAGACATACTTGCTGACAGGTATTTTGAAATAAATTACCAAAATAATTGAAACAGGCGTGATTATGTAGTGTTATTTTGACAAATAAAATTTGCAGAATTTAAAAATATGGTGTGCAGAATTTTTAATTTTTTGGCCCAGAATTCCCCCAGGAGTAATACTGAAGCCAGTTTCCTTGGCTCACTGGCTCTCTCCCCTGCCTGGAGTGGTACCTGGGCTGCTGGTGCTGGGGGGGGCGGGAATTTTATGGCTTAACAGGGGAGCCCCAGCTGCTGCTGGCAGCCACCCCAGCACTGGCTGCTCCAGCCATGTTGCTGCTGAGGTGCAGCTGTGACCACCTCCCTGCTGGGGGGCGGCGGCGGCTGCTACTAAGGGGACTCCACATGCCTGGCTCCTGCTTCCTCCCCCCCCCATTTCTGTATCCTCTTCTCTTCCCCATCCTCTCCTCTATCCCACTCCCTTCCCCACTCTCTCTTCCCCCTGCCCCCCTGCAGGCATTGACCTTTGTACAGTAGAGCGGTGGGCACTAGGACCCAGGAGGTGGCATCCAGCTCCCCAGACGGGGACCCAGAGCCGAAACATGCTGGGGCAGGAGGAGGCGCAGCATGGGAAGCACAGAGCCCCCCTCACTCACCTATCCCACTCAGGTAGAGCAGAGCAAGCCCTGCAGGACAGCTTGGCTAGGGTTGCAAGGTGCTGGTTTTCGAAGGCCAGGCCACTAAAAGTCTGGTTGGTGTTGCAGCGGGGCTAAGGCAGGTTCTCTGCCTGCCCTGGATCCACATGGCTGCCAGAAGCGGCCGGCATGTCCAGCTCCTAGACATAGAGGCAGCCACAGGGGCTCCGTGCAGTGCCCCCGCCCTGAGCGCCAGCTCCGCATCTCCCATTGGCTGGGAACTGCAGCCAATGGGAGCTGCAGGGGTGGCACCTGCAGGTGCGGGCAGCGTGCAGAGCCCCCTGGCCCCTCCGCCTCTGAGCCAGACATGCCGGCCGCTTCTGGGAGCTGCGCAGAACCAGGGTGGGCAGGGAGCCTGCCTTAGCCCCGCTGCGTCACCGACTGGGAGCTGCCTGAAGTAAGCGCTGCCTGGCTGGAGCCCGTGCCGTGAACCCCCTCCCCACAGCCCAACCCTGCCCCAGGTCTTAACCCCCTCCTGCACCCTAACTCCCTCCCGGAGCCTGCAGCCTTCACCTCCTCCCTTACCCTAACCCTCTGCCCCAGCCCTGAGCCCCCTCCTGCACCCGAAACTCCTCATTGTTGGCCCCACCCCAAAGCCCACACCCTCAGCTGGAACCCGCACCCCCTCCTGCACCCCAACCCCCCCTGCCCCAGCCCTGAGCCTGTTTCTGCACTCCGAACCCCTCATTTTTGGCCCCAGCTGGAGCTCTCACCCCAACCTCCTGCCTCAGCCCCGTGAAAGTGAGTGAGGATGGGGGAGAGCGAGTGACGGCAGGAGAGGGGATGGAGTGAGTGGGGGGGCGGGGCCTCGGGGAAGGGGCAGGGCACGGGTGTTTGGTTTTGTGCGATTAGAAAGTTGCCAACCCTAAGCTCTGCACTCACAGAAATGGGGGAGGGGGGGTGAATGGCACGTGACCTCCCCCCCTACGCCTAATCTCTGGGGGAGCAATGCCCCCCTGCACCCCCCAAAACTACATCTATGACCCCTGCAGAGCCCCATAGGGATCACTGAAGCAGAGGCACAAGCCCTAAGAGTTGCTCTAGCCTGTGCCAGGGGCAGGAATAGCCCCCGTAGACCCTAAGTAAAGGCAGACACAAGCTGTCTCCTCTCCATCCCTGCACCGGCACAGGCATAAATCTGGCCCAAAATGCATGATCGTGAAGAATCGGGCCCCACTTCTGTGCTCTCAGCATCTGATCCTGCACATATTGAATTCAGTTACAACATTCCCAGTGACTTCAGTGGGTGCAAGGACTGAGCCCTCAACCTCTAACGTTAACCCAAATTCTGAGGGCCCTGAGTTTGCTCATGAATTTGAGTTTCCTGCGAGGTAGCTTGATGCACTGCTGTGTGAGATGGTGGACAGACCCTCCTATTTCTACTAAATTCTACCTCTCTGCTTTTTTTCCTGGTGTAATTTTCAGGGTGAAACAATAGTGAGGTGTTATAAACTCCCATTTGTAGCTAGCAGTGGCGCCTTTTTGGGGATAATTCTGTATTTGATTCACAGAGAGCATGTGATGCACATAAAAGGCTGACACTGCAGGTTTAGGCACAAATTACGGGAGATGGCAGTCTTGTTACCACACCACAGCTGCAGGTTGTAAAACAGCTACAGTAGTGTATTTTAGTTAGAAACTGCCCTACTGGTTTATAACAAGTCCCCATGGAAACATACTAGTAAAAAGTTTATCCCAAACATGTTTCAGTTCAAATGGGCATTTACTTCCTGGTACCTTTATATCAGTCTGAAAGGGAGAAATTTCACTTCCAAGCTGTGTGCACCCTTTCATCCTTGCTTGGGGGAAAGGAGGGTTTACCGTCTGAGAATTACCCAGATAGTGATTTACGTCACATTTGTTCCAGTTAATGGTGGGAGGTCATAGAATTTTAGCGTGAATTGCTTTTGGGTAAAATTATTTATCATTA
The DNA here is from genome assembly GCF_002925995.2 of Terrapene triunguis. NCBI lineage: Eukaryota > Metazoa > Chordata > Testudines > Emydidae > Terrapene > Terrapene triunguis. The sequence goes on from NW_020664540.1 coordinate 2,572,938, forward strand.
TTTCATGTACAAACAGTAGCTTATATAAGATGCAAACTTGTTAGGCCAAGCAATTTTGACAATTTAATTAGCTGTCACTGCTGTAGTTTTAAAGTGGAACCTATTGGATTAAAGGGGAAAAAACCCAGGAAACTCCCATGCAAAACCACAGCCCCAATCCTGCAAGAGCTCCATGTACAAAATCCGCATTGTCTTTTGTTGGAATTCTGCATGCAGAAATCTTGCAAGATTGGCCCAGTGTTTGGAAAGGAAACTGTGTCCAATTCTGATCTCACTTATGCTGGTGTAAATCAGGAATAACTCCATTAATGTGAGTAGAGTTACATGTATGTAAAACTTCATTAAATGAGAGGACATTTGGACCCATCCACTTTAATTTGTGTCCTTTTTATACTTTTTTATATTCTCTCCTATATGAAGCTACCTTTGGTTTTTATGTTTAGAAATCCTATCTGTTTCCTTTCTCCTATACCTCCATCCATTTTTCTTGGGATTTTCCTTTCTGGTTTTCTTCTACCTTTATTTTATTGTCCACACATTTATTTGTCCTTCTCTCTTCATCTATGTAAGCTTTTATATCTCAACTTTTGTTTCTTCTCTATCCCTAGTGCCAGTTTATGCACATGATTTTACAATTACTATTCCACTGGAGCACAGCAACAGCGGGCTGGCTTTTTGGGTATTTCTGGGAAATTCTGTGGCCTGTGTTATCCTGGAGGTCAGACTGAATGATCTAAATGGTCCCTTCTGGCCTTGGCATCTATGAAACAATGGACAAAGGTCAGTGTCCAGAGACTGGAAACATTCTGGCTGAATTTTTGGCTTTGGACCTCAAACTTTTATTAATAAGTTAAGATCTTGTTAGAGCTGTAATTGTTACTTAATTTGGTATAGGTAGACAAAAACTTATGTACCTGGATATCTGATATACTGTATTGTGAAGTTATCTACAATGTAATTTTGGAAAAGTCTGATGTATTTAAAACTATTCAGATGTTTCCTGAGCTCCTGCCATCTGGTCACAGTAGAGAGCACTGATCCATGTATT
>NW_020664540.1:2574085-2666397 GCF_002925995.2 Terrapene triunguis
AGGTGCCGCCCCTCTCCCTTGGCCGCCCCAAGAACCTGCTTGTTAAGCTGGTGCCTGGAGCTGGCCCTGTCGCTTGCTAATCCCTCCCCACTTGATTCTGGTTGCCTCCTGGCCTGCCCATTTAGACATCTCTTTGCTAGTTCTTTCCCCATCTATGTTGGATGGACTCATGCTCCTGGGTGCCCCATCTTCCACCTGCTTCAACAGACCTGCTGCAAAACCTTTACCTCTGCCTCAGTGGAACTGCCTGTTATGCCCTTAAACCAGCCTGCTCTCTGGTGTCGTGTAAAGAATTACAAGGACTTTTTTCAAACACATTAAAGAAGACAAGTAGCTGGAGTATGAGCCATCAATTTTGAATTAGTCTTTTTAAAACTCCTTATTGTAGTGATTGATATCTGGCTATTACTATGATTGGTACCCTATGAATACCTCAGATCGATAGAAACCCTCACAGCAGCTCCATCCCAACTCTCCTCTGCTGCTAACTGGGGTGAGAGATGGGGTGGGATTTGTAAGAATGTACAAGCACAACACTGAGAGGCTATGCAAGAATTGCTAGGGTGCCTCAGTTTCTTCACCTCTCCAGGCTCCCAGGTTCCTGATGCTCACCCCATACTCTCCTTAAGGCTCCCATCGCTGTCGTATTTCAGTCTTCTAATACAAAAAACAAAATGTATTGCCACTATTCGCAGCTCAAAAAATTTGACTTCCAACAGGAGTACCATGGCCAAAGAGCACTGTTTGTGACTCTGCTGTTTGCATGTCCTCATGACTGGCCCTGGGATCTAGCAGGTCTTGCACAGGCCAAGAGAGGTTCCCCACAGCGAGAGGGCAGGTTAGGTCAGGAGTCCCAACCTGGTTGCTCCAGCCACTGGCCAGCTTTCTCCCCTGCTACAGCACCTTCTAGAGATGCCTACAAAATCCCTGAATGGCAGCCAGTCCTGAAGTGTAAAACACATGGGGTAAGATTTTTCAAAAGTGTTGGCCTACTTCTGCTTTCATTGAAGTCAATGCGTGTGTGACTTATAGAGGGAGTGGAGTTAAATCCAGTGCTGAGCAGTTGTGGAAATCTCTCCCTTGGGGATTATTCAGTTTCCAAAGGGTTAAGGTTTTTATTTTTTTATAAAGAACCATTAATCTTGTGGAGCAGCAGCCTATGGCAGTTAAAATATTCAGTGCAGCCAGTAACACATTATAATGACAAGGTTGTGATTTCTGCACTTGATCATGAATGATTTATGAAAATTTAGTAAACAGCGAAGGCACAGTTCCCTTTCAGCAGCCTATTGAAGTCATCTCCTTGTGCAGACTTGTGTAGTTTAAAAAAAGGCCCCAACAATCAACAAACCTGCTCCCATTCCCCTGGAAAATGATATTTTCAAAATACATCCTTCAGAAGAGCACTGTGGATGAGGTAATGCTCACGATTTAAAAGCAGCCCCTCCTTTCATTATCTTGCTTTAATCCTTCAGGGCCCATAGTTGAAATTAGTCTGAAATTGTTATTTGTGACAAATTGCAGTGAATGGGAGGTTCCCCAAGTTTTTTGTTTTTAATTTTCCTACCTCAGGGCGAGTGACTCGGACCTGCTCGATTTCCTAATGCCTGAATTGGCATTCCTTGAATCAGCAGCACTTCTTTTCTCTGATGGCTGGCACTGGCAGAACTTACTTGTGCATCAGTCTACCTTTCCTCATGCTCGCTGTTTCTTTTCTGCTTTTCTCTCTTTCCTCTTTCATCTCTGGCTTCTCTCTCCTCCCACGCTCCATTTTTGCCTCTCTACTTGCTTATCAGAGAATGGCCTAGAGAATTTCTTTGCTAGCAGGACTGTAGACACCAAACACATTCCTGTTCCCTGCCTTCCCTAACCCTTCCTCCCCTCTTACCTCTCTCTGCCTCTTTCTCCCAATCATATTGCCACCATCCCTTTCTGTCCCTTCCCTCCCTCCCTCTTTGCTTCACACCTAGTTAGAAAACATTCTCTCTAAAAGGCTCCCTGGGCGGTTGTGAGTGTCCATCTTTGTTGGGAGCATTCCCTGCTGTGCGGATGCTGAGCCTGCCCCTGCATGAAGCACTCATTGCAATCAGTTCTGGTCTCCTGTGACCCATCAGCAGAGCCAAGGAATGGGAAGTCAATCCCTAATTAGAATCAGCCCTTCAGGAGCAGACCACTTCTCGTGCCAAACACTAGTAGTGCTTACTATTCTCTAACACTAATAAAGCACTTTTAGGGCCTGATCCAATGCCTGTTAATTTAGGTGGGAGTCTTTTCACAGATATCAACGGGCAGTGAATCTGGCCCTTAAGGTAACATTTTAAAAAGAGCCTAAGGCCCAAATTTCTAAAGGTATTTAGGCATTGTTGTGCTCAGCCTCACCATGTCTATCTGATTTAGGAGCCTGTTTCATTTTCAAAAGGGGTTTAGGCACTTAGGCTGGGATTTATACTCAAACTGACTTAGGGACTTAGGCTCCTAAGTCTAATTGAAAGTCAATGGAATTTAGGCTCCTAAGTCACTCAGGGTATGTCTATACTGCAGTTAAACACCTGCAGCTGGTCCATGTCAGCTGACTTGCGCTCGGGCTATGGGGCTGTAAAATTGCAGTGTAGACGTTCCGGCTTGGGCTGGAGCCTGAGCTCTGGGACTCTACAAGGGGGCATGCTCACTCAGGGTGGTGCAAACACTATTTGAAATGAATCCTAAGCTTTGAAGAACCGTTTTGTTTTTCTCTGTCAATATATGGCAAAACTGATGTTACCTCTGAGTTTAAGAATACTAATTGAGTAATTAAAGACTTAATGGAAAGGTATGGATTGTCTTTAAATACATTATTTCACTGATTAATTTATCGTGCATGCCTCGTTCTCATTTTTTTTTCCTTTCCGAGAATCAATGCACTCTCCTTTGAGTCCCACCTGTCGTTAGTTGGTTTAAATCTCTCTCTAAGAGCAAAGAGTAAAATCATTTCACTTACTAGGAAACTGCAGGCTAAATTTTTCAAAAGCGACCCTTTGGTCACTGCAACTTTTGTGTGCTGATCTGGAGATCCCTTGGGGGGACTGATGTTCAGAAAGTATTGAGCATCTACCCTCTGAAAATCAGGCCCCAGTAAGGCCTCTCAAGTTGGGGACTCAAAAAATTGAAGTGTCCAAAATCACTAGGCAGTTTTGGAAATTTAGGCCTGTGGATTTTGAGCTGGTGGGTATATATCTGCATTGTTGCCCATTATCTGTATAGGGCCACATGCTATAATAGCTTCAAAGAAGGAATGAGAAATCCACTTTCATTATATGCATACTAGACATAAAAATATCTCATTCAGCAATAGAACTGTATTAAATGAATAGCTGTTAAGAGATGCGACCTACTGTAAGACTAGAAATGTTGTGCAAAAAAAGGTTATCCAGTCAACAGATTCCACTGAGTCATCATAAATCTCTGTTATCTGTTGTCTTGAAATTCCATGAAGTATCATGTTAGTGGTGCAGATTTCACTTTTAGCTTTAGATTAAGAAGTGGCTGCGCAGAAAATCCAGTAGTTCATAAATCTTTGCTGCTTCTGTAATAATTTGTAACTTAAATGTACGATTCTCCTGCTAGCTACAAAACACTGTTGTGTAAACCCTAGTTCTATAGAACTCCATGAAGAAATTTCTGTGAAATTCAATGGGGACCAGGCTTTGGCCCTGTAATTATAATTTGTAGTAATAAAGGGTCTACATGGAGTTTATGGATTGCCTTCAGGCAGATTCTTTCTTGGACTCAAGTTTCCTAAATCAGTCTATAAAAATGTTTTCAGTGAATTGTTATGAGGAAAAGCATCAACTACTTAACAAACCCCTCCACCCAAACTCTGTAAGCGTTGGATCCTTAGACTTCAGTGGGAATAGCGGGTGCCCAGAACCTATCAAGATGGATTTAGCACTTTTGAAAATTGGGCCCTCAATGAAACTGCATGCAGCACTTCAGGTGTGAAGTGACTGACTGGAAAGGAGTTGCTTGACATCTGAAGAATTTTGCCCCTCCCACTCTGATGAGAGAAGCTCAGTTTGGATTTTTCAGAGTGTGATAAAGCTGAGGTGTTGAATGTAAGTGTGGACGCACTATCATGTCTGTGTAGCAGATAGTTCTAAAACTTGATCTGTGGTGGCCTAGAATTTAACATTTGGTGGCATCCCAGGGAGTATTTAATTGCATTTGTGCTGCATTACAAGGCTGTCTCCTTTTTCTGAATTTATTTTAGCTAATTAGTTGTAAATGTCAGAGTAGTATTTCAAATGACAGATACATCCTATATTATCATACATGAAGCAATTAACTCTTCTGACAAATATTTATTTTGGTGTCTTCTTTAATTAAGCCTTTTGTACTCTTGGACATACAGCGTGTTCTCCCCAAAAAGGACACTTTTCCAGCCCTGTGGTTGTGTATTTTTGCAGACTGCCATGGACATCACAACTAACTTAATGAAACTTGGCAATGGAAGAGTTAATAGGCCTACATGTCAGGATACTTGCATGACACTGTTTCAGAATTCAGATTTCTATGATATTTTGGGCAAAAACAAAAAACAAAACCCCAAACAAACCAAAAACTCCCTCAAACACCACTGATTTGGGACATTACACTGAAAATGATTAATCCCCAGGCACTCTTGTTCTTTGCACAGATACCATTTGCAGGAGACAGAAATGTAACATACTTGTGCTGCTGATGATGGAAAAACAGCAGAGCAGTGGCTTATATAGGTTTTTTTATTTAAAAAAATCGATGTTTTTACTTGTTTCTCGTGGCTGCTCATGTGGAAACAAGTTACAAATATGATTGTTTGTTTGTTTAGCTCCTTTTAAACAGATAGGTCTCATAGTTGATGTGCCACTGAGAAATAATTCCTGACAGTTATAACTGAACCAGATAAACAGTTCTGCCAGCCGCAAAATAACACTGTAAAACAAAAGGGTTCTGCTTATCGTTTTTCATTTCTTCATGCTTGTCAAACTGTTTAACTGTGCATTACCAGAACAAAGGGTCTCCATATTACTCTGCTTGTCTGCTGTGGTCTGGTTTTAACCTTCTCCACTGCAGGGCCCTCTATGGCATGCATGTCCACCTTTATTACTTTTTCCTTGCTGTCACTATGTTTTAAGCACAGGCTGCAAGGATGCGATTTAGAAGCACTACCTTAAAATTCAGGCTGTCATACATTTAATCTATGTTCATATGTATACATCCGCATATGTATCTTTTAAAATTTTTCTTCAGGCAGAAACGGCAACAGAGGGTGGACGGGAAGGTCCTAACGTTCACGTCGCCTCAGGGCAGAACAACTGTGACCAAACTGGAACAGGCGGCTCACTGACCTCGCAGAGTTTGGTCGCTCCTGCTGGGGCCTCTGCTGGTACTTCAGCTGCGGCTTCATTCTTCATAAGGTAGTGTTGATCTTTACAATTTATATAATTGCTAATGGATGTTACATGGTTATAAACTGAAGTTTCCACTATGAATAACAGTTCATGTTAGCGTATGGTGGCAATTGCTGAGAAGGGAGGTAACCATCCTCTCCGGACACTGGCCTTGCACCATTGCTGAGGTCATGTTTTTATTTCTGGAGACCTAGCAGGTATAGTTACATATAACAAATCCACCACATGATAGGCTTCCTTTGAGCAGGGGTTTTGCTGCTCTGTACTGGCAGAACAGAGAAGAGAAGCTTGAACATCATCTACCTCTATTATAATTTGTTTAGTCATCAATGTTTTGTGCACACACAATTGACATACATTTTCAGAACCCCCTCAAAAGAAGTACTAAAACTTTGTGGATTTTTAATGGGACTGAAGCCAAGGCTGTCTCTCTTTATGCCAATCCAGCTTTTGTACGAGTGCCTGAAGAACTGAGTTGTGTTATCCAAAATGCTGACATGGACAATAGTAAAATCAGACGTTGTTCTTGTTCATGCACATCCAGTAGCTGATCTAAGAATTGTTTTGGGGTAGTTCTCTGGCCTGTGCTATGCAGGGAGTCAAACTAGATGATCATATTGGTCCCTTCTGGCCTTAGAAACTATGTATCTACAAGATGGTATGTGTGTGTATAACCAAAGGAGCAAACCCTTCATTCCACATGCTCATATTGCTTATGAAAACGTTGTTCATAGTGGTACTATATTAACATGCATCCATGTTTGAGCTATTTTTCCCCCCCATCTACCCCAAAGGGTAAGTCTGTATTTTGACATTTGAGATTATTTGGGAAAAATGAAAACCACTTTTTATTTAGGTTGTTATACAGTAACACAGGGTTCTCAAACTTCATTGCACCGCAACCCCCTTCTGACAACAAAAATTACTACATGACCCTGGGAAGGGGGATTGAAGCATGGCAGTGGGGCCAAAGCCGAAGCTTGAGGGCTTCAGCCCTGGGCGGGGGGCTGTAACCTGAGCTCTGCAGCCCATGGCTGAAGCCAAAGCCTGAACTCTGCTACTTATGAAGCTTCAGCTTCATCCCTGGACGGCGGGGCTCGGACTTTGGCTTCAGCCCCAGTCCCCAGCATATCTAACGCCAGCCCTGGTGACCCCATTAAAACAGGGTTGCGACCCACTTTGGGGTCCCGACCCACAGTTTGAAAACTGCTGCAGTAATATAACATGCGCATGTGGATAGCATTTTTTCCCTTGTAAATGGTAACAAAAATAGGCTCTCAGGTGAAAAGCTTGAATTTCAAGGTATAGCCTCTAATAAATTGTTAGGACCAAGTGGCAGAGTTCTCACAGTAGGGGTCCATTATGAAAATGGTTACTGAACTATATTGGTGAAAATGCTGGTGCTATAATTGCTAATGTTGGTTAAATGGAAAACTATTGAGCAGATGGTAAATTCTAAAAAAAAAACCCACACAAAAAAACCAAAAAACCCTTTTAGGGACTCATCCGTGCTTTTCAATTTCTTTTCTATACGAAACTCAATTTGTAACATTCTGTTGGGAAAGTTCAGTGTGTTCAAATGTTCAAGTGTTCAAATAGTATTAAGAAATTTTCATGCTGGGAAAACTTGTTAATATAATGCATATAGAACATCCTTTCTTTTCTGCTTTCAATATCTTTTGGCCAGATTTTCTGATGTATTTGAGTTTAAATGAAGCCTTTGCTTCTTTCCAGGCCAACTTCTTGTGACATTACGCCGCATATTCTTCTTAGAAATATTGCTATGATATGAAAATGGCATAACTAAGATGTTTTATGGAAGATGGGTCATGTGAGATATCATTGGAAAGGTTATGATTTACTGGATGTGATTATCCTATTTGTACGCGTGTATCATTTCTGTATCTGAAGTTAGAAATATTGACTATATAACAATTACAACTGTGTTTTCACCTGGGGAATGCCCACCAGACAGTATGCAATCAGCCGGGAATGGGCCATTAGGGAGAACAATAGGACTTTGAAGATACTAATCTCCCTCCTTCCTGGGATGCTGCAGGGTCATGTGATCATGTCACCTGGTATTGGACACCATCCTGGACTTCTAGTGTTTTTCCATTAAGAGGGGGCGGGGGTCAAACTGGGAAACAAAGGATTCCCGCCATATTCAAATCCTATTTAAGGCTGGGGAGTGAGTTAATCTAGGTTCTTCTCCACTGCCTCCCCGCCCAAGAAGAAAGACTGCTGAAAACACCTGAAGAAACAAAGGAGCTAAACTGAGGGGAGCAGGGGTTGAGCCCAGGCGATCAAGGTCTAGCCTGTGAAAGGAATACCTGGAGATTTAAGCTGTAAACAGTGCAGTTTACCTTCAAGAAACTCTGCAACCTGCATAAAACAAAATTTAGGATGAGAATTTGCTACTATTAACCAATGAATTTAATTTATTAAGTTTTGGTTGCATGTTTTGTTTTATTTGCTCAGTAATCTGCTTTGTTCTGTTTGCTATCCCTTATGATCATTTAAAATCTACCTTTTGTAGTTAATAAACTTGTTTTTGGTTTATTCCAAAACCAGTTTGTGTAATTCATAACTGGGGTGGGGGACAGGGAGGGGAAAAGCTGTGAGGAAGGGAGCGGATTTCATGAGCCTACGCTGTATAGATCTCTATCCAGCACAAGACAATATAATTTTGGTTTTCCACCCCAAAGGAAGTGTGCACTTGAGTGCTGGGCAATCCCCGATCTGAGTCTTCCCACACACAGCTGATTTCTGTAAGCCTTTGGAGCTGGGTGTGTCCCTACCTGCATGTGTGCTAGAGGAGGCTTGAGAGCCTGGCACAACAGGACAGGGTGAGAGAGCCCAGGGTGGTGGAATGGGCGGGCTCACTGGGACCCCAGTACATCAGGTGGTACCCTGGAGTGGGCGGGCAACTTGTCACACTTCTCTTCTTCCATGATCCTATTTAAAGACAAATACTAGTCTGAATTTATGTCCTATTATGACTACAGATAATATGCTGCTCTACACACAAAATAACTGCATTAGGGTGTAATTCACACCTTTTGTTATGCAAATTCGGTGTGTGGGCACTCTTACTTTGATTTAGTTCAAGTTGCTTTGGATTTATTTCAGTGCAAGTTTGTATGTACACAGTCTTATGCAAGTACAATGTGATAACTTCACTGCAAACTCCAGAAGACAGGAAAGTAGGACTGTGAGGGAGAAAATTCTTATTCAGTCTCAGATATCTGAAATCATAGGGGGCGGGGGAAGTAACTGGCCAGATAAATTGCCTTTTCTTTAAGAGGGTTTTTTTTTAACCCTGGTTTCTTCTGTAATGATTTTTATGGGCATGATGCAAAATATGTTGAAGTCAATGGAAAAACTTCCATTGACCTCATTGGGTTTTGGATCAAGCTCTAAATGCTTTCTATGAATCCATCTTTGTTTCCACTGAATCAAAATTTTACAGATTTAGCACTTAAATTCTGGCTAAAACATTTGAAAATCTATTAGTCATGGTGCGTGTTCCCTATCATTATTCCTTAGGAAAATGTCTTCTGTTCAATTGTTAACTAAATAACAGAGCTAGTTGAAATATTTTTGCAGAATTTTCTTTTGTAATGACTTTTATCAAAAATGAAACTTCTTGAAAAATTATCAGTTATCAAAATTTGCTGTGAGGTTTTATTGAAATTATTTTAGAACTTTTTCATATACAAAAACTTTCATTCTCTTACTGATAACCAGGTTTTCAGCAAACAAAAATGTTTAAAAACAACTTGAAATATGATTTTTATAAAAATGTAGGCTAAAATATTGCAGAAAATTTCCCCCCAAATGGAAAATGGTTTAATTTCAAACCTGTGAATCAGAAACAACTTCAGAAGCAGGTACTGATTCCCAGGGCCGCCTCTTCCTTACAGCACTCCTTGGTCCCAGAACTGGGTAGCCTTTTGGAGGTTAGGACTCATGCAGCACCAGCCTCAAATCACCCAGCCATGTATTGTTTAGGAAAGTAAGCCAGGCAGAGATTGAAGCTGGCCTGAGCACCTGCAGAAGCAGCTTAATCAGCGACTACTGGCTATTGATGTTATTGGAGTATTTTTTATACTTTTGGTCAGACACCTGGTGCTGATTGGCTGTTTGCTCTAACCTCCACCCACCTCCTCCCTCAGTCTTTTCGCCTCATTCTATACTTGCCTTTCATACCCTCCAGCTTCCTCCCCTATTCCCTTTACTCCCTTTTATGTCCCCTCTCCCTTCTGTTGTCTTTGTGTTTAGCTAATCCCCCTCTCAACTAAACACCATTCTCCCCTCAATAAAACAGAGAGGAATAATGGCACCAACATGTTGTTTGCTGCCATCGCATTGTTCACTCTGCTTGTATGTTCTGCTTTCCCCTACCTTGTCTGTCTTGCCTATTTAGATTGTAAGCATTTTAGGGCAGGGACTGTCTACTACCCTGTGTTTGTATGGTGCCTCATGCAACGGGGCCCTGTTCATGGTTGGTTCCTAGAAACAACTGTAATAAATATGATTATTAATAATAATTTGTGGGTTTGTGCAATATCGTTTTCCTTCTTTTTGACCAGCTCTCCTGACAGTTGGAATTTTTCAGTCGAGTCCTTTTTGTTTAGTTTTGGGAGAAGACCCTTTCTCTTAGTCATAGAAATAAAGTAGATCAATAAAAGTATGCCTGGAAGCTAAATTTTAGCATATTGCAGATGTAGTTTAAATTACTTTGGAACACAATAAAGCCTCAAATAATGAGCCTACCTTTACTGAGGTGAGTAGTACCATTCACTTTAATGGGATTTCTCACACGAATAAATATTTCCAGGATCAGGCTCAGTATTATTGTTCTTAGGGAAACAACATTTACCTCAGGAAGGCCAACTAGAGGTATGCAGGCATGTTTGGGCAGTGTCTGGTTGGTTCATGGATTTACAGCCCGCTCCAACCTTCTGGCATCTCTGCTGACATTAACATCTGCATCTTTGCTGAGTGTTGCTCTCTCCCCTTTTTTTTCTTTGCCTTTGGGGGGGGGGGGGGGGGGGGGGGGGGGAGGCATCTGTACTGTGTTTATTTGCTTATGTTTGTTCCTTACCCAAAATTGTAAGCCTATATTTGTAAGTTCACAATTAGTTGCTCTGAAGATAGTAAACAGGAGAACATGGCTTCAGGTGGGGAAAAATAATTAAGTTCTGTAGCAAAATATTTTTCTGGGTATACAATATATGCATGATTCCAAATGAAGATAATTTAAGTAGCCCTTGTACAGAATGCATTTATTTGGTTAATACATATGCAATCTGAATCTGCATATTGAGTAAAGAGCTCTTTTTCATTTTACCTGTTTGCTCAACTTCAAGCTTAATTATGTGTTTTGCTTTTTATTTATTTTGATATTTTATTCATCAGCTTGAAATGCAAAAGTCTCTGAAGTGGAAGTGCTCAGCATCCAAAATCAAAACCAAATATTAAAAATAGTGGATGCAAGTGTGTCAGCAGACTGTCTGTTTTAATCTTCCCTCGTCCCTTGCTGCATTACCAGAAAAACGTTTTGACCAATATTGGACTCTGTCACATTCAGACCTGAAGAAGAGCTCTGTGTAAGCTCGAAAGCTTGTCTCTCACACCAATAGAAGCTAGTCCAAAAAAGATATTACCTCACCCACCTTGTCTTTCTAATATAAACAAACTGTCTGAACTTGCAGTCTGTAATCAATGGGAGTGTTACCCGAGTAAGGACCACAAGGTTTGGCAGAAATAACAGATCTCCAGCAGGGAACTGGCGGAGCAAGAAGGCTTTCCTTTAATAAAATAAAATAAAATAAAAAGTACAGATACAGAGCCAACTTCTGTTCTCACTTCAGAGAAGAGGCTCCTGGTATAAGAGGAGTAGAATTTTGTCCCATATTGATCAGATTTAAGAAAAGTACAGTGGAGCAGATCTGAAGTCTAGTATTTGTAGAACTGTCATGGAATTGAACTCTGCCTAGCTTTAGCAGTTTGAATTTTATAACCATTGCCTGGCTTCTTCTCCCCTCCCTCCCCCCCAAGAAAGTGATATGAAGAGCTTTGTTCTTACCAAATGAAACTCTTTATAGTTACAGTACCACTAAGTGGGCCCAGTTCTGCTGTCGCTGCGGTCAGGGCACTTGTTTCTTGTGGGGGTACCATATAAGGCTGTTATAAGATGTAAAACTTTTGTTGACTGAACACCTCAGAGAGAGGGAGCACTGTAATTTCCAAGAGCACGAAGGAAAAAGGGAGAGGAGGAGGAGGTTAGGAATGAGAGTGCACGGGGGGGGAGAGGTTAATTGCCTAGTTACCAAAAGGGAAAACACCACTCCCCTGAGAGAGAAAAATCAAGCCCCCTAAAAACTGAAGCAATCACCATTAATCTGTGACTTCGGCCTGTTTGTGACTTGTGACAGTTGTGGTGGTGATGCCTGTGTTTCTCGGTAGGAATTCTACTCAATGAAGCCATCTGTGGCTGGCCTTGACACAGAAAGACAAGACTGAAGTAAGATTTGAGCACTGGCAGGATGTTTACTGAAGAATCAGAGGGATTTAAAATCTTAGTGTAAGAAGCTGGATCACATGATGGGAGGAGGAACAACAATATATTAAGTAACCCTTCCTAAATCTTTATCTTAGTAGATTTTGGAATAGCCCTTCTTCTTTTCTTCCTCCCAAATTAGCTTATGAGAGGTGTTCTTTCTTGCATAATATATGTCTCTTACACTGCTAAGAGCTTTTGCAAGATGCTTGTATATGTGCCAATTAATCATGTTTGCATTTGCAAAATGACTTCCATTGAAAGTAGGATAATTAACTATCGTTGCAACGTCTTAACACCCATACTACCATTTTTGTTTTATCAAATATCTTTTTAATTACTGTGTTTACTTGGGTTACTGAATCAATTCATAGTGAGATAGGGTAAAATTCTAGGCTCCCAAATAATTTAGGCACTTTTTGAAAGTTTTGCCAATAGGGCCCAATTCACCAATATATTCTAATTTTATTCTGGGGTAACTCCATTTAAGTTAATAAAAATGGAGTAAGACAGCACTGAATCAGACTCATTATTTTTCTGTTGCCTACCTACTCTTGAGTGTGCAAGAAATCTCTTTATTTATATGCATAGTGTTTTTTGCTATTTACTAGGAAAATTCTATTCATCAGTCCATTTGCTTATCAAGGTCATAAAATATCTAGACAGTGAATAGTATGCATTATATTTAGAAACTTAGTAGGCTTTTTGTAGATTCAGGATACTCAATCATATTTTAATTCATGTGAGTCGTGGATTAAAGAATCTAATTATTCACTAATGAGCAGTAATGGTACATATCAACTAAGGGTCACTATCCTATTACAGGCACCTGATGGTTCACTGATAACCATTTGGTCGTTAGATTGACCATAAAATACAGTCAATAATTGAGGTTACTCATAGAGCAGACACCTTATCAGCGTTAGGCATGGTGGGACAGCTTGTCAGTACTCAGTATACTGATTGTGCTGTGACTGAGCATATGATTAGGGTATTGAAGCAGTGTGTATCTAATGAAACTTCAGGAAAGGCATAGCAATATTACCACAACCGCTAAATGACTAATGTGTTATTGTTCCAAGCCTCAGATGCTTCAATTAGTTCCAATAAACTGTATCTTGAATATTTATTTTAATGTGATCTAGTGTAGCGGTAGGCTCAGGACTTCAAAAATTGTGTGTACAGGCTGTCATTACACTAGTCTAAATTTGGAATCTTTTGGGGACAGATACAATGGATATGAAATCTGTATGGCTTTGAATGAAAATCTAATGGAAGGAATAAAGGCTATCATGCCAGTTCCACATTTTGCAGTTTATTTTTGCATTTTTCTATTTAAAATACTTTCCGAAAAAATCAGGCACCACCTATTGCATAAGATAAAGCTATCTGTGGCAAAATTTTATAGCCATGTATTCTGCTCTTAGATTCATCCATGCAGCTCCCATAGATTTGCACATGTGGATCTGAAGTCAGAATTTTTTTCTTAGTATATTGTGCCATATGAACAGTCAAAATGTTCTAATTCATGAAGCCTTCTAGGGAGACTTCATACTGTATCACAATGCTTTATACTGTCTATGAGAAATCAGACCTAAGACCCATTTTTTTTTTTTACTATTCTATTTTTTCCATGACAATGCCTTAACTTTCATAAATTATTTAATACAGCGAAGGATGCAAACTGCCTTTTGTCTTTCTGAACTGCTATTCAAGCTTCTATGATGTGACCTTGGAAAGTAACCATAGAAACGTGTTAAAAGCATCAACCTAAAATCTGTAGTTCACTATGACAGTAATGCAGATTCCATGAAAGAAGATTATGATGTATTAAGAATACTAGTGGCAAATATCACCTCTAACCTGTTAAACCTGATTATTCCAGGACTATCAGTACTTTCAGCTTTTTAAAGTTGCTATATTAAAAAACTGTAGCTAAATCATTCCAATTTGTCAATCTAACTTGCAGTCCTACTAGACACAAGCATTATTTTTCTCCTGAGTTCATAATATAGTTCACCAGTTCTCTATATTTAATAGCTGTAAACTTTTACTCTCTACCTGGCTGGGGTTGACTGGTATCATAGCTTTGTGCAGAGTTGGTATAATTTAAATCTTCTTGGCAGATAAAGTGGATAACTGGGTCAAGATTTATGTAGCTCACTAGTAGGTAAAGGGAATTTTTGACTAATCAGATATTGAGTTAGACCTTTTAGTGCAGGCTTGCTGTGGTGAAGGCTAGTTCGTAAGTCTGAAACAAAAGTCTAGGGTAGTCCTTGATATTGTGAAGAATAACCGCAATGAAAGTCCAGCTGAATGAGGGGGAGAATGAAGCTAAGTCACTTATTATTAACTTCCTTATTAAGCACAATCCACACCCAAAAAATGCTAAGCTTTCTCTTGGTATGATAGAAAAAAATAAAAATTGAATTAATTAGCTTGAAAAGCCCAGTACCAGCACATCCCAATTAAAGCTACCCTACTGATAAATATATCCCTATCCCCATGTATATTTCATCTTCAGATTGCCATTTAATAGCAATAATGAGCTAGGTACAGGGCCATTCCTGGGGAGCAGTGACTGACTAGTATTAATGGTCCTTGATTACTACTTGGAACATTAACCCTTCCTCTTTAATCCCCCCGCAATGCCCGGTCTCTATTGTTGCTGTTTAATTTTTGTTTGGAAGGGCATCTTCTTCCTTAAGTTTAATAAACCACAACATTTACACCTGCCTGGAAACTGTAGCACATGCACCCATTTGGCTCTCTGTGTGTATTTTAAGCCACATCCCTGTGGTGCTTAGCAGTGTTATGCCATTGTGGAGAAGTGACAATAGGAAGAGCAGGGACTACAGAATTGTACAATATCTTATAACATTTTAGGGCAATTTATGAGTTCCTATTTGCTATGGCAGCATAATACTGACTGTAAATAAGAGCAACAATGGATGTGTTAGTTGCATCCAATTTCGTGTTAACACACGAGGGGGATTCTGTGACAAATGTTAACTAGAAAGTCATGTTTGAATCAAGCAGGCTTTGCTCTTTAAGGCAGAAATGACTCAGAACACCAGACCAAAGAGGTAGGGAAGATCAGAACGTCTAATAGCACTAATATAGCACCATACATTTACACAGTGCTGTATAAATAGAGTAAGCCAGGTTTCCTGCTGTGAAGAGCTTGCAGTCTGAGTTTAACAAGGCAAACAAAGACAATACACAGAACAATAGTTCAGGAAAGGGAGAGTGTAGAGGAGTTGTAGCAGTCAGGAGGAGAGTTAAGGTAGATTCCAAGGCATCAACACACTGGAGCTGAGACAAGGAGAGCAGCAGAAAAGTCAGAGAGGTTAATGGACTGGAGATCAGAAAAGGACAGAGTGATTAGACAGGGGAGGGGAGAATATGCAATGCTGGTAGAGAGCAAATGGTGATCAGAGAGGGGGACTTTAGAGAGACTAGAAAGAGAACAATCAAGAGAGTGACTGTCATGGAGAATGGGGGAATCAGTCCTCAGCTGCAAATCCGGGTTAACAAGAGGCATATAGAGCCAGAGGGATTAGAAGGGTCATCAGCATAGAAAATGAAGTCAGTGAGGATGAGGGAAGGGGATCATGGCAAGAGTCAGGGAGAGAGCATGCCAGGCATCCAAATCAGGGAAATAGGAAGGAAGAGAAGTTAGGATGGAGATGGGAAGAGGGGTAGCTAGGCAGAAGGCCTGGACCACAAACGAGAAGAAGTGGGATGGTGTGACGTTGTGCAGTCTATATGGTTTTATAAAAATATAAGTGAATGTAATGTAATTGGGATATGCTTCATGCAAAAGGTCTCTTGTAAGGTATCATTACAAAGCTCATAATCTACTGAGTGTGATCATCCTATTTGTAGAAATGTACCACTCTTGTATCTAAAACTAGAAATATAAAACATAACTCTGAGGGCCTATTGTAATTATGTAAAGTGTGGGCCATTAATGATGGTTTGGAATCTTGATGACTCCCATTAACAAGGACCATTGTCTGCAGATGACTGTGTTTACCTGTGAGTCTTCCTGTATATGTGTGTGCTGGCAAGTGAGTAATGAAGTCTTGCAGTGACATGTGATCATGTCACCTGAACTGGAATCCATCTTTAACCTGGTGCTTTTCCAGTGAGGGGGGGTGAAAACCCAGAGGGACAAAGAGTTCCCGCCTTATGCAAAAGATATATAAAGGGGTGGAAGAGAACAGAGGGAGGGAGGAGCCATCATGGAGAATCCCCTAGCTAACACCTAAGCTGGAACAAGAGCTGTACCAGGGGAAAGAATTGTGCCCAGGCCTGGAAGGTGTCCAGTCTGAGAAAAACTTACTGAAGCATCTCTGAGGGTGAGATTATCTGTATTTAGTTTGATTAGGCATAGATTTGCGCATTTTATTTTATTTTGCTTGTGACTTACTTTGTTCTGTCTGTTACTACTTGGAACCACTTAAATCCTACTGTCTGTATTTAATAAAATCACTTTTTATTTAGTAATTTACTCAGAGTATGTATTAATACCTGGGGGGAGCAAACAACTGTGCATATCTCTCTATCAGTGTTATAGAGGGCGAACAATTTATGAGTTTACTCTGCATAAGCTTTATGCAGGGTAAAACGGATTTATCTGGGTTTAGACCCCATTGGGAGTTGGGCATCTGAGTGCTAAAGACAAGCACACTCCTGTGAGCTGTTTTTGGGTAAACTTGCAGCTTTGGGACAAGTGATTCAGACCCTGGGTCTGTGCTGAAGGGGACTAGAGTGTCTAATTCAGCAAGACAGGGTGCTGGAGTCCTGAGCTGGCAGGGAAAACAGAAGCAGGGGTAGTCTTGGCACATCAGGTGGCAGCTCCCAAGGGGGTTTCTGTGATCCAACCCGTCACAGATGGGAAGGAGGGACAGGCTGGAAATGGGAAAACAGAGAGAAAGAGGAGGCCAGTACAGCGAGAGAAGGACAGGGCAGTCAAAGAAATGGAAGCAGCAGAGGCTACGTTGGAGGGAAAGAGCCAAGGTTTTGGTGAGGGCAAGTAGGAGGAGGTGACCAGATTCTCAAAACAAAAAAATGGGGCATCTTTCACACTGGGGCTGGGTGAGAGAAGAAGGGGCATATGGATAGGAACAGGCACCACTTCTGGTGGTGATGCAGGTGCCACCTATCTGTCCCTCATTTTTTGGTGACTGGGTGGGGGGGCCCTCGGTGTCTCTGGCCTGGATACATTATTATGTCTGTGCCCCCCGGGTGATATGACTGGGTGGGGGAATGGTTTCTCAGACTCTCCCACCGTGCCCCCAACTGGGAGGGAAGAGTCAGAGGGAGTTGCTGATTATAAAATGAGACACTTAGCTGTCCTGTTGTAAGGCTCCAAATTTCTGGGATTGACTGTTGACCAGTCTTGTCCTGGGGTTGGGGGTGGGGGGAAGAAATGAGACATTGGGTCACTTCAATCATTCATAGGGATGGAGTAGGGACTCCAAAGGGAGCAGGAGGCAGAAAGGGAAAGGGCAGAAGAAGAACCAGGCTGGTAAATATTAGAGTCATTATACCTGGTAAAATACTTTAAAAATAATTTGCAAAGTGTACAGCTCACCCCTCCAGGCTGGATGTGCTCGCTGCACACTTGCTAGTAGCTCCTAGTAACAACAAATGTCCTGTGGCTTTTTATTCAGTTTTGTGACACAATAAATACAGAATTAGTACTCAACAAAACACATCCAGCCTCTACAGCTATCTAGTTACCTTACAGATCCTTGTACCTTGAGGCTAATCCCTCAGGAGATGAGGACTGACTTTCATCAGCCACTAAACACAGAGCAGCCTAGCTAAACAAAAATGAGATTCTGGAGCATAGGATGCAGCCTCCGGGGCTTGCTGAGCTGGTGCAGCCTAACGCCTATTATCTACAGGAGCTGTTGCTGGCATTGCTACTGGGTATACATTTTGAACCACTTGTGATCTGTGGGAGAGCTAGATAAAATCAGTTGAAACCAAATGTCTCATAAATATGTGGAAGGGGAAAATCCAGTATCAGAACTCCACGAATTTGAACTTCCAGGGAATGACAGAACGGGCCAGAACAGGGTGGGTGTAGTGGAGTCAGTGGAAGGGATTAGCAGTGTTGCAGAGAGGGTGGCGAGTATGGCTTTTTAACTGGGCAGAGCCTGATATATTCATGAGGAATCTTGAGTCCCATCCTGTGGATATTTGCCCTTATTCGCTTTCTGTTCCCTTAACACTAGATTTATTTATCTATCTAAGTATATTTTCCTTTCCCTCTGTTCCCATATTTCTCCCCTTCCTAACTTCTTTCTTTTTCCCTTTTTTTTCTGCATTTTTGGTCTTTCCAATCTGCCTTTGCTTTTTTTATTGTGTTGGTTTTTTAACTCCCAAACTTCAGCCCCCATTTTGTTTCCTATATTTAGGTTTCCCCAGCCTTGGATCAGCAGCAGTGGCAGCTGCACTGATGATTTTGCTTCAGTATGGATGAAGCATTCCATAGGTAAAATGATAATCGTGACTTTCCAGCTGGGCTGTAATCTGACAGTTTGCACCTGTTTCTTTTAACTTTATTGGTGACTTTTACATTCTTATATGCAGTTATATATTTTAATGCTATTGTAATGCTTCATTATAACTGACAGACTCGACAGTCATCATGATAAAAGCTGCCTGATGCTTACTTGAATATTTGATTCTCATTGTTGAGCTGTAGAATGCATTACTGGATAGTTTATCATGTACACTGCAATCTTCAAGGCAGACTTTTAAGTAACGTGGATTGTATTCTAGACCGCTTTGCCCTTGTTAATGTTTTCAAAAAGAATGCAGTGTATTTTTTCAAATATCTTTATTTACAACATAGTTGATAGACATCACATATAAGTGGCAATGTAACCTTACCCAAAAGGAATACTCCAGCGGTATCATTTCAGTGCTGTTTACTTGATATGCGAACTGTTTGTCCTACAGAATTCTCTTAACTTCAGTGGGAATTCTGTACAGGGAACATCCCTGAATTTTTGGGCCCTACAGTTCCCGCCTGTGTTTATCTAAAGCTGTGAGGAAGTCTAAGACAAACTCATTGGAGGGAAACAACAAAATGAAAGTTCTTGTGAAAGCAACTTGTGTAGCATGAAATGAACCCAGTTTCAATGCTATTAATGAATCTAGCTACAAGGAGAACATGCAGTGTCTTTTTAGAAGATTTTCCTTGTGAAAGGAATTGGTGAATTCTTTTACAGTTCAGTAGTGGCCCATACTGCAGAAGCAAATAAATCTCTTTAACCGGTTAAGTGCTTTTTCAGTGTGAATGTTATCTGTCTTTGCTGGAATTTGAACCTAGGATCCTTGGATCCAAAAAGCTTCAATGCCTCTCAGCCATAATAATAAAGATACACACTTCACAGGGCTATATATAATCACAAGAGGGGAAGGCTATTGCATTTCTCTGCTAAGTAATATTTTAAATTTGAGTGATACAATTTCAGTCCATTATATGTCTGAGAAGATCCGTTTCAGAACTACACCTCTACCCCAATATAACGCTGTCCTTGGGAGCCAAAAAATCTTACTGTGTTATAGGTGAAACCACGTTATATCGAACTTGCTTTGATCCGCCGGAGTGTGCAGCCCCGCCCCCCTGGAGTGCTGCTTTACCGCGTTCTATCAGAATTCATATTATATGGCAGGGGTAGGCAACCTATGGCATGTGTGCCGAAGGCGGCACGCGAGCGGATTTTCAGTGGCACTCACGCTGCCTGGGTCCTGGCCACCGGTCCGGGGGGCTCTGCATTTTAATTTAATTTTAAATGAAGCTTCTTAAACATTTTAAAAACCTTGTTTACTTTACATACAACAATAGTTCAGTTATATATTACAAACTTATAGAAAGAGACCTGCTAAAAACGTTAAAATGTATGACTGGCACGCGAAATCTTAAATTAGAGTGAATAAATGAAGACTCGGCACACCGCTTCTGAAAGGTTGCCGACCCCTGTTATATAGGGTCGCGTTATATCGGGGTAGAGGTGTACTTTGAATTAAGTAAATCACAGCAACTTCATATCCTAAGAAGCATCCAAGACCCTCCTCCATTTAAAAATAGTTCATTGTGTGGGCCTGGAGCTCCTGCCTTTCTATGATTTCCACTGAATCATTTAGTGCTGTCAGTGCCTATTAAACCTGATCAAACTAGGGATAACAAATGTCCCCCTAAGTAAGTTGTTTTGCTTGGCAGTATAGATAGTGTCAATGCCCTCACTAAAACTTCGCTGATGCTAGGAAGGCCCATCATTGTGTTCTCAGATGTGAAGTAATCATGGATCTGGTACAACTAATGGAGAAGAGAAATACAAAGGGTTTAAGGATAAAAATCACATGGTTTTGTATGCTAAAATAGGCTCTGCATTAATACATGTTGACTCCTATCCATACTATGGGTGGCTTAGGATCATGGAAACACTGGATCAGACTGGTCTATCAAGTCCATTTTCCTAACTGACAGTGGCCAGTAGCAGATGCTTCAGATGCACCCATCTTAGCAGTATCTTACTCTTCACCTCCTATCACTTCCCCCCAACAAATGCCCCTGCTCTTCCCCATGGTCAGGGTGAGTCAACATCAACCAATCAGAATGCCTTTGCCCTTTACGCCTGATGTGTTTTTGCTAAATATAGAACACAATACCTTTCTATAACAAGTAATTTATTGCCTGAAAAGTTATTTTAGCATTGGCTCTTTTTTGTTGTTTACTACGACTGGTATTGCAGGGCAAAATGCTAAGTGCTCTGTATATATAATTACTTTAATAATGAATGGTTAGTTAATACAGTTGTTTCTGTTTCATTACTTTCGAGCTTTAAAATGGCTTTATTGCTTTTCCTGATAGAACTTTAGCTTCATTTGTATTCAATTTTCTGAACCATACCATCTGTGCAGGAGGCTACATTTAAAGGCTGGGAAATAAAGTCCAACTTTTTGTCTAGGGAGTATGCTGGGATTGGATTGATATAGTTCTGCCTGCTTTAGCTTGATTTGTTTATGAAATAGGATGTGAAAACATTTAAAAAAAATAATAATGGAGATATCCCATCTCCTAGAACTGGAAGGGACCTTGAAAGGTCATTGAGTCTAGCCCCCTGCCTTCACTAGCAGGACCAAGTACTGATTTTGCCCCAGATCCCCAAGTGGTCCCCTCAAGGATTAAACTCACAACCCTGGATTTAGCAGGCCAATGCTCAAACCACTGAGCTATCCCTCCCCCCCATTGCTGGCCTTGAGGTAGCTGAATTTTCTGTATGTAGTTATGTACTCTATACAAGCTAGGAATTGACATATATTTTTATATTCAATGTTGACAGTTTTGCTTACATAAAGATTAACCTACACAGGTTTCAACAGTTTGTCATATGGAGCAGCAGTAAACAGTGAGTACAGAAGTACAGCAATGTTTACATCTGTGCTTATTTCATTTTACAGCATTTGTGAGCAGAGCTAGACTAGGTAGAAGCAGGGCATAGTTACTGGCTGCTACCACGGAGTATAAATTATACAGCCAGTTTCTCAGTCTTGGCTCTGGCTGCAGAGGCAATGCACAGCAGCCAGAAAGCTGCCCTGAGGATTCCCCATGAGGAGCCCTTGGGTAGCATAGAACCAGCATCACAACAACCGAAGTTGGCTCTTTTGACTCTAGCTGGCAGAGTTTTGGGGGAGCAGAAAAATTGCTTGAACCTTACACTCAGTGCAGTTGAGGATTTGGCCCATAATTTTTGACGTGGAAAAAGTATGGCTCCTAAGAATAATACTGTGATGATTCCTTAGGTCTGTGTACACAAATCTCATGTGTATTTCTTGAGTTCTTGAAAACAGTTCTGCTGGAACGCCTGTGTGGTTGGATGCCATCTACACTGCTGTTTAACAAATAAAGTACAGTTGCCCAGTTGAAGGAAGGGGTCAGGTCCTGAAATGGTGTAAATCAGCGTAGCTCCTTTGACGTCACGGGAAAAATCTCAATTCACACCAGCTCAGGATTTAGCCTAAGAACTGTCCATGCTTTAGAAATGGTCCTGGTGTGCTTGAATTCAGGTACCTCTTAGCCATTTGCCTCCTATGATTAAGGCCCCATCTCTGCATGGCTTTGAAACATGCCTAAGTGTGAGAGAGCCTGATTCTGATACCACAGTAATCAATGAGAATTTTGTCATTCACTTCACTGTGAGCAGAATCGGGCCTCTACTGTGTGAACTTAGTTGATTTCTCTGCCATTCTGATTTTAGTAGATGATAGCCCCCGCTCCAAGTGAGAGAGCTAAATTTAAACCTGGAAGGCAGGGTTATCCTACCTCATGGAGCAATTGTAAGAGGCAGGGCAGGAACTTAACCTTAAACTTCTTCCCTATAGTATTGGCTGGGAAGGATGTGGTTTGACATCTTATAAATCTCTATCAAACTGCATTAAAGGCAGCCCTTCTAAAAAAGCCACCCTTTGATGCCTTACATTGTGATCCAAATGCAGAATTGTCCGCTGAGCAAGGTGACCCACGGAAATAGCTGGCACTAATTGCTTGTTCATTGCTTGACTGACTGGCTAAATAAACAAATGTTTGGTAGCCATGCCTGCCTGAAGATTCTAATATGAGAAAAGTCTTATTGTCAGTGATTGACTGTGTAAACAAGACAGTCATATTAAGCATGTTCTAGTGGGCAGAGCATAAAAGCGTAATCCAGGAACTCTGTATCCCTCTGTACCAGTGACTCATTGTTCATCTGTGGACCATCTATATGAACACTAGTTCACAGCAAGTTGGGGTGTAAATCTATCTCACACTATCTTGCCACACGCTAAGGGTATGTCTACACTGCAGCTAAAAACCCTCTGCTGGCCCGTGCAAGCTGACTTGGGCTCAGGCTAAGGGGCTGTGTAACTGCAGTGTAGATATTCAGGCTTGGCTGGAGCCCAGGCTCTAGGACCCTGTGAGGTGGGAGGGTCCCAGAGCTCGGGCTGCAGCCTGGGCCCCAACGTCTACTCTGCAATTAAACAGCCACTTAGCTTGAGCGCGAGTCAGCTGGCATGGGCCAGTGGCGGGTTTTTAATTGCAGCGTAGACATACTATAAGTAGGGTTGCCAGGCGTCTAGTTTTCCACCAGAACGCCCAGTCGAAAAGGGACTCTGGTGGCTCTGGTCTGCACCGCTGACTGGGCTGTTAAAAGTCCGGTTGGCTGCCTGTATCAGGGCAGGCAGGGTGCCTGCCTGGCTCTGCGTGACTCCAGGGAAGCTGCCAGCATCTCCCTCTGGCTCTTAGGCATAGGGGCGGCCATGGGGGCTTCACGCGCTGACCCTGCCCCAAGCGCCAGCTTCACAACCTCCCAGTGGCTGGGAACTGCGGTCAATGGGAGCTGTGGGGGTGGTGCCTGCAGGCTGGGGCAGTGCACGGAGCTGCTTGGCCACCCCTCCACCTAGGAGCCAGAGACATGTCGCCACTTCCCGCGAGCTGCCTGAGGTAAGCGCTGCCCGAAGCCTGCACTCCCGACTCCTGCCCATGCCCCAACTGCTTGCCCCAGCCCTGAGCCCCCTCCCGCACCCAAACTCCCTCCCAGAGCCCGTACCCCCTCCCACACCTCAACCCTCTGTCCTGCCCCAGAGCCCCCTCCCGCACCTTGAACCCCACATTTCTGGCCTCAATCCAGAGCCCGCACCCCCAGCCCAGAGCCCGTACTCCCTCCCACATCCCAGCTTCCTATCCCAGCCTGGAGCTCTGGAGCTCCCTCCCACACTCTGAACCTCTTGACCCCCAACCCCCAGCCTGGAACCTCCTCCTGAACCCCAACCCCCTCATCTCCGCCCCCCTCCCCGAGCCCGCACCTCCAGCCCGGTGAAAGTGAGCGAGGGTGGGGGAGAGCTAGCGACTTAGGGAGAAGGGATGGAGTGAGCGGGGACAGGGCCTTGGAGAAGGGGCGGGGCAGGGCAAGGGTGTTCGGTTTTCTGCAGATAGAAAGTTGGCAACCCTAACAGTAAGTGTCCATGTGACCCTGCTGACATACACTAAAAGTTCCATAGGCCTTGGCTACACTGGCAGTGTACAGCGCTGCAACTTGCTGCGCTCAGGGGTGTGAAAAAACACCCCCCTGAACGCAGCGAGTACAGCGCTGTAAAGCGCCAGTATAATCAGAGCCGGCAGTGCTGTGAAGTCCCGAGTGTAGCCAAGGCCATAGTGTGCTTTGATCTGCCTTGCTTTGAGCTAGGAGTAGATCGAAGTGCACTAAGGAACTCTTAGTAAATGGCAACAGGATTCACTTCGTGCACGGCAGCCTAGTGCAGGTAGAGTTACACCCCAGCTTGCTGCGAACTAAGTGTTCGTAGAGACAAACCCACTGAATTCTTGTCAGGATTAACTCATGAATGTTCATACAGTACTTTGAATATGTAAAATGCTATCTAAGTGCTAAGTAGTGAGCATTATCATTATTATTAAGCAAGGATCATTTGGATTCAGGCCCCCCAGCCAGAGGGAATTGGGATGGAGTAGGAGTACAAGCCCTAATGTCTGTATGATTGCTAATGGCCAGCTGGCTGGAATGCGCCATCTCATTAGGGAGCAATATCCTAGGGGTAAAACTGGCAGAGGTCCATTGAAATAAATACAGCTCTGCTGATTTTTTTTCTTCATCTGAGAATTTGGCCCAGAGATTGTGGAAGAAATCAGTTGTTCATGGAAAGGATGAGAAAAGGGGTTGGGAGAACACGAAGAGCAAGATCCTGAAGTTTTTTTTGAAGGATACAAGTCCTATTGAGCTCTAACATGCAGTATCCGTTAATCTTAATATATCTCATTTATCCTTAATCTAGTCTTGTGTAGACAGAGCCTACTGTCAGCCAAGAAATGAACTGAATATAGAAATCTGTGCCACTCAAGGGGTCACTGTGGACAGTTCTCTGAAAACATCCACTCAATGTGCAGTGCCAGTCAAAAAAGCTAACAATGTTAGGAACCATAAGGAAAGGGATAGATAATATGACAATAAATATCATAAGGCCACTATATAAATCCATGGTGTAATGATCTTGGGGTTCATTAAATAACAAACCAGTGAATGAGAAAAGAATAAAACTTTAATAAAACAAATTGGAGAGTGTCTCTGGTGAACTGCTGCACCAAGCACGTGGAGTTTCGAACCCCTGCGTCCAGGGCACATCTCCAAATTCCCACACTCACAACACAGTCCCTTATGAGGGAATGTCTCCATATCACTATCTTTCATAAACATATCTCTACATCTTAAAGAAAAAATAATTAACTCTTATATTCATATATAAAAGCAGTTAACTATCTAATAACACATACATTAAATTCTCAACCCATCTAGTACATTTCTATAAACCCAATGTGTCAACTACCTAGAGAGGAGAGGTTACCAGCATATCTTTCTGGAGTGAGTATTTACCACTCACTTTCCTCAAATACCCCTTCTCCTGGCAGGTTAGCAAATCTCTCTGAGTCTTTCAGGATGTTTAATTTCCCGCTCTGATCCTCTCGGTATCAGCCTTTCATTAGAGTCTGAGTTGTTCTCTTGTTCCTTGACAGTTTCTCCTTTGTGCATTGATGATCAAGGATCAGTCAGATGGGAAATGCCAGAATCCACATCAGCTGTCAATGTGTTGGATCTTTCTGGGATTACTCATAGATCCCTTCGATTACGTCGAAATGTGCCCCCTCTGGTCTATCTGGACTACATAAGACCTTGGATGCAGCTGTTCTTTAATGGTACACCTCTACCCTGATATAACGCGACCCAATATAACATGAATTCGGATATAACGCGGTAAAGCAGTGCTCCGGGGGGGGGCGGGGCTGTGCACTCCGGCGGATCAAAGCAAGTTCGATATAACGCGGTTTCACCTATAATGCAGTAAGATTTTTTGACTCCCAAGGACAGCATTATATCGGGGTAGAAGTGTACTCCTTTGGCCCCAAGTATTAGAGTGTGCCTGAGGAATCACACCTCTATCACCTGAGTTAAGAGACAGGCTATCACGGGCCCATTTGTCAAAATAATATTTCTGCTTCCACTTCTGATTTTCTTTCATCTTCTGTATGGTTTCATTGTTATGAGATTTCAGCAAGTTCTCAGTAATTGGTAAATTAGATCTGATCCTTCTTCCGATTAACAGCTGAGGTGGAGAAAAGCCATTCTCCAGAGGTGTACTTCGGTAAATCAATACAGCTTTATACCAATCATCCCCACTGTCAAAAGTCTTTTGCATAAGGTTCTTTACTATCTGTAGACCTTTCCACAAGTCCGTTTGATGGGGGGTAATTTGGCCTTGATGTTTTGTGATGAAAATCCCAATCTATGGCAAATTGCCTAAAATCTGCACTGGAAAATTGCGGCCCATTATCGCTAAAGACTTTTTATCTGGAATTCCCTGTCTGGAGAAGATTCCCTTCATGCCGGCTATCACTGACTTACTGTTAGTACTGTGCAGTGTGCAAATTTCTGGATACAGAGAATAATAATCTGTGACTGTTAAATAATTATTTGATCACCAGGTAAATAAGTCAGTGACGACCTTTCTCATAAGGCCTTTGTGGAACTGCATGAGGTCTCAGTGACTCTGCTTGTTGGCATGGCTTGTATTTCAAGCAGGAAAAGGAGTTTCCTACCAGATTAGTGATGTCATGATTGATCCACGGCCAATACAGCGCACCTCTTGCTCATTGTTTGCACTTCTCAATTCCTAAATGACCCTCGTGGGTCTTCTGTAGCATTTCTTTTTGGAGACTCATTGGAAATACAACCTTACTGCCCTTGAAAATCACCCCATCTATCACAGTAAATTCATGTCAGCAATTCCAATAGTCTCTTATACATGGACAGTAACTGCTTATTTCTTCAAGCTACCCTTTAATTATCACTTCTTTAAGGATCCCCAATGATTCATCTTTCTCCATTTCCTCTTATTTGTTGTAGTTTCCTGTTAGCTATGGGAATTGACTTTATAATCCGATCTACATAGGCTTTCATCTCTGTCTCTAGTCTTCTCTGGTTTTGTGGAAACCACTGCTCTGGAAAGTGCATCTGCAGTGAACATGAATTTACCGGGCATGTAGATCACAACCAACTCATACTTTTGCAGCTTTGTCATCATTCTTTGAATCCATAAGGTACAGTCATAGCGGTTTGCTAAATAACACTATCAGGGTCTTGTGGTCTGTTTCAACTTCCACTGTCTGTCCATAAATATACTGATTGAATCTCTCACAGGGCAACAATATTCCTAAAAGCTCCTTCTTGATATGTTCATATCAGGTTTCTGCCTGTCAGTCAGTCATTTGGATGCATATGCTACTGGTTGTCAACAATCCTCATGCTTCTGTAAAATCACTGCACCTAACCCAGACTGTGAAGAATCTGCTGAAATTTTAATAGACCTTCCAGGTGCATAGAACTTCAACACAGCTTCTTGTATCAGTTGTTGTTTTAAACCTTCCCATGATTCTTCCTCTTCTGCACCCCAGTACCATTCATTTTTATTCCCTAGGAGTTTTTTCAAAGCTGCTGCTTTGTGGATAGATTAGGTATGAATTTACTGAGGTAATAACCATTCCTCGGAACCCTTGGACAACTTTCTTTGACTGGGGATGTGGCATCATTTCAATGGCTGAAATCTTCATCTTATCAGGTTTTACATCTTTGTTGGAAATAATATCCACAACAAAAGTCAGTTCTGTAACCCCTAAAACACTTCTCCCTATTTAGATTGAGGTTTGCAGTTCTAGTTGCAACTAGGACTTCTCAAAGTCTACGATCATGCTCCTCTTTCGTTGAGCCCCAGACGATTATGTCATTAATATGTCCATAGATCATATGTATGGTTTTGTGGTACACTTCTGGTGCTGAAGCTATGCCAAAGGGTAAGTGTGAGAATCTGTATCTTACAAATGTGCATAGTTTGGAACTTTCTCCAGTTAATTGTAGCTGCCAAAAATGTGGGGATGCATCCAGTTTATTAAAATATTGAGCCATAATCTCTTCTCTGCTTGGTAGTTTGAAATGTTCTCTTTTTATAGCCTTGTTGAAGTCTCGGGGATCTAAGCATATACATAGCTGGCCATTACTTTTCTCCACAATGATGAGGGAGCTCAACCATTCTGTTGGCTCCTCAAATTTTTGTATTACTTGCATTGCATCCATGCTTGCAAGCTCAGCCTTGAGTTTATCATGGAGTGCAAATGGCACCTTTCTATATGGATGGATAACTGGAGGTACCTGCCGGATTGTATGTTCACCTTGCAAGCAACCCAAATCTTGAAACAGATAACGATATTCCTGAAAAGAGTGCCTCATAGCAAAGTTCAGTATGCTCTTGTAGTGAGAGCACACGTTTTACCAGATTGAATTTCTCACATGCGGCCAGGCCTAAAATTGGTGTCGCCTCCTTTGGCACTCAAAATACACACACAAACTTCTGTGCCTGGTGCTCCATGTGCTTTTCTGGTACCTCCCTTTGTCTCTGCTTTCAGTTGCAAATGCAGGAGTTAACTTCAAAGTGATTGCAGTTTCCTTCTCATTCAGCCCTTCTGATGCCGTGTGACGATCTTGGGGTTCATTAAATAACAAACCTGTGAATGAGAAAAGAATAAAATGTTAATAAAACAAACTGGAGAGCATCTCTGGTGAACTGCTGCACACAGCCATGTGGTGTTCCCAACCCCTGCCTCTAGGGCACATCTCCAAATTCCCAAACTCAGAACACAGTCCCTTATGAGGGAGCATCTCCAAATCAGTCTTTCATAAACAATCTCTACACATGGTACGATCACACCTTAAATACTGCATGCAATTCTGGTCATCCCTTCTCAAAAAAGATATATTAA
Source organism: Terrapene triunguis (assembly GCF_002925995.2). Classification (NCBI taxonomy): domain Eukaryota; kingdom Metazoa; phylum Chordata; order Testudines; family Emydidae; genus Terrapene; species Terrapene triunguis. The sequence goes on from NW_020664540.1 coordinate 2,602,965, forward strand.
AACTGGAAGAGGTACATAGAAGGGCAACAAAAATGATTAGAGTGTGGAATGGCTTCTATATGAGGAGAGATTAAAAAAGACTGAGACTGTTCATCTTAGAAAAGAGACAATAAAGGGGGATATGATAGAGGTCTATACAATCATAAATGATGAGGAGAAAGTGAATAAGGAAGTGTTTTTTACCCCTTCACGTAACACAAGAACCAGGAGTCACCCAATGAAATTGATAGGCAGTGGGTTTAAAACAAACAAAAGGAAGTACTTCTTCACATAACTCACAGTTAATCTTTGGAACTAGTTGCCAGAGAATGTTGTGAAGGACAGAAGTATAACTGGGTTCAAAAAAAGAATTTAGATAAATTCATGGAATTTGATAAATCCATCAATGGCTATTAGCCAAAATGGCTAGGGCTGCAACCCCATACTGTGTGTGTCCCTAACCCTCTGTTTGCCAGATGTTGGGACTGGATGACAGGGGATGGATCGCTTGATTGCCTTGTTCTGTTGATTTCCTCCGAAGAGTCTGGCATTGGCCACTGTCAGAAGACAGGACACTGGGTTAGATAGACCATCGAGTGACCCAGTATGGCCACTCATATGTTCTTATGGATGTCTGGGGTTGGAAATCTTTCATTTAACTTGTAGACATTCTCAGAGTTTTGTTAAAAATTATTATAGGAAGACCAGGCCAATGTTATGTGGGATTTTTTATTTTTTTTTATTTTTTGCAGCAAGTGTACTGTGCTACAGTTCCAATTTTAGAAGGACAAATCAAATACAAATAGCAATAATATTAGTAATAATGCCAACAAAGTTTATCTGTGTGCTGCGGAAGGCTCAGGGTAGACTGCTAGAGGGTGTATTGTAAGGACATCCGTCTATTTATTGTCAGTATTGACGAGTAATTAAGGAAACAATAACTGGAACTGCAGATACAAAGACGGGCTCTGTGACTTTTCCTGGTGCTTCCTTTCAAGTTGCTGTGCAGTGGGAAGCAGGTAAAAGAATAGCTGTTAAACAACACAGTAGTAATTGCTAAATTTGTTCTGGCATTGTTGGATGGGAATTGGGGAAGAACAAATGAGTATGGTTTTTGAATAGAGAGTAGAAATAATAAAGAGTAACCCAGATCCAAAACTCCAAAAACTTTTTTTTGGGGTGGGAGGGGGTTCAGAATCCAGATTAAAAATTTCTCTGTAAATATCTGTAATGGGCCAAACCGAAACACGGCCTGTGAACACTTCAAAATGAAGGCTGTTTAGTATATGGACTGAAATTTTACAGTTCCAGCTCATCCCTAGCCTTGATCCCCCATTGAAGCCTCCAGGAACCACTGCTATGCAAATAATAAACAAAAATGATCTCTGAGAGATATGGATAAATAATATAGATTTGAAAACAGAGTGCAAAAGCTCTGTTAAAAATCTAAGTAATTACTGGTAATGAAATGTATCTTCTGTAGTTTATTTTTGGCAGTGTGGCTTAAGAGCTAGAATCAGGACTCCTGGATTCTATTCCTGACTGCTAGTGATTTGCTCTGTTACCATGGGCACGTCACTTAAATTGTCTATACCTCAATTAACCCATCTACATAATGTATATAATGGTAAGCTTAAGAATACTGCTGTGAGGAAATGTTTGTAAAATGCTTTGGAATCTTCTGAGGAAAGGCATTACATATGCACATAGTTTCAATAAAGCCTCTATATTAGGTGTTTTTGGTTGTTTGTTTTTTAATGATATCGATATGCATTACAAGGGAGTGCAATTATGGCACTTACTCTCACAGCTATAATGTCCATAGATTGTTTGGTGAATTTAAGCTTTAAGAATCAGTATTCTTAAAGCACGTTCCCTCGGCCCACACCGCTTCCTGCAGCCCCCATTGGTCTGGAACGGCGAACCGCGGTCAGTAGGAGCTGCGATTGGCCGAACCTGCAGACGCTGCAGGTAAACAAACCGTCCCAGCCTGCCAGCGGATTTTCCTGACGGGCCGCATACCAAAGGTTGCCGATCCCTGGTATAGAGCCTTTACTGTACAATTAAATGTCTGAAATGCCACAGTAACTTTTAAAAATGTGTATTTCTTTTAGTGGGTAGGGTTTGTAGCTCCGTTTATTGTACATCCTTGCTCCCCAGGTGCTAAACATTAACTAATTGATCTTCTTATCCTTTGCCTTGTTGCCTCATCCATGCACAGCAGAAAACCTAATATTCTGTAAATTGTGTGGAGGAAAGAGTAGGTTAGAGACTGTCCCTTGTCACTTGATATTTGAGTGCTCCTTCATGTGCCATATATTAGTTTTATTTTCTGCCATGACACTTAGCTATGAGGAAAGAACTCTCCAGAGTGTCTTAAAAGACAACTTCTATTAAAGATGAAAAGAGTTAAGCAAAATGCAGCCAGTAGATCTCACAGCTAGAAGGAAAAATAATATACACCAGTGTCTCAGTAGCTTTAATTGGAAAGGGAGAGAGGCATGAGAGTGCGGAGTCCAAGACTTAGTTCCATTGCAAGGATTTTTGATAGAGGATTAGATAAACAACATAAGTTAGGTGGGGAAAAGGAAAAGGGGCTGGGATGGGGGAGGGGAGAGTGAGAGTATGTGTTTATAGTAAAGCTCCTCAATACAGTACCTGGAAAACCATCATAGAAAAATGATAATAATACTTAGCTTTTACATAATGATTTTCTCCATAGATCTCAAAGCGCTTTATAAAGAAGGGTAAGCATTGTTAGCCCCATTCTCTAGGTTGGTAAACTGAGGCTCAGTGAGTCACCAAAGGTCACCCAACAATGTGGTGGTAGAATTGAGAACAGAATTCAGCTCTCCTAATGCCCGCCCCTGTGCTTTAACCAGTAGACTGTGCTGCCTCCCAAGATACAAAAGGGCAGAATTTTCAAAAGCTAATTTTTCCCTTTTGCAGGAGCAATTTTGTGGGCACAAATTAGACCTGCAAAAAGGAATGCTGGGCTAGGGTTTGGCTGAAACTTTAAGTCAGATGTTCAGTACTGGTCTGTTGGGTACAAGTTATGGAAAATCCAGCATTCTTAAGCATTTCAAAAGTAGTTTCTTATGAATATATACGCTGTTATGAATTTTCCTGAATAAGCAGTGTTGGTGAAGTCTGATGCGGTTTTGCTATTTATCCAGGCCTACAGCCATACCAGACTGGGCTGTGTTTTGGCCTACTTAGGATTTGGATGGGAGACCACCAAGCAGAATGCTGGTGCTGCAAGAAGTGATGTTGGGGACTCAGTACGTGGCACTGCTCCCTCAGGCTTGGTGTTGAAGTCCAAGTCTGGTATTAAGTGTACTGCACTGCTGGCTTTGGACTGCGATATACATTACTAAGATTCTGACCAATTGTGATCTTTAATGGACTGATGGCACTCATTGCAAGAACTGAGGCTCAGGAAAAGCTCACTCTTTTATCCAATTCCAAATGCTGATCATTACATTTCACTTATCTAAATCCCTCATGCCTTTTCAGCTGGATCCATTACTTTCATCTTCTGAAAACACTGATGTGGCTGCTGCAGAATGTCTGTGATGGTTCCATCCCATAAGTGGTTGCATTTCAGCTTTGGGCATGAATGTGTGTGCAGGTGTAACTCACTAAACTTTGATTACAGTACGCAGGCACTTTGGGGTGCTTGTTGGGTAGAAAAGATGCTCTATAAACACAGGCCTCATAAAAATATCTAGTACTGCAAGTGCCCTGGTCCTTGTTATAATGCTGATTATTCTCTAGGACAGCTATTCCACTTCCTCTCCTTTTCTTCTTTTCTGACTCCCTGTGTGGACATGCAGTCCCTGTGCCAAATTTCCAATAAGTATTCTGCTCCAAATTCTTAGGAAGAGAATATATCAGTACTAAAACACTTAATTGCTTGATCTAACGTATGGCACTGTGCCTGTTTAAATTACACGAATGGTGGAGATGCACAGTGTGTGTACTATACAAGGGAAATTTGTTCTTTCTCCATATGATAACTTAAAAGGTTAGGCCCGGTTGTGTTGTCTTTCACTTGCCTCTTTAAATGGACAGCCTTCTGTAAGCTGGCTCTTTTGGGAGATATCACACCTCAGTATGGCCTTTTTTGTGCACCTTAACTTATCTATTAGCACTTGATCTGGGTGCCTGAATAAACATGGGATGTGTAAGGCCATTCTTTATATCCCGTTCTCTTTCACATATGATTTCCAAGGGGATTCCTGCAGCAGACTTTATGGAAATAATAAGTATTTCATCAGGACTTCATGTATACCTTGATTGTAATTTGAAGACATTCTCTAGAGCTGTTTTTATAATTTCTGCAGTGGATCATAGTGTGAAAACAAAGAAATAAACATTATCTTTCATATTAATCAGCAATATGATTAAATAACTACAAGAGCTGCTTGCTGCTTGGCTACAGAAAGTAATGCCAAGTGTGGTACCACAATGGACATACCCAACAGATTGAGTCTCTTTGCTATACAGTCAAACCATATATTTAGGACACATTTACGTTTTAAATTTACAGTTGCAACTATTGTGCTCCTGAGCAATTGGTTTGTCTCATATCCTGCTTCAGAATTTAGAGATGCATTTTCAGAAATGAATGGGATTTTAGCAGCATAACTCCCATGATGGGATTTGTGCAGCTAACTCAGGCTGCACTGCTACTGAAAACTTAAGGGTTCATTATCACTGCTTAGAAAGTCCAGTGGGAATATAGACGTTCATTGGCATTTATGATTGCCTGGAGTTTGCTGCTTTTATGTTATGAAGAAATGCAACCGGTCATTGTGCTGATCTCTGTACAGAGAACACAATCTATTGTTTAGAGCTAAGAGATCTGCATTCTAATTCCTGGCTCTGCTACTGACAAGCTGTATAACTTTGTGCCATATTCTAGAGATAATCCTGGGACCAGGGCAGTTATGTGCCACCCCTTGTGACACAATCTGTCTCGTAACCGCTCTCTGCTTCAGTTTCTCCATTTGTACGAGTATAATAATTATTGATTAATAGGTGTGTTGCCAGACCAAATGTTTGTAAAGTACTTTGAGATACTTGGATGAAAGGTGTGATACAAGTGTAAATTATTAACAATAAAATGATTAATACTTGGCTCATACTCATAAAATAATGACTTTAGAGTGACAGGCTTTTGTATAATGGGCCCAATCCAGTGAATGATCCATCTTCAGAACTCCCTTTGACTTTGGTGGAATGCTTGTAAGGTTGGGCCCAAAGGTGTCAGCACTGTAACTTATTGCATCTTTACTTATTTTAATCTTAATAGTGGTACAGACATTAAATTGAGCATCTCTTGGCACTGTTGCAGAATGTGTCTCTGTGTGCTCTCCACTGATGGTCTCTGGGTCAGATCCCACACTCCTTATTCAGGAAATCTGGCCAGTGAAGTTGGGAGATTTACTCGTATAAAAGTGTTCAGATCTGCAGCCCGTGGATACACTGGAAAACTGGTGAGCAGAATGGGTAAAATCCTAGTGCCACTGAAGTCAGTGGCAAAACTCCCAGTGACCTCAGTGGAACCAGGATTTCACTCCCTAGGCATGTGGAACATGCACATGAATGTATCTCTTGTTTTAAGTTCACAGGTTGATTTTTAGAACATATGGGTTTTGCTCTAGAGCCTAAGTTTTATTTTGGTTCATTGATATCCTGCTTGGTGCCATCATTAAGGATTAGCAGAAACCTTGATTCTAATCCCATTCTTATTCACAAAGAACAGAGTTACAATTTTAATTGTATGTTTTAAATGTTTTCCTTCTTCATCTTTTGTGTTTTGAAATTCTGCATTTCAAAAGCAGGATCATTGTTGTTTGGCACATTAAAGCATGTCTCTTTAACGGATTTTCCTTTTAATGAGGAAAAATGGAATTAAGGGGGAAAAACAAATCTGTCTTGAAGGGATTCTCTTTTATCTAACAGTTTTCAATGCAGCCAATGGTAGAGAGTCTTGCACTCATCTGATTTGCAGTCTATTGGAATGTCATTTTTCTGTATTGGGTAACTTGTTAGCGTACAAAACATCACTTTCATAAATGTTATCACCAGCAAAGCCCATCTGGTCCTGCTAGTGACAAGGGGATGATTTTAGGTTTTTATGATGTCAGTGAGATTTCAGCAGTCTTGGACTCATCTGTCAAGCTGTTGGAAAAAAAGTTAAAACTATAATTGGAACTCTGTTGGGGGAGAAATTAAATGAATATCTTGCCAACCATATTTCTGCCCATATTTCCTTCGATTAGTCTCCTGATGGTGTGTCCTTATGAAATCTGATTAGAATGAAATGACTTGATTTGTTAAACAGGCAGTGATGACAATGAACATCTGTTTTACTGCTCTAAATTGCATTGAGCTCATAGTAACATTGTCCTTTCTTGATATTACTTTATACAGAGCAGCACAGAAGCTTAACCTGTCCTCGAAGAGAAAGAAGTACCATCCGCCCCTGCCACGCTCTCACGACTTCTCTGTCTATGCCACCAACTTTAGTGGCATACTGCAGTTATGCTCTCCCCCAGCACCGCCATGCCTTTTGAGAGCGGTGTCAAAAATCAAGGACAACCCTGGCATTGGAAAGGTAATTGGAGATCTCAGTCTCTTTACAATTTCCTAGCTAACTTTAAAGAGCCATAAATTTTAAAGCATAGAGGCAGGGATTGGGTGGCTCAGGGGAGTGGTGCTGGGATACAGAGTCTTGCACATCTGTTTAGATGTGACTGCGAGTTGGCTCTTGGGTGGCCTATAAAAATGAGTCAATGGCCTCTGTCCAGATTCCAGTGGACAAGTGTCAACTTCATAAAGGTGAAAGGAGAGGAATAAGTGAGAGGAGAAAAAGGCCTTCCGCCTCCAGCCATGGACATCTGGCATCTTTTACAAGTGCTAAATTGTAAATTTTGCACAAATTTTACTTAAACAAAATCAATTAAAATGTAAGACAATTATTTAGTTTTATGTACATTTCTGACATGTTAAAAGCACAAGCTACAGTGTCTGAATACTTATTTACATAGGTTACAAGAGATTAATATTTCAAGATGGACCTAACATACCTAACGTGCAGAGGAGAGTTAAAAATGCACCTCAAGTAACCATACAAATCAACGTTAACATAAATAAATAGTCTGCCTAAGTACTTTTAAATGATACTCAGTTGTATTGTATTCTGTTAAATCAATGAGTTGAAGGAGATAAAGGTTCTTGCCCTTGTATTTTTGCTAAATGGAAGGGAAATGACTGCAGCTTTGCCCTTCTATGAGACAGGTTTTTTAAGAGGCTGGACATTTTACAAATGTGAATATGATTTCTGCCCCTGATTTTTTTCCATATATTTGATAAGAAGCTGGCAGATGAATTTTTGAATGCAATAAATTAGCAAGTAGTTTAGTACCTCTTAGCTGGGAGTCAGTGCCGAGGGAAGGGAGAATTTAAGAGACTGTTTCTACATGCAACATTTGCAACATATGCCCTTTACCCTGTCTGCCTCTTCTCCTGCAGACTTAGGGCTAAGTTGTGGCATTAAGCCACATCCTTGTGTTAGGGATAGTGCAGAGTTATGTTGCCTTTGGGGGAGCTCAGCAAGATATTATGTTTTATAAAATACATGCATCCGAAGAAGTGGGTATTCACCCACGAAAGCTCATGCTCCTATACGTCTGTTAGTCTATAAGGTGCCACAGGACTCCTTGCTGCTTTTACAGATCCAGACTAACATGGCTACCCCTCTGATACTTATAAAAGACAGTGTCCCTAGAGCTCGCAAATGCTCGCGGGGGCTGTTTCTGTGCACCTTAAAGGGCTTCAGACTGTGCACCCTCCCATAGCCGGCCAAATCTGACAATGGCCCTACCTTCCTCCCATCCCTTTTGGTGGAGCTGGTAGTATTAACTACGACCACTCATTTTGCTGAGGGGAGTTCTGTTTTGTCCAGTATCCTCAAATAGATAATCCAAATATAACTCATGATCACATACAGGATTCCAGATCAGTAAAATGTCAGGGGAATCCTGCATTTAAGATAATCTTGTACAGATCACTTTTCTGTCCGTAAGCAGAATGGAGCAGAGCGGGGGGCAGTAGGGTGACCAGATAGCAAGTGTAAAAAATCGGGACGGGGGTGGGAGGTAATAGTTGGCTATATAAGAAAAAGCCCCCAAAATCGGGACTGTCCCTATAAAATCGGGACATCTGGTCACCCTAGGGGGCAGCTAATCAAAGAGCAAAACCCTGATCAGCGGCGGCTCCAGGCACCAGCACTCCAAGCACGTGCCTGGGGCGGCAAGCTGTGGGGGGCGCCCTGCCGGTCCCTGCGAGGGCGACAGTCAGGCAGCCTTTGGCGGCATGCCTGCAGGAGGTCCGCTGGTCCCGCAGATTCGGTGGCAATTCGGCGGCGGATACGTCGAATCCACAGGACTGGGGACCTCCCACAGGCATGCCGCCAAAGGCAGCCTGCCTGCCATGCTTGGGGCGGCAAAAATGCTAAAGCTGCCCCTGACCCTGATAGAAAACAGCAGACCCTGCTAGAAAGCTCGACCATTCTGCATAGAACTAGACTGAGCTCTAATATTTAGGATCTTGGGCTTCTTCTAACAAGGGAAGTACGTAACACACTGGCGAAGTGTGTCATATTCCCCTGTAGTAACTGGTACTATAGATTCTAAAAGATAACATTCTGCTACAGCCACCTACTCATGGAGTTACACCTTTAGCTGAATGGTAGGGTCCTGTGGTGCGGCGTTGAAGGCCTGGGTTTAGAAACCTTGGTCGTGCAGAAGGCAATTATACCAGTCTCTCTGGCCCTTGATTTTTAATCTGGCAGTATCCCTTTAAGCCAGGGTCTCCAACCTTTTTACACACAATATCACTTTTTGAATTTAAGTGCAACCCAGGATCTACCCTGCCCCACTCACACCATCCCCCCCTCCCTCCATCACTCACTCTCCCCCACCTTCACTGGGCTGGGGCAGGGGGTTAGGGTGTGGGAGGGGGTGTGGGCTTTGGGCTGGGGGTGGGTCGGGCCAAGGGGTTCGGAGTGTGGGAGGGGGCTCTGGGCTGAGCCTGAGGCAGGGGGTTGGGGTACAGGAGGGGATGAGTGGTGCAAACTCTTGGAGGCTCCTTGCGTGCCCCAGCCCCACGCTGTTCCCAGAAGTGGCCAGCACACCCCTGTGGCCCCTGGGGAGGGGAGAGGGGGGCATGTGTCTCTGAACGCTGCCCCTCTGCAGGCACTGCCCCCGCAGCTCCCATTGGCCGCACTTCCCCGTTCCTGGCCAATGGGAGCTGCGGGGGTGCTGGTTGCAGGCAGGAGCAGCACGCGAAGACCCTTGCCTCCCCTCTCTCCCAGGGGCCTCAGGGGCGTGCTGGCCGCTTCCGAGAGTGGCGTGGGGCCGAGGCAGGCAGGGAGCCTGCCTTAGCCCCGCTGCACCGCTGGACTTTTAGCGGCCGGTGTCCACTGCTTTAAGCATTGCTGTAAAGCAGTCCTTCACTGTGAAAACTACTTTTTAAAAAAAAATCTTTAAAACAAAAATACCTTAGCTGCTTGTAAAAATCATGATTCTGCATAAAGGATGCCTCATTTAACTTAATGATAATAGTCATTGGGCAGAGGAAAAGAATCAGCACATGTATGTGCTATAACACTTTACGTTTATATCTCCATCCTTCCATATCAAAATGATAATGAGCAAGTAGTCTTTGGTGGCATTTATCCCAATGCTCTTCCTTTATATTTTTCCCTTTCACCTGCTAGTTCTTTGTGGGTGGCAGATACAGCCTCAGGTTGATAGAGTTTTCTGGTGATGGTGACAGCAATGGGAATAAATAACCATTTGTTTCTCCCTCTTTACTTTAAATATCAATGCAGTTAACAAACAACAAAAGTTGGCAGATGCCTGTAACTTCTCTGTTAACTGAAGAATCCTGTCTCCTCTTGCCATCATTGTACTTAATACTCTTCCCGCTCATCATTGACTTCTGCTTTTTCTTGCGGTCTGGAGAATAATACCAGATGGCTCACTCACACAGGGGATATGCTTTGCAGAAGCTGGACTCTGGCATATATTTTTCTTACTGAAACATCCAACATCTGTGTTTGTGGCTGACTCCCTACTTTCTTTGATGGTTCCAGAGTCAGTTGTGTGCCCGGCCTCATTGCTGGCTGTGGTTCTGTGTATGTGGCTACGCTGGGTTAGGCAGCTGCTGGAGCAGCGCTTTACTTCCCCACCCCCAATTTGGTGCTATTTTGTTTCGTACTGTTAGTCTTGACTGAGTTGCCTTTTGCTCTTTTAACTTCAGCGGTTGTTGAGGGTGCTGAGTGCCTTCCAGGAGGTGCTCCAAACATTGCAAGATCCCACCCACAGTGGATAAGATGCATCTGTAAATTGAAAACCAAATGTTTGCATTTCAGGCTGGATAATTTAAACACAAGCCAGACGTGTACAGAAAAGGCCAACTCCCTGCATGGGGAGTGTCCTATAACATACCAATGTGAATTTTCACTGGGGAAAGTAATGTGCAAAACCTATGTTTCCCTTACAAACAAAAAAAAAGCACTATTAGAAACCCTGTAATACTATGATCAGAATGTTAGCAACGTAATATTAAATTGTAATATCTGTATTGTGGTCTTTGGTGGAAAGCTAATAGGAGTTCTGTGTGGGAGGGACAGGTTCAAGATTGGACCCTTTATTTACATGATTCAATGAAAACAGTGTGGCTAAAACTTTTGATTTTAGATCGATTCACAGAAATTAGAGATGGAAAACAGACCTACGAGCTCTAGTCCACGTTCCCTGACTTCCCCCAGGTTCCAGTGCAATATTCTGCCATACAGTACATTTTCGCTTTGATATTAAGTCATGTAATAGTATAGACAGATCATATTCAGCACTGACCTCAGTGGGAGTTCTGTGTTCAGAATGTGCAGTAGGAATCTGCATATGCGGGTCAAAGGGGACAGGCAAATGTTGCTTTGAATATAGAACGCTAATTCAACTAGCATAAAAATTACAGCTACTTGTAGGGCGGAACATGGCTGTCATTTGGCACTGATAGTACCCAGTGATATTTAGGAGGCAAAGTGATTCTTTGCTTCTCCAGCTGAAACCACAGGAGGACATTTTAAGGTAGGGAAAATGGGGCAGATCATCCACGATGAAGTCATTGTGGCTAAACCAGGGATGAATTTGATGCATTGTAATTACCTAATTTGTCCAGGTCAAACCATCCCTGCCCTTCAGTGACCTCAAGTAGCCAGGGCTTTGGTTTTATGTCTCATCCAAAAAACATCAACATAGGTTCCTCTAGCACCATTCTAGAGTATTTTTAATTCTGATTTTCCCACATCAGTTGTGCAGCACCTGTGTTTTTCTTTGTAGGCATGTCATCCCACTGTGGACCATGCCTGACCTTGCTATAGCTAATGAGTTCAGGCGAGACCACAGTTCAAGGTGTTGCTACTGTGATGCCGTCTTAGCATTCACCATGAGAGCTGCAGGGTAAGAAATGCTGTTGACTATAATTTACGAAGAAACACTTTAATAATTACAAAACATATCTGCTTCTTTGCTGCAGACACTCAGAAGAATCAGCTGCTTTGGTCTTATGAACAGCATGGAATCTAAACACATGTTCTTCAGTGAATCAAGCACATAATAATTAAATGACGGTCATTCATTGTATTTTTTGCTTAGTATTCTTTTCCTTGTGAGATACTTCTGATAAAGGACAGAAAGAACTAAAGAAACATATTACAAGTTGCAAGAATTTCTGCCCCCCCAAGTGTATGTATCTCTAAATTATCTTGTCAGATGAAATTTAGCTCTGTGATTGAGCTCGGAGAAAGGTTAGCTTTTTAAACTTCAAAACTGTAGGGGGTTGCAGGAGTACTGGAAAGGTAGTAATGGTTCACATTAGCATATTTACCACTGTTACAGCAAAATGTACTGTACCCCAAGATGGCTAAAAAAACTTTTTAAATAGATAATTTAATATCAACATCTGGACTTTAAATTCCTTGTTTGATTGTGTATTTCCAAAACTGACCCATATTTTATGTCATGCCTAGCATGGAAAATCCCTGGTGGCTGAGGCCTCAATTCAGCAAAGTGCTTAAGCATGTACTTATCTTTAAGTAGGTGCTTAAGTCCCATTCATTGGCTTCAAAGTTAAGCTTGTGTTTATGTGTAATCATGAATAGGGGTGCTTCCTGAATTGGGGCTTCAGTCAGTGGGACTTAAGCAGCGACTTAAATTAAGCACATGCTTAAGTGCTTTGCTTAATGAAAGCTTGAATGTCTATCTTAGGTTTTTCTATATTGACTGTCGTATTGTAGAATCTAACTGCTTGGGCCCATCATTCATGACTGAGCAGGGTCCTTTTGCTGGTTGGCTTGATGGAGTTTCTGGAGAGGGGGAGAGGTTCCCCAAACCCTGGAAGCTCAGCAAAACCACTGATCTTATGTGAGCATGTGTGTGTGGAGAATTAGGTGAGAAGCCCAGAGTGCTGAGTAAGCTGTGTTAGCTCAGTTTAGGTGCAGAATGAGCGGCAGCTGTTGAGAATTTGGCCTAAAGGTTGAACTTTTCTTTCAACCCAACTACATTGCTCCTATTCACATGAGTGGGAGTTCTGCTATGGGCTGATGGCAATATGTGGGCTTTGTGTGGATTGAATATAGTACTACTTGTAAATTATTTATTAAAGCAAATTTCAAATACTTTAAAAAGCATTTTAATTTCTGTTTTGTCTTCATGGTCTCCAGTGTTCTCTAAGGGGAAACCAGCCCAGATACACAGACACGTGCTAGCTCTGCTCAACCTAGCCCACTATTAATAGCCGTGTGGACTTTGTGGCACAGGCAGTGATGTGGGCCAGCTGCCTGAGTACAAGCCTGACCCACTGGCAGCTAGCCTGTGCTGCTGTCCATGCCGCAACATCCACACTTCTCTTTTTAAAGCGCTATGTCGAGCAGAGAGAGCGCGTGTCTGTCTACCCAGTGCGGGAGGCACTCCCCTGGCTGCAGCATAGACATTGCCTTAGGAGTATCTTTTGTTCCATTCCAAAACCATCTATTCTCCCTGTTCATCGGCGTTTCAGCGGGAGCATGTGAATCTGCCCTAGAATGCAAATCCCTGATTTTACATCTAAGTCTTTTGTTTAGAGATAGATGGCCCAATATGTTTCTGTACTACAGTGTAAAATTTTACACATTGCCATAGGTGCTAACAAGTGGCTTGAATTTTCAATAATGTCAGGTGGAGGAAAAGTTTAAACTTTCTTAAGTTATAATGGAAGGGTTTCCTTGGGACCTATGTTTAGTATAATAAGCAATCATCTACCCCTCCCAGGCACAAAAAATCCCATTGCAAATGGCATACTGTATTCCGAACAGAACTTCATTCACTACTGAAAAATGTTATGTAGCAAATTATATATCTTACCCATGAATCTGCCGAAAACACCAGAGTCCAAATCATTTAGTTGAATCCTGCTTAAAAGGCAATGATCCTATGCAGTATGATTCTTTTAACTGAATCATTTTTGTGGTCTCACTGGGTGTTATTAAATTTGTCAGAATAGTGGGAAAGATGTCTGAAAGCCATTTAATATTGTCACTGGAAAGAAGTTAGATTATGCTCAATTTCTGACATTAATGTGCTACTTAAGATAATTTATCATATTGTGGTATTAAAAAGACATCCTTTTTACAGTGGCTGCTGCATAGCATTCTAATTTGTTATTTTTCTTTAGTGTGGTAGGAAGCCTTTTTCATGCAAAATGTTTTTTCCGGGGTTCTGTTCAACACACTCTTTATAATACTGCATCACTTACAAGAGCAACTTTAAGTGCTTGTCTCTTCCAAAGATCTTGTCAATTTTTTTATGTTAGAATGACAGAATCCTTCTATATGAGACAATTGATGTGGAGCATTAAGAGGGAGAATTTGAATTCCCAAACTGGTGTATTGGCATATTCATATTTTCCTTCATTTTTTATTTGCTTTAGACATTTACTTTCATTTATATTTTTTCTGAACCTATAGTCAAGGTACCTCTAACATGATTTACTGATGATGTAGACTTTTCTTAAGTGTACAGTATACAGTATTCACTTGTTCTTACGATAGTTGGATGATGAATAACAAATAGGTATTTAATTTTGCGATCTTTATTGCTGCTTGTTCCTAATGACTAAAGTGTTATTTCCAATATACATCATATGTCTTACTAAAAAGTCTTCAGTCTACGTATGCAATTTTGTAGAACCCATGACATACAGATCCCTGGTGAAGGAACATATTAAACACAATGCAGAAATTTATATAAAAATACACTTCTTTCTTTTTTCCCATGTTTAAAAATTGAATAGTTTTGTTTAGTATCATCTGGGAATATAGAATCAATTCTTGCTTAATAGAGGCCATTTTCTAAAGAGTACAATATAGAAGTGCTTTTTTAGGTTCTCCCAAGGGAGCTAAATAGTTTATGCTAGCATACCAGTTTTGCATATAAATTTGCTATATAATGGTAGTGGCAGTATATGAAAGGCTTGTAAGAACTAACCACAGTAAACCAATTTTGTAAGGGTTGTATATCTGTCAGTTACAATTAAATCCATGAAAAATATTGGCTCTGAACTAAGACTTTTGTAATTTCATTTACACAGTAGTTGAGAAATAAGCAATTTCATTGGAAAATGGCCAGTAATGAATTCTGTGTAATTTCTTGGTGAGAAATCTTAATTCAGAATGGTGTATATATAAATAACTTCATTCTATTAATTTGCTATAACCCACCATTCTGAAAACATTGAACAAATTAACTTCCTTTTCTGGACAGTGCCTGTTATGAATGCAAGTTCCCAGGGAATATATATTGACTGTTCAAATATGGTATAATGATGTTTATTGCTAAAGACCAAATTGCTTGTTCATTTTAAGGATTATGATACTGTGATCATGCCGCGCACCACCAAAATTTCTAGAATAGATTCCAGTCTAATGCCAGTATAATTCCTGAAATATAGACTAATAAAATGTTCAAAGCTCATTTTAATAGCAAGGGCTGGAACTGCAAACTCATATACCAAAATGTTGTTGTTCTTTTTAGCATATGCTTCTTTGTTTTTCCTTCTTGTTCTGTTTAATTTTAAACTCAACATCTCTGTAGGCTCCAGCCCAACTAAGCACTGAAGCACATGCATAACTTTAAACATGTGAATATGGTAGATCCATTGACTTCAAAGGGATTATGCACATGTTTAAAGTTATGCGTGTGCTTAAATATTTTGCTGAATCGGAGTCTTAATTCCCTTTGTATTCACATTACCAATGAACAAACTGGTTATTCAGAGAATTAATGTTGTTTTTCCTTGTACATCGCCCTAAGGTTAAACACGTGAAATATTTGGTACCTCTTACTGGTCATCTGGAAAAATAATGGCGTCGTTCTCTCCTGACTTGTATATTTTGTAGTCATTGCCTAAGGACACACTTGAAGTCTGTGGCAGACCTGGAAATGGAGTCCAGCATTCCTAGTTCTGTGTCTTAGCCACGAGGCCATCTGTCCTCCCTCTTTGATTTCAATTCAGCCTTGCCATCTTGCTTGATCATGTGGCACAGTTCAGTGGGGTCATGAATATCTTCCTCCTCTGCTCTTTCCTATCTGTCCAATAGATCCTTTTTCATGACTGGCAGTGGGTAATTCTCTTCTATTCGATCTATCTGTTATAATGCTCTTTAGGATTGTGTTATTGGCTCTGTTATCTCTTCCATCCCAGTTGGCACCTTTCTTTCTGAATTCACCTTTGGACATCACTTCTATTGGGATGAGAATGCCTGCACTGATGCATCTTCATCCTCGATTTCTACCAGCTTCATATCTTGTCAGCTTATGGCTTTGACCTATCTTCCTTCAACTTAGAATATCCAAAATATATACCCTACTGATTGCTAAGATGAGCAGCCTCAGACAAAACTCCATTTCCATCTTGACCCAGGGCACCAATCTCATATTCACCCCTACTTTCAGAAACCCTAGAGCTTTGACTTGACTTTTTCTTTCTTCTATGCCTGTTAATCTGCTACTGCCACGTAGAAATATTTCCCATGTTCAAC
The DNA here is from genome assembly GCF_002925995.2 of Terrapene triunguis. Taxonomy (NCBI): domain Eukaryota; kingdom Metazoa; phylum Chordata; order Testudines; family Emydidae; genus Terrapene; species Terrapene triunguis. The sequence continues at coordinate 2,619,097 of NW_020664540.1, forward strand.
ACCGTCTTGACCACTCTTACCCACCATTCCTTTGTCTCAGTTGCTGTATTGCCTTTCTTTTGTGTCCTGCCTAACTTCCAGCTCCAGTCTGTTTCAAACACAAAGGAAAGTCTGGAAGTCAGAACACTGCCTTAGAGTTCTTTCCTGGATCCCTGTGCATTCTGGAATCAAGTACAGACTCTCCCTGATAAGCTTCAGGACACTTCATTGAATTGTCCCACTGCATGTGTTCAACCACATTGCTTCTATTTTCCAGCCCACTCTTTGGGTTTCTTGAATGTGGGGCTTTTTTCTGCTCCTCTTCCCTGTCTCTCCTCAAGCAGGTGGCAGATTCCTTTCTCTCTACACTTGAAAGAACCAACCTGACTTTCTTTGGAAACTGCCTCAAGACTCAGTTTTGCCCTCTGGTCTAAGACTCGTGACTCTCCTACCTGCCATAAAACAAACAAATCACACTCCCAGAGCCTCCCTAATTAACTGTTCTCTACATAACGTGACTTGGTATCCTATTTCACACTGTGGGTTCAGTCATGCCATTGAGGCACAGACCTGCATTGAGAACTATGCATAGCTACACAAAGTTCCCTCAGGCACTCCTCAGCATAGAGCAGGAACAGAGGAGTAGATGGGGCCCTTCCTGGCCCTGTATCTGTGGATCTGATTAACCTGTGGATATGACCTACTCTTTAGAAATTGGCCCATACTGCAAAACTCAGGGATGTTTTGGATTCCTAGTTTTGGTTCAGAACTGTAAAATATGAGTCTGGTTCTGATCCACTCAAAGTTCAAGAATGTTCAGATCTAGAGTTTTGGTTCAGGCGTCTCTCTCCCAAAAGCATCAACAACATTTGGGTGTAGTGTCTATAACCATTCAAATGTTTTCATATGAAAGGCTGTATATCAGGCTATATGAGAGCTAGCATTATCATCTACACAGGTGGGTTGTTTCTCTCTAACTCTATGGAGCTTGAATATTGAGCCGCCGTCAGCCTTTGTCTGCTTACAAGTCTCCCTTAAATCTATTGCTGTACATGCATAAAATAGCCTTTTTAACATTTTTTTTTTGCACACTTCAGCATCCTTCCACTTTATTTGCCCTTACATGGTAGAAGTGAGTGAATTTCAGCTTGCAGATGTTTGCTTTGATAACCTTTCTTTTCCCTGACTCCTACAGTAGGCTGACAAATAGATAAATGTTAAAGGAAAAAAAACAAATCCCTGATTACTGTGAATCCTTCTCCCACCCCAGCCACTGACATTTACAGTCCCGCCCGTCGTTGTGCATGGGGCAGTCACACCCTGACCTCATGCCACCCATTTCCAGGGCTTTCCAATTTATTTATTTATTTATTTGTTAAATTCTTCATCTCCTGTGGCATATTCAGGATATGTTTATCATCTTCTTTTCCCAAACACTTTTGATTTTAATAGGATTTCCTTCAGCAATTCTGCTGACCTGATTCCCGCAGAAACATGAATTTGGAAAGTTCAGCAGTTTTAATATTAACCCATGGTGTTCAAAACCTACGAGATCAGAGCCAGTTCATTAACAAGATACTTGACTGATTTGCATGATACAGAAGGCTTCATGCTTAAAGAAAAATATGAGTTGTTATGTGGATGTGTAGTGGTGTTTTATCTGTGTATTTTATTTTAGGGTTGTTTGTAGAAATCAAATGAAGGTACAACCCCCCTCCCCCAATTCTTATTCCTCGTGCAATCATTGCAACTGGCCACGTAGCCAATACTGACACCATCTCTCTCTAGATATATATTTGTATCCAACTTACAGCTTTTTTTCCTACTCAGTGACACTGAAGAGAACAGTTAAATGTGATATGCCATACTTTTTATATAGAGGAAGAAATGAAAAGAGAAAGAAAGGAAGCCACTAGAAATGTTAAAACCTCAGCAGCATTACCATATGAGTGAAAATGTCAACATATGCTTCATTTAAAGGAATATAAAGTTGGCAAAATCACAGATTGTTCTATGTGTTCCTATAGGGTAGGCTCTGAAACTGCAGCAACCTTTGTCTGCTGTTTGTGTGGTCATTGTGAGTACTGCAAGGGAGTGGGGTGTAAAATAGTTTTTTATGTGAATAAATTAGCATTCCCACATTATTTTTATTGTCTCTCTCCTTGTTTGAGCCACTTTCTGAGGCCTGAAATGAGTTTCTGGAGCCAATATATCTTGTCTGTCTTGTCTTGTGTGTTTGTCTCTTCTGCTTTTTTCTCTGTCTGTTGTTGTCTCTCCTTTTGTCTCCTCTTTTCTCTTTCAGACCAACTTCCTTCCCTTCCTACTTGTTCCCGCTATCCCATTTCTAGACTCACTGACTCTCTCATATTTTTACTATTCCATTCAGTGTGCTACTGGTAGTTAATATCTTTATAGCTAGACGAGAGCCCCATTATAGCGTCTATAGTATACATCTAGGGTGTAATTCCAGAGCCTGAAATGAATGCTGGTGCACTTGACTCTAGTTAGTTTTAAATTAACTCACCTACTTGTTTGGTATGCAAGTCACTGCTGCACCAAGGTAGCATTAAATCACCGCTCTTGTGAAAATATTTAATTTTGTAAGTGAATAAATGCATTTGACTGTATTGCAGGTATGATTGCTCCATTTCTACATTTGCTCAGCCATCAGTGTGCATAACCAGGATTGCCCATTTATGGACTAAGGGATTAATGAATTATGAAAGTATGTATCTTGTGCTGAAAGATGGTACATCACATTTTTCCTAGTTAAAATTGCTGTATTTGTGCAGTTGCTTTCAAACTTCTGGTTTGTTTATGCATTTGCTTTACTTTTCTGGGTGGTGATGGCCTCATGTACTGAAACGTGGATTTCTCCTTCACTCCAATTGATTGGGCAGGCTATGACCTCATGATGTCATGTTTAGCTCTGAGGCAATGAATTTGGGTTGTCGGGGTATCATCCACTCTTCTACTTATGGGTCAAAATGTTTTTTGTGGCCGCCAAGCTCCTTCTTCCTGTGTTATTTTCTTTAATCCTCCCCACCCAATGCCCTCACATCTAGATGACTCTCTTTCCACTGGAAGTGGCTCTCTCCAGAGCACAGCATGCTGTTCCCAGGAGAGTCAGAGGGGGGTCACACAAGAGAGATTCAATGGACTTAATCCTTACAGCAAGGAGTACGCTGCCTTTCTAGTGCTCCTAGATCTTGCATGTCATAAACTCATATTCCTACACAATAAAGAATTGTACTTTAGGTAGACCAGTGATTGTGAACCTCTGGGTTGCAATATGCCTGTGAATGACCACACAGGTCTCTAGGTGGGTTGACATAAACCTGCTCCTGACCTTCAGTCCCTTGAATCTGGGCCTGAGATGTTATATGAAACCATGTAACATTGTGCTGATTCTCATTGTGCCTCCTGTTATTCTACATGGCCCTTATCACTGCAGTATCTGAGCTCCAGGAAAGTGGGCACAAAGAATACCGGAGCGGCATCTCAGGATGAACAGTCTGTGAGAAGTTGAATGTGGGGATGCTGGAGGACTCCTATGCTAGGCAGTCAGGATAGCATTATTTTCCTGTTTCTAATATCGTATTCCTCTTCCTTCTTAAGCCACATCTGTATCATAGCACAACCCTTGCAGCTGAGAATATGGACCTTGTCACACAAGGCGGGTCCTAAACTAGAGGACATGGAGAAAGATACATGTAGCAACAAAGTGTTCTGTGATGTTCCCAGAAACACATGTCCGCATCCAAGATTAGCCATGAACTCCTGCCTCCCATGTGACTGGTCCATTACTATTGCAGTCCTTGCTCATGCTGGCGAGTGTTTACATGAGCAATTCTCTTCTACTCCACAGTGAAGTTAATGGGCCCACCCACATGAGTAAGAGTTACACAGTCTAGTCCTACATTTTCAGGTGTATGGTCTTTCAACAGTGATGGGAAAGACATAGCTGGAGTAAAGCATAGCTGAAGTAGACAATCACACTAGCTGTCACTTGGATTCAGATGTACCTGGGAATAGGAAAATGTGGTTAATCTGAAGTCAGTAGTTTTCTGCACACACACACAAACCCAGTTGTTACAGACAAAACACTAAAAAAGAGGGCACCTTCCCCCTCAATTTCTCTTGAAAGTTTAATTTCACTTTAAAAATGAACATGACCCCGGAGGCCAGATAGACGTAGAATCTGATCCATTATGGTGAGAGATTTCAGTATCCTCTGGCTCCAGAGAGATGGACTTGAAAGGCTGACTTGATGCATGTAGCTTTTTCTGAGGGTGAAACTGTTTGTTTAGGGACTAGCCATGCTGCTACTGAAGGGAACTTGCTGCTGAGGTCATGAGCAAACCAATTTTCCTTTTATACCAGCGCCTCCTGTGATAATCTAATAATAGGTCTACGAGAGAAAGGAAAGTACAGTTTATAGATGCATTTTGAAAACAGCATACATTTTAAAGTTCATTTTAATCAAGTGATTTTGAAGTGTGGTGGTTTTGGTTTTGGGTTTTTTTTTTTTTCATCAAGAAGGTTATTTACTGAACATCTTGGTGATATGTCAAGGTTGAGGGAAGCACTCTAGCACACAAAGCTAGCTTCATGCAGCTTTTATGGGGAATCAGCCTTGAAGCTGTCACCTGTAATGCACTTTCCCTTTTGAAGCAGCTGTTTCATTTATTTTAAGGTTCGCTTATTTTCTAGGACTGTCTTTTCATATTCAGATCAGTACCAAAGAGAGAGGAAAGCAAAGCATTGAGATCAGGAGACCACTTACCAGGGCTAACGTGTTCGGAGGAGGCAATATTCCCCTCCATGAAGCCTCGTGTAATGTTTACTTGAAGGGCCTGTAAATAGGGTGTTGGGTTGTTTTTTTTAACCTCTTCGTTCCTTTGGAGAAATAGGGGAAAGTTTTCAGGGCTAACTTTTGAAAAATATTTCCTGTGATGCCAAAAATGGATATTAACACCCCTGTTTGAGTATACAGGGGTGCCTCATGCAATTTAGCGTTCTGAACTGATTGTGCTATGCAAAATAAAACTGCAAGGCAGGGCATCTAAACGCAACCTCCAAAATACCTTAGCCACAGTTAATAAGGACACAGGCCCCAATTCAGCGGGATACTTAGGGATGTGTCTAACCAAGTCTGTCATTAATCCCATGGGCTTGGATTACCTGTCTACACCTCATAGGGGACAAGGCTATATCCCTCCTCCCTCCTGTCCTTGCACTGCAATCCTAAATAATGGCACAACCTGTGCAGTTCTCCTGCATATTGGACTGCTTGGGTGCCTTTCTGCGCTGCAATCCATACTGAAGCTCTGGACTGACCCCAGCACAAATGAGTGTTTTAAAGGCATAATCCGGCCCTTGACGTTTTGTTTCAGCATCAATTGAAATAACCTTGGAATGGCAGTTCATTTTCTTTTTGGCTGTTATTTCTTTGAATGAAAGGGGAAAGCGCTGGGGTTAACTGCTGTTTACACAGAACAAATGTAGTAATAAGAGCCGAAAACTACAAAAAAAAAAAAAAAAAAAGACAAAAAGAACCTATGCTAATTTTATAAATCAACATAATTTGTTAACAACATTATTAGAACACCATGGTTGTAATAAACTAGTGTTGGAAAACCTGGAAATGCAAAGCTAAGGTTAAAGTCAACAAACAATTGTCGAACGTTAGAAATATCCCCAGTCAGAGTTCTACAAGTTTGACTTTCTTTTCCCACCCACCATTCAAAGCTGTCCTGGTGTTATATCTGAGTCAAATCAGCAGGTTACAAGTGTGTGCTATATTTGGCTTGGTATGTATTTTGGATGGTTGATCAGGTAGATATTTAGGCTCTTTGATTCATAGTGGAATGGTTGCTAACAGTCTGTTATACCTGGACTCTGTATGGATAATTAAAAGGAGAAGTGTTTGGTTTTTGTTTACTGTCAGTGGGTGTTTTGAAGTGGAGCAGGCTTAGGATTTACGCCCATTGAACAACTGGGCACCTGGGGACAGATGCTCAGATGGTGAAAATTGTCCTAGCTCCATTGGCTTCAATGGCATTATGACAATTTACACCAGTTCAGGATCTGTTCCACAGTGTAGAATTAAACGCTGACCAGCAGTGGTATCTCATACACGGCAGGATTTTCCTGTACTTGAATTAGGACATAACACTACCATTCTGCTTATAACTTAAACATGTCACACAATGTACATAGAGTCCCACTGGTGGAGCATGTCACTTCTCTAAGTTTGAATCTGCTAGACAGTGGCGCACTGAAGATCTAGGGCCTGCTGCCCTGCATCTTGTGTAGTCATTTATACCTGTTCAAAGTGCATGTAAAAGACCATCAGAGCAGAATGGTAAAGTTTCACGTCTACTTTGGACTGGCATTGGGCAGCAGAACATTGGGACCCTGGTGTTTCATACTAAGACTGGGCTTATCAAGGAGCCTAATGGAGTTAGGTGTTCAGCTGCCACTGAAGTTCAATGGGATTTGGGCACTTAACTCCCTTAGTTGCTTTCGAACATCGCAGCCTAAGTGTCTGAGTTGTCTTGACTAAACATACACTCCACCCTTAGAATGTTGCATATAGGAGCCAAGCATTTATAGCATTAGAAAATACCCTTTTAGTGGGTTGGTTTCAAGGTTTGGAGCTTAGAAAATTTTTTCTTTTTCCTTCCTTCCTTCCTTTGATGCCTTTGGCTCAAAAGTGGTCCTAGCTGTGCTGCGACAATAACCCTTCCGGCCGCCAGTGAAGACCTTAGCAATGAGTTATAGCTGCGAAAGGCATTTGGCCATGTGGGTTACAGCAACAGCACTTTTGAATTGGAGGAATTGGACTTAAGATATGTCAGTGATTAGAAGGAGAGAAAGTGAGAACTTCCAGGACTTCTTTCATACAACATTCTGTTTCATTCTTGGTTTATTCAAACAGCGGTTCAGGAAGGATTTGTTAATACATCAGATCACAAAGTCTGTGAACATTAAGGTCCTGATTTACAAAAGGATCTTGCCACATTCTCCTTTTCTGTGGACACAATTTTTCATCGAGCATTGATTGTGCCTGCAAATCAGAGGGGTGTGTGTGTGTGTGTGTGTGTGTGTGTGTGTGTGTGTGTAGTACATAGGTTTGACGATGAAATTTTCATGCTCTCTCTTTATGGATTCTGGAGTGACTCTGAAGTCCAAAGCGTGACACACATGCAGATCGGGCAGACAAAGTAATTGGTGACCATCTTGGTCGCTATAGCAGTAGTATGATGCTTTTCCCTTGCAGCTAACAATCGATTATTTCTGTCCTCTTCAAAGGCTTGAAAAGCTCTGAGTGCTGTGTGTTGCCATGCTGATCTATTTAATGCAGCCTTCTCAAGATCATCTGGTTTTATTGCACCGAAGTGTGTGCTGTTTTTAATGCTGTCCTTGTAGTACTTTCTGGGGTGGTCTTGATTCCGATGTCCTTGTTCCAAGGATATTCAGGCATCCTAATGATGTGTCTAACCCAGCGTAGTTGGGCTTTTATCAGCATGGCCTCGATGCTTATGGCATTTGACTTTTGGAGAACCTCCAGGTTGGTAATTTTGTCCTGCCAGCGGATCCCAATAATGGCGCGCAGAGACCACATATGGAAGGCCTCTAGCTGTTTGATATGCCATTTGTATGGTGTCCAGGTCTCACAGCTGTAGAGGAGAGATGTGAGCACAAAAGCATTCTAAAGTTTTATTTTTGTTGAGAGGGATATTTTGTGGGATTTCAGGACTTTGATACGTAGCTTTCCTAATGACTGAGAAGCTTTCTGTATCCTGTTCGTGATCTCTTTGTCAGGAGATCCATCATTAGACCTCTATTTGGTAAAGCTGAAAATGCACTCTTTTAAAATAAAGTCATTGCAGGCACAAGAGTGGAAGCCAGTGCTGAAAATCTGGCTGTAAGTATATGGAGAAGTCCTTCTTAGTCACAGAACTGTTAAAAATGTACAAGTTTTGGGAGCAGGGAACAGTCTGGGGGATGGGATACTATGCAATTATTTACATTAGCTGTAAGTAGGAACTAAAGCTGTCATTTCCCTTGTAACTACTTGCAGGTGAAGGTGATGGTGAGAATTTGTCCCTCTCAAGGACCACATGACACGTCCGAATCCATGTCTTTTCTAAAGGTAGATCCACGAAAAAAGCAAATCACTCTTTACGATCCATCTGCAAGTGGACCATCCAACTTAGGTCACAGGAGAGGAACTGTTGCTGTCCCAAAGATGTTTGCCTTTGATGCAGTATTCCCTCAGGATGCTTCTCAGGTACTGGAGATAAGCATATAACTCTAACAACTCTTCCCGTGGGCACACTATTTAATTCATGTAAGAGTTCCTTATTGCTTCTGGGGAATTTTGTTTGAATGAGTTAGTATAATTCCTTGGAAAACATGGTAATTAATAAGCAACAGAGGGTCCTGTGGCACCTTTAAGACTAACAGAAGTATTGGGAGCATAAGCTTTCGTGGGTAAGAACCTCACTTCTTCAGATGCATCTGAAGAAGTGAGGTTCTTACCCACGAAAGCTTATGCTCCCAATACTTCTGTTAGTCTTAAAGGTGCCACAGGACCCTCTGTTGCTTTTTACAGATTCAGACTAACACGGCTACCCCTCTGATACATGGTAATTAATAGACAGTGGGTAAACTCTCACACTGTTTCAATTTAGCCCAGAAGTGAAGCTATATCCAGGGAGATAAATGTGCTGAATGAATACTTTCCCTGTATTTTTAGTGCTGCTTAAAGGCACAGTTGACTTGAAATTTACATTTTTAACTGACTATGTTGTAACCCCTTTTAAATCAACAGGATTAGGAGTACAACCCCATTGACTTCAGTGCTTTGCTACCTAGGGTCAGATTTAAGCATGTGCCTAAAGTTTAGTGCTTTGCTGAGTTGGGACAGTGGTTACAACTAACCCCATAAGATTACTATAATTGAAAGAGAGCATGGAAGAGTTTTATTTTTCTCTCCTTTTTCAGTTTTACATTTCACATTTGACATCACTTCCTGACTAGTCAGTTTCACTGTTTTGTTGATCCTGCATGCCCTTCTCCAGGCCCTGCAAGGCCTGTGCTTATGCACAATAACAGCAGTAGAGCTGAAACTGAACAGGCAGCAGGCAGACGTGGACAGAAGGAAAGGGGATATATTTGGTGAGGTTGTAGTCAAGACTACCCCAATGGTAGCAGAAAAAACACGTATAGCAGCTTTAAAACAAAGGATTAAAAAAAAAATCTGGACATAGACCAACCTTTACATAGTTCTCTAGGAGAAAATTCAATTTTATGAAACTCCAAATAATTCATGTTGAGAGTGTCACTTTACAACTTGAATGAACAAGACAAATTTTGTCTAAAAAACATTTTTCATCCTTTTTATCTCCAGTATTGGATAAGTGAATATGCGTATTGCGGTCCTAATGTCTGGCAAGTGCAGAGAAAAAGGTGTAACTACTCACTCAAATAGATGCACAGGACAATTGCACCTGTAGTGCAGTCCTAGTGACCAGAATAGTCTATTTGTACTGAAAGTTGCAATAATCTGTGCAGGTGGTTGTGCACAGCAGCTGCTGATGGTTTGGGTGCTGCACATGCAGTACGAAAAGGAGATGAGGTAACATTTTGGCTTGACTGAAGTCAATGGCAAAACTCCCATTGTCTTCGGATGGGACAGGATTTCACTGTGATCTCTGGGCCACACTCTTCAACACTCTCTTGGAGGGCCTCTGAGGTGGCATTTCTCTGCTGTTTCAAGGTGGCTAGAATCAGAGTGGCCAACTTCCACCTGCAATATCATTACAAGGGGCTGACTTGCTGGCATGTATCTATTTTCATTGTTCACTAGTGTATGGCCTTATATATTTATACCATCAGTTGCTATATTTAATAAATTATGGCATATATTTCAAATCCTTATATACATTGATAAACTGTTTTTAGTACACTTGGGGAATTTAGCGAATTCCCTTTACCAATTATATTATTGTTTCCATAGTAAATGAAAATCAGATACTTAAAAATTCTTATTCAGGGATCTTCAATGCATTTTCTCCAGTATGAATGGCTTTTTAATTTCTACAAGCACTCTTTGGCTAGCTTCATTTCACTGAAGCGGTTACTATTATTGAAAACCCTTGGCTAAGCTATTATACCAGCAGCAAGCTTGGTTGGATAGTGTTCAATTGCTACATTAGTCATAGAATCGATATTCCAAGGGAATTGGTATAATAGAATAGGAAACTATTTTAGGCTGTTATAGCAGCTTTTATTTTTAAAAAATGGAACATACTTACTAAAATAGGAGAAATAATGCCATAAAAATGGGCAAAAGGGTTATGCTTCAGAAATATTGAATAATTCTTTTCATATAGGAGAGAAGTAAAGAGTGTATTGTGTATCTTATTTGTCTCCAATTTTTCTTTCAGGCTGAGGTATGCTCTGGAACAGTAGCAGAAGTAATCCAGTCTGTTGTGAATGGTGCAGATGGTTGCATATTTTGCTTTGGTCATGTCAAGCTTGGTGAGCTCCCAAATTCGTTACAGTTAATTACTATGTCAGTCTGGTAATTACATACTGTCAGCTTCTGGAACAATAAATCTGGAGTATACGAATAGATTAGAATTTCTTTTTAATTAGCTTTGCAAACTTATCATGGTTTATTTCTACACTGGGATCTTAAATTCTAATTTGAAAAGGTAAAATGTAACATCAGATTAGCTTATGTAGGAACAAGCTTTTAGAGGCATGTTATGATGAAAAGCAAAAGATCAGAGATACTTTTAAAAATTAATTTGCTTTGGGTTTGAGTTACAAAAATGGCAAAATTAATTGAATAAATACTAACTGATTAATAATTAAATACATACAAATCATTTTTGCATTTGTTATCCCCAGCTATCTGTACAGCACATGGCATATAATGTAAATTGGCAGCTGCATAAGAAGAAACTGTTTTCTGCTTGAAAGATAAGTTTATATTTTCCTTTCCTTTATAGGTAAATCTTATACCATGATCGGCAAAGATAACTCCACACAAAGCCTTGGTATTATCCCCTGTGCAATTTCTTGGCTCTTCAAGTTAATCAATGAACGCAAAGAAAAAACTGGGACTCGTTTCTCTATTAGAGTATCTGCTGTGGAGATCAGTGGCAAAGATGAAAACCTTAAGGATTTGTTAGCTGAAGTAGCCACTGGCAGCCTTCAGGATGGTCAGTCTCCAGGGGTTTATTTGAGAGAGGATCCGATATGTGGAACCCAGGTATAATGGATATCGCAACATAGGCTTTTGAGCCTGACTTTCCTCTGCTTTTTATTTCCTTTTATCTGACAATGATGATGACAATTTTTAAGATGGTAAATTTTTTTATTGTCTTTAATATATAATCCCCACTCCCATGGTGTACATATTTGTTTCTCTTATCGCCCTAGAGACTTAGTATGATCAGCAAAAAACATTCACCCCTGCCTTAATTAGTCATTTTCTTGTTTATATTCAAGCTTCAAAACCAAAGTGAGCTTAGGGCCCCGACCGCAGAGAAAGCTGCCTTTTTCCTTGATGCTGCAATTGCTGCCAGAAGTACCAGTAAACCCGAGTGTGATGAAGAAGACAGGAGGAATTCACATATGCTCTTCACTCTTCACATTTACCAGTATCGCATGGAGAAGAGTGGCAAAGGAGGAAGTAAGATCAGTCACTCCAAATTCGATTTATTCATTTAGTTTTAAATTAATATTTTTAAATTTAGATTCAAAATAATATGCAGTATACTCAAAAAGAAGCCCCCCAAGCAGTCGAGAACGGACACAAACTGTGGTAGATGCGGCTAATAGCTTCTTTGTTCAATTCGCATGTAGCCCCATTAATATTTAATTCAGGCATTACCCCATGCTGCATTCATTATTTCTGTCATTTGAATAAATTCTGCATAGCTAATCTGGTGTGAGTCCTTTTGCTCAGGTGAATGTGTGTATAAATATTGTTGTCCTTGTTGTTTTAGTGTCCGGAGGACGGAGCCGTTTGCATCTCATTGATCTAGGAAGCTGTGAAAAAGTGCTGAGCAAGAGCCGAGATGGTGGAGGTTCCCTGTGCCTGTCTCTGTCTGCCCTGGGCAATGTAATTTTGGCCTTAATTAATGGTGCTAAACATGTACCATACAAGTAAGTAAATTACTGTGTACATTGGGGGGGAGGGATAGCTCAGTGGTTTGAGCATTGGCCTGCTAAACCCAGGGTTATGAGTTCAATCCTTGAGGGGGCCACTTAGGGATCTGGGGCAAAATCAGTACTTGGTCCTGCTAGTGAAGGCAGGGGGCTGGACTCAATGACCTTTCAAGGTCCCTTCCAGTTCTAGGAGATGGGATATCTCCATTAATTTATTTATTTATTTATTGCCTTAAATATAGCTAGTTTTATCTTGCAAATAAATTATATCAAGGGCCTGCTAATCTATTGCACTCATGTCAATGGATGTTTTGGCTGTCACATATATGGCAACATCTATCTGGCCTCCAGTGCAGTTTTTATGACATTTATGTTCGTGTAATATATTTTAGAGTCCCATAATGTGTTATTGGTATGCACAGCGGTCTGAAAAATCATATGCATTGTGGCATATACCTAAGTTGGATGAAGGGTGCGTGTCCACTTTGAAAAAATTGCAGAAATATTTTTCTTTTTTTCTGAAATGTTGAAACTTTGAAAAATTTTGGCCAGCTTGTTGAAAACCAGGGGACATTTTATTTCCCTGGGTTTCCCCCCCCCCTCCCAAATTTAGAAGTCTTGTTGAAATTTCAAGAAACATCAACCAGCTTTACTGTACATATAACAGAAGGGTGAGGATCGTATCAGTAGTGCTATAAATAATATGCCCTGTTCAGCAGGTTGCACATATGTATGTTTCCAATAAAAACTGTGCATTTAAATAGATTTAGGACCATATTCTGTTCCTGTGTGGAAAAGGGAATGGTAACTTGACAAAAGTGAGCATCAATGTGTGCTTTCTAGAGTGTGTCTGGCAGTACTGTCATGGCGAGGGAATACATTCATATCTGCAGGGGGCCCAGTCTAAAGAGGACATCCCTGCCACAGACAGCACTGGTAGAATTTGGCCTTTCGTACCAGAGTTTAATTGCTGCTTGCTAAGATGAGTTGTAAGTTAGTGCCTCATTTATTTCTCACGTCATTTCACATATTTATCCAGTGCGGAATATGAAGCAGGTGCTCTTTCATTTTGTATCAGATGAAAGCAGGTGTTTTTCTTAGGCCAGTTGCCAGCTGAATGAATGGACTAGAATAGTGAATGGCCAGATCCTCAGGACCAAGCCCTTTGCCACCTAGCCCAGCTCAGTGAGCAAAAACGTAAAGATGACTCCTAAACACAGGCCACCAGGTGCCGGGCCAGTTCTGAGGAGCAACCTAGAGCAGCCTCAGGAGTTCTAAGTTGTGCCAGTTGCATACAGCCCCTAAGTAGCTTTTCTGGCAACTGTGGCATGCAGAGCGTAATGACTCCTCAGCTGCACTGGATATGGCTGAAGACCACGTTGGCCATATACCACCTGGTGATTCCCTTTTCCCCAGGGAAATCCTTGGACAGCCAGTGAAGCTAATTTTCCACCGGATTTGTGCTGCCAGAGCAGAGTGGGCAGAATGGAAGCCAGGAGCTGGCCCTAAATCTTCACCTAAGCCACACAGAAGAACTATAGCAAATGTCATAATTACTTCAGTGTATGAGCATTGTGATATAGCTGTATCCACCCAAAAAGTTGTGCATGTTATGGTATATGCGAGCTTATATCCACATCCATAGCCGCAGATTGGGCTATAAAGCGTGTATGAGTGTTTGGGTAATCAGAGTTTTCAAGTAGGTGGGCATTCAAGGCATCTCTTTTCTCCCCTTGAATAGCGGAACATCCAGTGCACTGCTGCATCAGGCTGTGTAACGTCCAATGGACGGCTGTATTGCCACTTACTAAGGAGAAGCTTTGTGGAACTCTTTCTTCTCCATGCTTCAAATTGTGGATCTGGTGTATGGGTTCCCTCCTCTGTGCACACCAGGAGGAAAGGAAGATTCCTTTGCATCATGCTCTGGGTCAGAATGCCCAGGTCATGGTCTCTTTTAAAATGGCAGAGAAGGAATTAGGTGGGACAGGGCTTAAAAATATCTTTGATGCCTAATAATATATTTGTTAGGGTATTCTTGACTGTGTCTGTTCAGTAATATAAAGTTATTTTATTTCTTGTTAAATGAACTGTTCACCTGTAGGTTAGATACCATGGTGATGGTGCATTCAAAGTACAAGAGATTAGCTCTAATGAGATAAAAAGATAATGCTTGTAAGCTGTTTCATGATGAACTGCTAGTAAAGTGAATAGTTCTTGGATTTGCCCAAATTAACAAAGAATTTACACATCTAAAAATACGCAGGTAGAGGAATAAATTTGGTATCTCTGTGTATATACGCTTAGACATGTTTTAAATATGTACAGATCATGTATATTTCAGATCTACCTATACCATACATACATGTACACTATAAAAACGAAACCATAATACTTGGTGTTTTAGAAAAGTCTGTAAAAGGAACTAGAATTCTTTTAAACCATCTTAGTATTATTATTTATTACATAGGGACAACAAGTTGACTATGTTGCTGAGAGAATCATTTGGGAACATCAACTGTAGAACAACCATGATTGCTCATATTTCTGACTCCCCAGCAAATTATGCAGAAACTCTCATGACAATTCAGCTTGCATCACGAATCCACCGAATGAGAAAGAAGAAATCCAAGGTTGGTGTACAAGCAAGCTGCAATTAATTTAATTGAAAATGAATTCTCTGAACCCCTTGGTGGGGGAATGTGGGACTTCTAAACAATGAGGACTAATACAAAATGCATCAAAGCTTGGTAGAGAAATTGACAAACGTGTTGGCCCAAAGCTGTTGTTATTCCACTTAATTATTAGTCCTGAAACATTTGTGTTTGAATTTTATGCAAACTCACATGCACACAATAGATCAATATTCCTTTGATTTTATGTGGGATTATTGCAAAAATTCCTTTGATTTTATGTGGGGCTATTGCAAAAGGTTCAACTTGTTTTAATCAAAAAAAAAAATAAGGAAAGAATGTAAAATGCTAAGATTGAAAGACAACATAATATTTTGATGTTATGAAACTTACCTGTGGTAAACTGGTTAATATAATAATCATATCATGTTTAAAATGTACATAGATAAGTTTTGTTATTTAACTTCATATTGTAAAGGTTTTCCACTAGACACAATTGTGGTTGATGGTGAAAGCAGAGCAGAGTATATAATGACCCTAAGATTTCCTCTCTTATTATAAATACATTTAATATTAATAAAGATTTTCTTTTTTTATAATTAATAGTATGCATCCAGCTCATCTGGAGGAGAAAGTTCATGTGAAGAAGGCCATGTACGAAGACCACCTCACTTGAGACCCTTTCACCCAAGAACTGTAGCACTTGACCCTGATTTTCCTGTACTGAGTATTTCTAGTGATCCTGATTATTCCTCCAGCAGTGAACAATCTTGTGACACCGTCATCTATGTTGGTCCCAATGGTGCAGCTTTGTCTGACAGGGAACTAACAGATAATGAAGGGCCTCCAGAGTTTGTTCCCATAATTCCTTCCCTTAACAAAAAGAGAAGCAAGGACAACTTTGCTATTGCTAGAAGTTCCGACAAGGACCATTTTAAGTGCAACACTTTTGCTGAATTGCAAGAAAGGTTAGAATTCATTGATGGAAGTGAGGAACCTATAAAGTTTGCTGGTGGAGAAACACCTGTTGCATCAAATTGTAGTCCAGTGACAGTGATAGAAAATGTGCAGTCTAAACTGGTAAATGAAAAACCATCTTCTCCATCTGGAGGGTATAAAAAACCTGTTCCACAGGAAACAGTTTCTCCAAAAAAAGGACATAATCTTCATTTCCAGGCTGCTGTGCAAAGGGGTGGCAGTTGTCATGAAAAGAACGCCCCTCACTTCAAAGCGGGACATTCCAAACTGCAAACCAAAGCTGAAGGCAAAAAACTGGGCTCAGCCTCAGATGGCGAGAAAGAGAGAGAGACAATCACAGATTCACTGAAATCATCAAAATATAACCCTACTAGGAGTCAAGAGCAGAGTAAGGCCACAGCTGAACCCGTAGTGAAAGAAAAGTCCTCGTATGTGAAGAGACCTTTACCAAGCCCTGCGCCCACACCCCCACTACAGAAAGATCAGACCCTCAAGTCCAAAGAAGCATGTTCAGAGTTGGACAATAGCAGTGCAATCCGGACTCCTCCTGTGGGAATGAGTAAGCAAATGGCTAGCAAACCTGAGCACAACTTGGTAGGAAGCACATTTCTAGTTGGCAGTAACACCCAGAATCAATCTAGTGCTATCGAGGTACATAGTTTCCACTCAGCGTTCAAAGGTAAATGTTTTGACCGGGATATACTGACCACCACGGTGACTTTGCAGCAGCCTGTGGAGCTGAATGGAGAGGATGAGCTTGTTTTTACAGTGGTAGAGGAACTATCCATCAGTGGAATTTTAGATAATGGAAGGCCTGCCAGTATCATTAGCTTTAACAGCGACTGCTCCCTTCAGGCTCTTGCATCAGGTTCCAGGCCGGTTAGTATTATTAGCAGTATAAATGATGAGTTTGATGCTTATACCTCACAGGCAAGCTCTACTGGTGTAAATATTGATATTGTTTTGCCCTTTGCCGAGGATCCGTTTTCCAGCAGCAGACGTTCCTCCATCAGTTCTTGGCTTAGTGAAGTTAGCATTTGTACAATTGAAAGTGATGGAGCCCGGTCCAGTGACAGTTTTGTTGCCCAGTCATCTTACAGCTGTAATAAGTCCAAGGAACCTTTTAACTTGGATTTGCCCAATGTAACCACCCCATTGAAAAGCTCCCTGGATGACAGTGGATTTTGTTTCTCAGAGCTGGAAACTGAGAGTATAAGTTCTAGCAAAATGTCTTCAGGCATCAACAAAAGCCCCCAGACCTCTGAATTAACCAAAGCATCTCAGATGAAAAGTGCTTTTTGTGTAGCTGATCAGCCCATAAAAGTTAAATCTAGCAACTCTCGAGGTACACCGGTGATAGAAACAATACATTCTAGTCTTCCTAGGAAAACAAACACTACCTCCTCTCCAGCCCACAATAATGCCATTGTAAGCTACAGGGAACAGCCGAATCCACACAGTATGTTTGAAGATCCCTGGCTGGTGCGCACGGATAATCACTTGGAAGCGAAAGCTGCAGCATCTCTGCTGTCTCCAAAATCTCACACATTTGGTACTGATAAACAGCCAACAAAAGCTGCCCAATGCTTCAGCAGTGCAACCAAGCCAACGAAGTCACAGACTATGCTTGCATGCTCTCAGAGGGTTGTAGATGGTTGTGAAGTGGCTTGCAAATCTTCCAGTGAAGCCACTAAAAAATCTGAAGCAGCAATGAAAATGCCACAGCTTAAGAGAGGAGCCACCACGCTGGGTGTGATGCCAGTAGCACATAGTAATAGTGCTCCATCAGAAGGTGTGACTAGGGGAAGTTCTGAAGCTGCCTTTGCTGTTGGCAGCCTGAAAACATCCCTGGGAAAGAAGACTCTGCCACAAAAGTCAAGCATGCTACCTAGGCCAAATGGGACCATACCTCCAACCCCTCCTGTACGTAAATCAAGCCTAGAACAGAAAAATGTGGTGGTCGCAAATAGTGGAGGCAAAGCTGCAGGCCTGGACTGTCCTAGAGTTGCAACACCAAAAGCTGAGGAAGAGGCAGAATTGCGATCCAAAGCTGGATCTTGGGTTAGTGAAAGTACCAGCTGTAAAACAAGCCTCAAGGGGGACCATTCTTTGCCTAAAATGACTTCAAGTTTAAAGACTAAGGCATCTAAAAGTGAAGCTGTTCATCGATATGGGAGTCACATGTCTCTGGAAAGGTGTGATAGTCTGACATCAGTTGGCTCCAAAGCAAACACAACTAGGGAAAATGGCAACGCTAGCATCAACAATGGTAGAACGGGACGATCGGTCCCACGGCTGGGAGTTCCCCCTGTAGTTTCTAACGTGACTTCACCACCATCACATACTGCACCTTTACCCTGTAAAAACAGCCAGGTAAAAAGTACAACTAACCAGAAGGCTCAAGCAAATGGAAACAAAAGCCGCAGCCTTTCTACCAATGGGTCAAAGTCGCTTAGCTCCTCTGTAAAATCACTGACTCAGTCTATTGGAAAAAGCTCTAGCATTCCTCCAAGTGGGAAAACAACCCCCCGATGTGTGCAGGGTGTCAACAACAAACCTGGCAGAGGAACTATTATGGGGACAAAGCAAGCAATTAGGGCAGCCAACAGTCGGGTTAATGAACTGGTATCTGGCAGTTCTGTCAAAATGGGGCATTTCAGAGGCTCCACAGACTCTGATAGTGGGAATGACAGTGGTATTAATCTCAGCGATGAAAAATCACAAATTCCAGTGTTGCCATCTCCATACAGCAAGATAACTGCGCCCCGGAGGCCTCAGCGGTATAGCAGTGGGCATGGCAGTGATAATAGTAGTGTTTTAAGTGGAGAACTGCCACCAGCAATGGGAAGGACAGCCCTTTTTTACCACAGTGGTGGCAGCAGTGGCTATGAAAGCATGATTCGTGATAGCGAAGCAACAGGCAGTGCCTCTTCCGCACATGACTCAATGAGTGAAAGCGGAATGTCGTCACCAGGACGCATGAGGAGTTTGAAGTCCCCTAAGAAAAGATCGACAGGTAAAAAATTAACGTGACTCGGGCTTGCATTTTCAGCCATCTTAGAAATTCATTGATATTCTCCTCATATTTTAGGATGTTGAGTTTTTATTGTGGTTCTTAAGTAAACTGGTAGGTCACTTAGTTTGAATTTAGATGCCTAGCCACGTTGAAGATATATATGGATAAAAGAGGCACTAATTGTAGATTAATACTGTTAATTCATTACAAAATTATAGGCTTTGTAGTTTTTAAATCAAGTTTTAAAGCTAAATTATGAAAGAGATACACTGCTTAGTCTTCTGTTTTGTTCAGAGAGGTGTGATTTCCATTCACTGACGTTTGTCCTAAATCTTCTAAATCCACCACAAAACCAAAGTGATTGGCTGTTTAACAAGGGCTAAATTCCACCACCCTTATTGACCTTCAGTGGCATTTACTTGTTGGCTTCATTGATGCTGCTTGTGTGGGTAAGTGCTACTGAATGAGAGTAACGGCTTCAGAATCACGCTTCTAATGTCCGCGTTTTGGAAATAGTTTTTACTATTCCAGCCAGAAATACTGTGGTCGTTATTGGAGATCCACTGCAATTCATGCAATGATAGCTACTGACTGAAAGGCTGCTCCTGCAACCTTTAATTTCTGGTAGGATTATGTGTGGGAGTAGGGTAGGAAATACTCCTCTGAGCCTGGGCTTGCTGAATCTGACACTTCAATTGGAAAGGTGTAATTATTGCAGTCTCTGCAGGTGCACATGATATTCACTTGTGCCAGCACAACTAAATGAGTTAAACTGATGTATATGTTATGGTGCTTTCTGGCAATAAATCAGTTCAGAGACCTTGTGCAACACTTGCAGCAGTTCTCTTTTCATAGCACATCAACCTCTCCTACAAATCAATATTAACAGCTGTGTAAAGTTGCACACGTATTGAGACAGCATTACTCACTGATGGATTTGTATTTGTTTTTGCCCCAGGAAATGCTTATTAGGTCTTTAAAAATGACAAATTATTTCTTTTTCAGCTGAAATTGTCTTCGTTGGTAAATTATACCTTACTTTTTGAATGCTTCATGCTCTGACACACTAATATATTTTATATATGAAGTGGGACTTAGTAGGAGTTTTATTCAATATTGTACAAACAAGAAAGGTTTGATAGACCCATTATTGGCCTAAGTATTCAATAGGAAATGATAACCATCTTCCCAGGGTAACTTAATACTAAACTGTCAAAGTGGATTTGAGACTTGCTTCTGCTGGATTTAAGCTCTTAGGAAAGCAGTGCTAGAAACTCATCCTGGGAACTGATCCTACCATCAAAGCCAATGGAAGCCTAGTCCTTAATCTTGCAACCCCTTCCATGTAAGTAGCCCCCTGTGTCCACATGGAGCCCCAATGACTTCACATTGGGACCACTAGGTACCATGAAGTTCATCTGCTTTGTGTATGTGATCGACTGCATCTGTTTATTGACTTCAGAGGGGTTTCATCTGCTGGAAGGCGGTTGCAGGATTGGGGTTTCAGTTGATGGGGAGGATCAGGCCTGTAGCTGTGACAGTCAGACTGAATAACTTGAGGTTGTGGAAAGGATGCCCAGTTGATTACAGACCCAGAATTGATTAATTTAATGTGGCCCAGCTGCCTGGCAGTCCCATATTTTGCAAGGATTCATTTATTAAGAATATTTATACCAGATACCTCCTTAAGCACATACAGCATAGATCTCACTTTCAATGAGGCCTGGTGAGCTTTTACCTCTGTTATTGACCATTCGTAAAGTTTATAAAGTAACTGACCTGATCTCATGGCACTTGACTCCGATGTAGGAGACCCAGGTTTGGAGAGGGCCTCAGTCAAACTCTTCTAAGCAGCAGTGCAGTGTTGCCCCCGCAGATGCACTCAGCTGCGGCCACAAGAACAGAGGCAATAATTATAAGATGCCCCACCTCTGGTTTTCCCCCATGAGACTCCAGACACTGAGGAGAATTTTACTTCACTTCTCCCTCAAAGATTCTGTCCTGTGATGGGAAAGTTTTGGAAGCAACTCCTTTGAAAGAGTCCAGTGTTCCTCTGTACCTCCATTAAAAGGGAGTCACTAGAGGGTAATGTACATTTCACTCACTGAGCTCTGAGTCAGCAAGCATGAAGCTGCTCATACTGCCCATGACAAAGCGACAAAGAGCACAAGCTGTAATATCATTCTTACATTTCAACTTGTTTTGGTGTCATTGGCTCCAGTGATCTGGGGATCAGTGCCACTGGCTTCAGTATTGCCTGAACATGCCCTGTACACTTGTTGGTTAATGACAGATGCATCACTAAGAACTAGTCTTTCAAAAAGTAGAGGGTGACACACGACTGTAAAAAATGCCTGCACCAATGCACTCAGCTTTGTATGGGCAAATACCAGCACGTGCCCAGGTGCCCATTTTTTATGGGTGCAAGACAGTCTGCCTTGTGAAACTTTTGCCCTGATGCATCTTGGTAACAGTGTTGCTTGTTCTTAAATCTGGGAGACCCTTGTTAAGTGGCAAGTGAATTTCTTGGTTCCCTGGCCTTTGCAGCTTTGTTGCATTGTGGAAGTGATGTGCTTGGACACAAAAGAGGAGAATTAAGGTTGTAGCATAGCTAGTTGCTACCCTAAAAATGCCAGAAGCCTTCAACTCCCACTGAAATAATCCCACAGCATCTTGCAGCTTGGATGCTGAGTTTAGAGGAGGCCATGTGCCAGTCCAGTTGGCCAACAGGCTGTTGTTATGGTAGAAGACAAAGGGGGGTGGGTTATGCAACGGGGTGGAGTGAGAGGGTGGTTCTGTAGAATGAAGTGGAGAACCTCATCTGAACAAGTCTTGCTTGGAATTAACCTAGGCATAGACCAAATAGCCTGTCAGAATCCTCAAACGTTATCAGCCTCGTCACATAACCTACTTGACTACTTTTGCCAGAGTGAAGAAATGAATGAGATCATACTTGCTCACCAAAAAGAAATGTACTCACTCATGAAAGTGGGTAAACAAAATTTGGGAAGGCTGGCATAAGGAACTAATGCTTAGATGGCCCTTGGGAGAGCTACTACTGCTGTTTACCACCACCAAACAAACAAGGAGCATGCCAAAGCCCATCAAAACAGTAAGGCCCAGATCCTTAAAGCTATTTAGATGCCCGACTCCCATTGATTTCAGATTGCAGTTAGGTACCTAATACCTTCAAAGATCTGGCCTAACTGCCTTACATTATTTTATTAAAAAAAAAGAAAAAAAAAAAAAAAAAAAAAGCATTTCCCCCAAAGTATCCTGAAAACCTGTATATTTTCTTTGTTGTGTCATATTTTGCAATATACTAGTACTCCTAGGTTTTGGATGCATAACGTCCCATGTGATGCAAAATACTTTAAAAAAAAATTTATTTAAGGTCTCCAGCGTCGTAGACTGATTCCCGCTCCATTGCCTGATGCTACATCCCTAGGAAGAAAGCCCAGTGTCACTGGCCAGTGGGTTGATCTACCACCTTTGCCAGGCACTTTAAAAGAGCCATTTGAAATTAAAGTTTATGAGATCGATGATGTGGAACGATTACAGCGACACAGACAAGAGGAAACTGAGGTCAGTACATATTTTACAACAACTCCAGACAACTTAAATTACAATATACAGGCAGAATCACTGCTTGAATGCTAGTTTGGCATTCAGGAAATTGATTGCAATTAAAGCACTATAATTATTAATTTTACAATTCATATGTTGGGGTGCCCTTAACGTAGAAAATGAAAATAATTACTGTCTACAATTAATTGTGTTCAACATGACTGATGGCATGAACGGAGAATACCAATGAATACATTATGAGAAGATTTTATAATCTTAGCCTGCCTGATGAAACTTTACAGCCTCTCTCTACTACGGGGTCATTAACTCTTTATGTAAATGACATAAAGTATCCTGGTTAGAATTCTGTTAAATCAGGGATATTGTGAGTTTAATTTACTTGTAATTGGAAAACAATTCACTTAATTCTATTTTGGAGACGAGAGTTCTGTAGTCTTCTGATGCCTTTTTTTCCAATTTTTTCCAAAATAGCCTTTCCAGGATGTTGAAAAGGTAAGAATGCTTTTATGTAACTACAAATTCCTGTGTCTTAATGTTCTTAAAGAGTTCAGAGTTTCATTTAACATTATTAGACTGTGTTTATTATTTGCACTAGTGGAGAAAATAATTTCTCTATAAACAGTAGCAATTTCAGAGTATATTAGAGATGTATGTTAATTCAGAAAAGTGCAATAAATGCTTAACTGATTGCGGCATGCTGTTTCTGTAGATTAGAATCCATTAATGCACACTTCAAGCAAAGAGAAAAAAAACCCTGTTAAATGTTACAGTGTAATGAGGTGGGTAGGGTTTGGGTGGTGCTGACAGAGGCCAGGCCAGACAGATTCATGAAGTGGTCTTTCTGTGCCTTTTAAAGGGTCTGATGTATTTCAATACCAAGCTGAAGATTTTAGAAAGGCGCCATCAGCGGATTAGAGAAGTGAAGGCAAAGCATGAATGTCTGAAGGAAGAGTTGGAAGAGACAAAGCGCAGATTGATGATGGATCCAAATAAGTGGAAAGAAGAGTGTAAGTATTTCGCCAAAGTCACTGTGATGCTCAGATTCAGCAAGGAACTTATGCACATGCTTAACTTTAAGTAATGAGTAACTTTAACTTATTTAACTTTAAGCATGTGCTTAAATTGCTAGCTGAATTGGGGCCTTAAGAAACTTTGCACAGCAATGAAGTTTGGTATGATATGGGATTGCTTTGCAATACTGGGGTACTGTAAGTAGAATTCAGAAACTAGCAAAGCAGTCCAATCAGAAGAGAGAGGCAAAACTATACAAAGACTGAAATAATAATAATAATAATAATTAATAATAAGTACTGCATATAGTGCTTTATAGCCATAGAGGTATTTTATACTAGGGAATAAGTACTATTAACCTCATTTTGCAGATGGGAAACTGAGGCGTTGAAATCAGAGCCTTATTCCAGCAAAGCACTTAAACATATGCTTACATTCTTTGCTAGATTGGAGCCTAGGGCTGGAATTCTGACTCCAGTGAAGCTAATGGCAAAAGTCACTTGAGCTGAATGGGGACAGGCTTTTACCCTAGGACTTTGTTTCTTACATGATGACACCAATTACTGCTGATTGAAGAGGTTAAATTCTGCATCTGAAATAATGTTTTATTGTAGACAGTTTCTCATATAAACATTTTGGTTTTTTGCTAACAGTTGAGGTTGACCCTCACCTTGATAAGGAGTCTCAGGAGTATCTGGAGGCGCTGGAACAAGTGACAGAGGAACTAGAGCAGTGCGTTAATCTGTGCAAGTCACATGTCATGATAGTGACCTGTTTTGATATCGGAATGATATCCGATGCACAAGATGGAGTTCGAGAAGTGGAAGTTTGAAGGTGTTTTTTCAAGGGACTTTAGGAAGTGGAGCCAAACTGTCCAACATGAAGAAGAAAAAGGACTCGGAAGTGAAAGTGGAAATGTGAAGACTTAAAGCCACAATGAATGTTGTAGAGACTGATACAGATAAGGAATTGGAATGTTTATAAATCATTATGGTGCCTCTACATGACCTGAACTGTACAAAGATTAAAAATAGAAATAAATGTTGTTTCTAACAGAGAAAAGCAGAAAAATCTAGTACAAACCAAGACTTTAAAAAACAAATAGAAAACAATGAAAGTGCCTTTAAAATTCATTTGATTTTCATTTTTGTATTTGGTGCTAGAATTAAAGCCAGCAAACCTAAGCAGACCACAAAATGTATTCCTATAAAATATTTTATACTGTATAGTGTATTTATGACTATATGTAAAAAAACCAACATTGTAGCACAAGCAATAAGTAAATTATGTTTTCATACCTGAACTTGCCTTCTTGTTTAATAGAAAAGCTGTTTTATGTAGCAGAACTAAAATTGTATTATAATTGTTTTCTTGGTTAGGATTCAAGATATTTTTATGAACATTTACCTATTGAAAAAGTGTATTATGGAATTTCAAGATGATTGTTTTACGTTCTGTTTTTGTATTATTCCTTTTTCAGATCAAAATAAATGTTTGGGTTCCATTTATATATATATATATAAAATATTAACTGCTTAACTACTTCCTTGGTTACTAACCTCTGTTTTCATGGATCCGATCTTTTTAGAGTTGTTAACCGAACTCGAGGAAGTCTAGAAAGGGCATTGTGGTTTGTTTTTCTCTGACTACAGGAACTGAGAATTATGTTTATTACCAAAACCATAAAACAAGCAAAAAAAAAAAGAAAGTTTTTGTAAATTTTAAGTTAGGTCCATATTTTTATATAGTTTTGACTATAAATAAAGGTTTTTGCATTATGAACTTTTAAGACAAATAGTATATCTTTTTACAGTTTTTCTAAGGAAGGCAAACCCTCAGGATCAAGTTTATACATGCTGCATGAGATTTGTGCTTTTTTGAAGGAGACCACCTAAGTGTGGAAACTATTGATAAATTTGTTGCCAAACGAATACTTTTGAAAAGGTTTAATAGTGTATGTAATATCACATTTCATAATGAATCATATTTTCTGATCATCTTGCTTTTTATGGGTTTTTTCAAATCCTTTGTACAAATGTGTATTATAACAGCTTGCTTCAGCTTTTATCTGTGAATAAAAGATACATCTATTGTTAACATTGCTTCTTATTATTTACATGATTTTCTATATGCTGCAATACAATGTTAGGAGTGCAAGGCACAATTATATAGGTGTTAGATTTTTAAGAGGTATTTAGGTACCTAACGATGCATGTCTTTCCCCTGGTCATACAGGAAATCTGTGTCTATGCTGGGAATTGGACTCAGGTCTCCTGAATCCAAGTTTAGTTTTGTTAAATATTTTTTAAAACATTCTGACTTCACTGGAGTCGGGATTTCACCCAATGGGAAGACTCCCACCCAAGGTGATTTACGGTTTATTGGGCCCGATCCATCTCCACATGGGAGTTGGGTTCAGTTGTCTCCATGGCACTAGCCCAGTATCCCTGAGGCTGTGCATTGTCCCACTGCTCCCTCCCTCCTACTAATTAGCAGGGAATTTGCAAGAACGTTAACATACACGCCTCCTCCTCATTAAAGGCAGAGTTTCTTCAGGGGAAGGAAACTCTGGCAATGTGAACTGGAGAAAAGTCACAGCTAATCCAGAGCCTCCAGCAAATTGCAGGGGATCGGGGAGGTTTGGATATCTGGGTGGGATTTCCTTATCCTGCAGATGGTAGAGTTTGCAAGAAATTCTACTAAGGGGAACCTCATGGTGTTCCTTCCCTCTTTCCCCTTGATTTGACCATGGAAATGGTACAGTCCAGCTCATTTTTATTTATTGCACATTGAATCATATTTGGTGGTGCACAAAATATAGATGGAAATGTAGGGGCCTAGTTTCTGTGTTCCTCTATTGCTGTGTTAGCTCTTTTTCCAGGCAGCGGACCAGGTCTGCCCGGATTCTGGTGCAAAACTATGGCAAAATGGGACTATGCCTCATGCAGACAATGTTCTAAATAGCCAATGCAAGTTAGATGTATAGAGTCCTGGACTGTGAGAAGAGAGATTGATCTAGAAGTGGCAGTGTTGTAACAAAATGTTCCGCCGGATCCAGCGCCTGTTGATTTCAGTGGATGCAGGATGGGGCTATAAATTCATATTATTTTTACAAATCTTTTGAAACAATTATAGGAGTAGCAGTTATTCAAAAGATTAATAGCTTGGATTACAGAATCATTACACATAAGCCTATTTATCAATTAAATAAATCGATCCCTCCTATGCTATGAAAAACCCACAAAAAAGACAGCAAAGAGTCAGCGAGGTCAAATACCTCTTAGGAAAAATGGAAAAACACATACTTGCATAGGTGCTGAAACTAGGGGTTCTGGGGGGTGCAGCTGCACCCCCTGACTTGAAGTGGTTTCCATTATATACAGGGTTTACAGTTTGGTTCAATGATTCTCAGCATCTCCACGGTGCAAATTGTTCTAGCACTCCTGCCTACTTGGCCAGACAGCAGTACAACCTGGGGTTCTTGCTATATGAAGTGAAAAGGCCAAGGAAAGATGAGCTCATATTTTGAAAAGGAAACAATGTTGTTTTTGGTGGATTAATGTTGATAGGCTCCACGGTGCTGACTTTGCCAGTATGACTATCCTAGGAAGATACATGGCCATATCCCACCACTGATGACAAACTCCTGCTGAAGTGAGTTTTATGCAGAAACCAATCACAGGATATGACCCATACACACAACTGGGCCAGGTTCCAATCTCCCTTACACTAGTGTAAATCCAGAGTAATTCCTAGAACTGCAGTCGCTTATTCATGAAACAGATTCTTGGGTTTCATTCAAACTAGTACATAAACCTGCACAATCTCGACTGGGTACAAACCTCTTTGTTAGGCACTCCACTCATCCTCAAAAGGTTTATTTTTTCAACTATTACAAATCTTTAAACAACAAAAGCTCCCCCAAATTATATAAACATAAAGGAAAAACTACAGCAAAATAATTTGGTTAAATACACAACTGTATATTATTTGTAGATCACCCCAGTGTCATTTTATAATTGCATCTAGCTAAGCTTATGGTTACCACATAGTAACTACAGAAGGAACATTTCAGGGTTCCTCGGTTCTGTATCCACATGCCGATAGCACATGGTCCATCTGGCAGCAAAGATCCATCCTCAGTTTCATTTAGCCTCTGGTTCAGTGACACAAATGCAAAATGAGTGAGGCACCATGAATGAAACTACAAGCTTGTCTTCATGCAAATCTTGTCCTTTGTAATTGTGGACAGTAAATTATCTCCCTTTTTTTTTTCAATTATCCTTTAGTTTATCACGCTCCTTCCTTTCTAGTTACTTTTGTAGTTCTGTCCAGTTAAAATTGATACAAATATATTCTTAGGGTATGAATCAAGACTTTTTTTTTGTGGAAGACTTAATTATATAAGGTCACAAGTAGTAATTGCAAAATGAAGCTGGATGGTTTATTTCATTAATTTTCCATGGAGATTTAATGATCTAAGAGGGCCATTAAATTGCATACTTAAGGAAGTGATCTTGTTGAATTTGTTATGGTATAAAATGAAACCTTGGTACCCTATGATGCAAGAAAATGCAAGTTACTTCTGGCAGGGCTAATTCTTTCTAGACTGACTTCTCTGTGCCCAACAGGGCTGCTTTGTTTTGTGGCCTGCAATTCTGAATTCCTAACCTCTTCCACATGCTTAATTTCTATCTAAAAGGATTGCCTGAGACTCTGAAGCTGATGATAATGATACTATGTAGCTAATAGGAGGTTCCATGGTACTGGAAAAGCTCTATCTTCTTAGGGTACGTCTATACTTACCCGCTGGTTCGGCGGCAAGCAATCGATCTTCTGGGATCGATTTATCGCGTCTTGTCTAGACGTGATAAATCGGTCCCGGAAGTGCTTGCCGTCGACGCCGGTAATCCTGCTCCGCGAGAGGAGTAGGCGGAGTCGACGGGGGAGCCTGCCTACCGCGTGTGGACCCGTGGTAAGTACCTTTAAGTTCGAACTAAGATACTTCGACTTCAGCTACGTTATTCACGTAGCTGAAATTGCGTATCTTAGTTCGAACTGGGGGCTTAGTGTGGACCAGCCCTTAGAGTGGTGTCCCTATGGGTGTTCCATGTCAGGTGTGCATGCACCTCTTGAGCAGAGATTTTAATTTGTGTCTGTTTGGCCCACGCATGTACCCTATGCCTCCTTGTGCTGGATACTGAGGCTGTATAGGTGTGTGCAGGCAAACCACCCTGAGCTCCTCAACTGCCTCGACCTGAGATGGTGCCGTAGCGAGTCTGCCTTGAGCATGCCTCGGCTTTTCTATTTTTCTAAGACAGTTGTTGTTGTAGTTCTAGTTAGTTAAATAGTGAGAGGATTATTTTCTTTCACTTCCCTCTGGGGGAACTTGTTTTCCTGGCAGGGTATATCTGGTTCTCTAGGCTTCAAATGCTGCCTCTCCTGCTGAGATGCTATGCCTGTGAGTGATGGCCACTCTAAGTGTGTCTGTTGCTTGGGGGAGTCCCACGTCTCTCAGCAGTACAACTTCTGCCTGGCCCTCAAGTCCCGGGCAAGGAAGAACAGGGAGATTAAATTCAGAGTGTTAATGATGGAACACTCCCTTAAGACAGCTTCTGAGTCAGACAGGAGACCCGCCCAGCATACATCTGTCTCCAGACAGATTCAGTGCCCCTTCAACCTTGGTGCACGTGTCCCCTAAAAGAGGGAAGACTTTGGAGACATCAGGGAAGGCTTCCAAAATTCAACTTGAAGGGGTCAATTCACAGTACAAACTGTTGGATATCTGGCAGCCAGCAACACCCTCCAGCATGGTCTTACCTCTGTCAATGAGGCACTCCTAGATCCAGCAAAGACAGTGTGAGAGACACCTTCCACTATCCTGCCCACAGATAAACAGGCAGATAAGAAGTATTATCTCCCACCTAAAGAGTCTGACTTTTTGTTCTCCCACCCTCCACTTAACTTCCCGATGGTGGATCTGGTACTTAAGCAGGGTAGACAGGCAAGGAGGGATAGCTCAGTGGTTTGAGCATTAGCCTGCTAAACCTAGGGCTATGAGTTCAATCCTTGAGGGGGCCATTTAGAGATTTGAGGCAAAAATCTGTCTGGGGATTGGTTCTGCTTTGAGCAGGGGGTTAGACTAGATGACATCCTAAGGTCCCTTCCAACCCTGGTATTCTAATAGCACTTCTCTAAGTCTACCTGTATGACAAATGAAAGGCTGATTCATCTGCAGCTGGGATAGTGAACTATCAGCTGATCATGGCCAAATATAATTTTACAAATTATAACCAATTCAGAGCTTTTATTGAACACCTAATACAAGAATATAGGGAGCAACTCCAGTCCATCATCTCTGAGGCCAATTATTGGCCAGAACGGCTCTTCAAGCATCCTGAGATGCTGCAGACACTGCTGCCAGGTCCATCTCCACATTGGTAGCAATGCACAGGGCATCATGGTTCCAACTCTAGGAGTTTCTGAGAGAAGTACGGAACACAGTGGAAGATCTACGCTTTGACAGTCATAAACTTTTCTTGAAAACCACATGTGGGTCCTTGCATGCTCTAAAGGACTCTGCTAAAAAGAGACATAGATTTCAAAGAAAGAGGGCCTCCCAACTGCCCTCCACATCCACCCAGTCATCTTCAAGGCAACAGTTTTGATGGGTTGGTCGAGGATTCGAATCCTCCATTGGTCCACTTTGGAGTTCACTTTGCCTAGTTCCAGCATGCTTGGGGGAGGAGCACTACCCCTCATCACGGGCAAATCAATAAGGGGCATGACGGAATATGTAAAATGTATCCTGAATATTCTATATCAACAAGCAGGGAGGAGCAAGATTCTCCCTCCCCCCCACTCCCACCCCCCGCCCTGTGTGCTGAAGCCATGACATTATGAAACTGGTGAATAGCTCATCAGATCCAAATTTCAACAGCCTACCTCCCTGGTATTCAGAATACCATAGCCAAGGTCCTCAGAAGGCACTGCTCACAGGACTACGAATGGGAGCTAGACACCCAAGTTCTACATAGTATATTCCCAAGAAGGGGACTGCCAGAGGTGGATCTCTTCACCACCTCCAGGATCAGGAAGTGCCCTCTTTTCTGCTCACTAGAGGGTCTGACCCACCAATCCTTGGGAGACACCTTTCTTCTATTCTGGAAGAAGGACCTGTTGTGTGCATTTCCTCAATGCTGTTGATACTAAGGGTGTTGAACAGGACCAGATGGGACAGGGCCAAAGTTATAGTGCCAACCTGGCCAAGTCAAACTTGGTACCCTTACCTGTTTCACCTGTGTGTCCAACCATTGCTCAAGCTCCTGACTACTTCCCATCTCCTGTCACAGGATGTTGGTCATGTGCTTCAACCCAAAGTAGTGATTTTCCACCTCAGGACATGGCTCCTCAATGGTTCATGAGGTTAGAAGCCTCCTGCTGTACAGAAGTACAACAGATGTTACTGAATAATAGAAAAAGGCCAACCTGCGCTACTTACCAGCAGACATGGAAGAGATTCTTCCACTGGTGGTGGTGTCACTGCTTCCTGCCTGATTTGGTGCCACTTTCAGTTATCCTGGTTTATCTGTTGGAGCTGAAGAAATTGGGGTTAGCAATTAGATTGATTAAGGTCCATTTGGACGCAGCATCATCCTCTTGTAGGAGGATTCTCTATATTTGCTCACCCAGTGTCATCTAAGTTCATTAAGGGGTTGGGGCATCTCTACCTGCAGATAAGAGACCCCACCCCAACCTGGGACTCAATTACCTTATGAGACCTCCATTTGACTGAATGGCAATTTGCTTTCTGCTCCATTTATCTATGAAGACGGCCTCTTTAGTAGCCACCACATTGTCTTATAGGCTTGGGGAGATTGGAGCACTGATGGCAGATCCCCCCTTTACAGTATGCTTCAAGGACAAGGTCTCTTTACACCCCCACCCTAAATTTTTTATCTAAGGTTCTATCACAGTTCCACCGTAACCAATCCATTCATCTACCAGTGTTTTTTCTGAAGCTGCATAATTCTTGGCTGGAATCCTGTTTCCTTACCCTGGATGTTAGAAGGCTTCAATACATATGTTTTTGAAACATTACACCCTGATCCATGCCAACAGATGCAATGCGGCACTTGGTTCTGCAATACTGGACTCTATTCTGAAGCTCCCTCCTCCACCTGGAGAGTCTGCTTGGAAGACACCTGAAGTGGAGCCAGCCAAAGGGACACCACTCAAAGAAGAAGACGTTTCTCACTTTGTGCAGTAACTATGTTTTTTCAAGATTAGTGTAACACCCACAGACCCCGTCAGCAGCAGACAGGATTGAACCTGGGACTTCTGAAGCTAAATGCACAAGTTAAAAACCACATGGCCTTAGCGAAGGCTGTAGAGCAGACTTATTAATATCTAAATGGTGTCGGTGCCACTAGAGGAGACGTGCTCCACTACCTGCCCTCCTTCCCCTCTGCTTCAAACTGTTCTCTTGAAGACGTTTGGGTCAAGAAGGAACCGAGGGCAGTTTGCCCGTGCACCCCTATATAGCCTCAGTGTCTGGCACGAGGAGAGCTAGGGCACATGTCCAGGCCTAACGGACATGGTACCTAAAAATCTCTGATCAAGGGCTCAAGGGGTGCATGCACGCCTGAAGTGGCGCACCCATAGGGACACACATCTCGAATAACTGTGGTTACTGCATAAAGTGAGTAACACTTTCTTTATCCCCTCTTCTTCCTGGAGCCTTCCACCAAGCTTAGGAATAAGTGACCCAAGGTCACTCCAAAACACGTATCTTCTGCAGCACAGCCCTGCTGCAATGCTAGGGATTGCTGTAGCTGATCTTCATCTCCTCACTGTCAGAAGGTGAAATTCAGCTCTCCAGAATGGGCCAGTCACAAAATGCCAATGCACTACTCCAGCCCTATTGTGAGGCCTCAAGTGGAACTTGAGTGGTGCATAGTTCTTGGCTGGCCATCTGCACAGGCGTAAATTTCACCCAGAGTGAGGGGAGTGGGTGATAGTTTGCCTTCCTGTTTGGATCCATGGCCAGACAGTGAGTTTCACACAGAGATGGCACATTCAGCGAGGGAAACATTGCACCAGCCCATGTTTTGCAAGCCTGGATGAACAACCAAGTAGCCAGTGACATTAGTTGTGCTGAAGGCTGATTTAAGCAGCACCCATCTATGGAACCACTGATATGTGTGCTTTGGAGATAGAGATTAAATTATGCTTCTCAATAGATGGATTTTCTTCCATCTCTTTGCACAGTGCAGGTAAAACATATTTTACATATTTGTGAAATCTTCCTATTTACAGTACTGCCCATCTAATCTTATCCATCTAACGGCATTTCTAGGCCACTCATCACTGTCGTATTTAAGTGCCAATACTAATGCAGCATGGAATATAAATATGAGATTATCTGTTCTTTTCTCAGCATGAGAAAGACTTTTCAATTATCTCTATCTCAAGGCTCTAGGTATTTTGTTTCTAGTTTATAAACCCTTGTTTTCCAGACACTTACTTCTATTTTATTTTTTACGTGATGTGTGAAACATAATTCCACAGACAACTGTTCTGTGTTGTGGCTATATGCAGTGTGTTTAGGCAAAAATGCCAATCACAGGGTGGGCTCCAGATCAATTGTGAAAGCTCACATAACTGGATACAAATTAAAAATGCCGATGCATTAAGGCCCTCATTCAGCAAAGCACTTAAATTAATGCTTAAAGTTAAGCATGTGAGTAATCCCATCCGTATTCACCAATGTGCTTAAATCTCCTTAACTTTGCTGAACTGAGACCTATGTTATGCATAAATATTATAATAATAAATAATATGCGTTATAGAGATTATTCTACTTTTAATACAATCAAATAAACATTTTATTATCCCCCTCTTTAAGTTCTCTGCATAATGTGTGTGTGTGTGTGTGTGTATGTGTGTGTGTGTGTGTGTATTGGGCCAGATCCTCAGCTGGTGCAATTCAATTTAGCAGCATTGATTCCAATGGAGCTATGTTGCTTTACACCAGCTGAGGAACTGGCCCATGATTTTCTTGTTAACAGTAGCCCATGAGACAATAGAAACATTTCTTTTTCTGTTGCTATGTAAATTAACAGACAGAAACTTACTCAAAGACTTTTCCTGATACATCTAATCTAATCCTATCTATCTATCTATCTAACGTATGAAAGAAACTGCTTTATGCAGAATATGACTTGTAGGATCTGTTGTTTGTGAAATATGTAGAGTAAGACATCACTCTTGACAAGGTATGTGTTTATACAGATTTATGACTATACTTTAGGGGGAACTGCCTGATAGAAGTGTGTGTATTGCACCATATATCTTTAAGACAGCTCACTTTAGACTACATCAGTTCACTTATTATTTCCCTTCCTCAGATCATTCCAACTGGTCAGAGAGATGTTGGGGGAACTTTTTAGAAGCACAGGGTGAGCCACATACAGGCTCCATGCAAAGTGCACTTACTCCATGGCCCCTCATATCCTTCCCTTCCAGATTCATGACTTTCACCTCCCACTGCTTCATTTAACTTTAGAAAGGATTTACTAGTGGTTACTAAGCATGGTGCATGTGCCCCTGGCTGAGGTTCTAGCCCAACGTTTTTTCACTTATTGCAAATGTGTCCAGAAATATGATAGCTGCATATTTGATATTAAAAATGAATGTAATCACTTGCAACACACTGCCCACATTAACTGGCATGGTGTAGACACTCTTGGCAGGTCAACATAGCCTGGGAAAAGCCAGACTTTTCCTTAAAGGTTAAATTATATACCCAGGTACGCTGGTATAAATCCAGAACAACTCTGTTGAACATCACCAGACTTACCCTGGGTTTACATCAGAGTAAATGAGAGCAGAATTTAACCTTAAACACTTATGATTGATGTTCCTAATTATCAAGGAACTAACTGTGCAACCTGCTCCCATTGAAATCAATGGGAGTTTTGCCATTGACTTCAATGGGAAAGGGACCAGGCTATTACCTAGCTTTTGACACCATATGTAGTGTATCACCATCAAGAACAGAGCTTTCAGTCCCAGTGACGTACAGGAGTGTGTGATGGGGTATCCACCTCACACATGGTTTGAAAGGGTTAAGGTGGCCAAGTAGGCCAATTAACTCCCTAGGCTGCACCTGGAGGAGAAGCCAGGGAGCAGGGAATTGATTGGAAGCAGGGTCAGCTGGAGGGGCTTATATAAGCCAGGAAGTTGGCAAAGAAGAGGCTGCAGGGAAGTTGGCTGCAGTCACTCCCTGGGAGATGTGTTAGGGGCTAGAGGGTAGTCCACAGTCCCTCCCTAAGAGGAGGGAGTTGGGAGGCTGGTGAACCTAGAGAGTGGGAAAGCCAGGAAGGTAGGAGAAGGCTCAGGGGAATAGCAGCAAGCAGAGGCATAGCGACCGTACCCTCCGACCGGAGGGGGCCCTGCAAGGAAGGGGGCCCCTAAAAGTGGCAAAATAAATACCGCATTCCCGTTTCTGCATTGTAAGGGGCCCCGCCCGGACATATGTTCGGAGGGGGCCACGTTCTTTGTTGCTACGGCCCTGGCAGCAAGGAATAGCAAGGCAGGCCTTGGCTGCTGACTGGAGAGCCCCTGAGTTGGAATCTGGAGTAGAAGACTGGCCCAGGCTTCCCTACCAGCCATTGGGACATGGCAGCAGACAGATGCAAAGGACAGTGGACAACCTGAGATGCTTTGTCTGGGAAAGACTCCTGGAAGGGGACACGTATGGTGATCTCGCCAGAGGGCTGAGTTACGAAGAGGAGGCTGTAGGTCCTTGAGTGAGAAGGGTCTGCAGGGTGAGAAGATGGCCAGGAGGTGGTGCCACTAGTGGTGAGTGCGCCCCGTCACAAAGCAGAATGGATGACTCCTTGTAATTTGGCTTCTACCACCCTAGGTTGCTGGATTGCCCAGTCTTCTGCCCTTCAGAATGTCATGGGCTTAATCCCTTTTGCAGAGTTCTTGGCACAGCACCTGTGATTTGATCGGAAATGCATTTTAATTGATCTGACCTTGTACTGGTCATTCTTTTAGAATTGCACTGTGGTTGTGAGGTGCTCTTGACACTCCAGTGAATAGGCATCATATAAACAAGAAGATATTTTAGAGTTTGGAAAAACTGGCTTTAATTTACAATGCTGGCTTTTCTAGATTTTTTTTTTTCATTTATTGCTATGGCAACATCAATCAATTTGCCAGCACATTCAGCACAGACAGACCTTACAACGATACCTCATTTTGAGAGGCGTCACTCATTTTATTATTTGTATTTATTTATTATATATTGCTTACAAAGGTTCAGATCATTCTCTTCCTTGGTGCAGACATCAGGCACTGTACTTCCAGAAGGATTTGGTACCGTATCATTGTAACGGCAAGTGGTACTGAGTCTCAGAGCCTGGGTTAGCTGACTCTGGCTTATGGGGCTCAGGCTGTGGGGTTAAAAATAGCAGTGTAGACATTTGAGCTTCCACTGGAGCCTTGGCTCTGAGACCTCATGCTGCGGGTCTTTTACTGCACTGTAGATATATCCTTAATGATCAGAACCTCACCCCCGTATAATTTGTTGCACCTTCTGGCTTGGGGGGTGGAAGTGTCTCACTCTCCAGAGTCACCCTTGAATCGCCTTGCCTTTGTTCTGTCATGATAGCTCTCGTGGGAGAAAATAGAGGATTGTTTCCCATTGCCTTCCCTCTGAGAGAGTGCCCCCAGCCTGTGTCCCCGCCCGGCTGAGGGGAGGTGGAGGATTGCGACTCTGTACTGGGGAGGTGGGGAAATGGGCCAGGAAGTGCCCAGGCCCCCCGCACTGCAGGCAAGTAGAGGGTCCGCCACAGCTCCCCGCCCGGCTCTTATCATGGCCGGGATGCGGCTCCAAGGCCACCCCCTCCCCCTGGCTGAAGACGTGTTGGGGAGAGCCGTTCGGGCAGCTGTGGGGAGCCTGGGTCCCTACACCCAGCCTGGAGGGGAGCCTGGGACACAGGCAGGGGGCTGCTTTTGGCCCCAACCCAGGGGAGTGGGGCTCCCTGCTCTGGCTTGGCCGGGGGCATGGTCTTGGGGGAGCGGGGGCCCTCGGCCTCCCTCACTTTTGGGAGGGCTCTGGCACCCTTGCCTCTGGGCTGTAGCTGCCATTGGTTAAACTTTGGCTTAACTCTTCTACATTTTGATGGCATTTCCTCCATCAGGGGTCGAGCTACCCTCCCCAGCCACTCACCCATCCAAAGCCGTTAACACTTCCTGAGGCATCAGCCAGTCAGAGGAGGTAACATCTACTGCCATTATTGTGACAGACTACAATACAGCCCGACTTGACCTTACATTATGTTAGTACCTACAGGGTTCAACTGAGATTGAGACCCCACTGTGCTAGGTGCTGTACAAACAGGTAGTAAAAGACAGTCCCTGCCCTAAAGAGCTTACAGGCTAAATAGATAGGTATATCTCCATATATTTTGGGGGGAGGGATAGCCTGCTAAACCCAGGGTTGTGAGTTCAATCCTTGAGGGGGCCACTTAGGGATCGGGGGCAAAAACAGTACTTGGTCCTGCTAGTGAAGGCAGGGGGCTGGACTCAATGACCTTTCAAGGTCCCTTCCAGGTCTAGGAGATAGGATATCTCCATTAATTTAATTTAGATAAGACAGAAAAAGGGTGGTAAGGGAAATGGAGGCACAGAGAGGGAAAGTGACTTGCCCAAAGTCACATATCACGTCAGCAGCAGAGCTAAAAATTAGAACCCTGACTTCCAGTCCAATGCCCTGCCCAGTAAATCAACTCTAGACGCAAACATAATGATGATCCACACACATCTGGTGAAAATATTTTACATTCAAAAGACAGTTTTGTGAAACTGAGGATATAGAAATGATTAGTTACACAAAAAGAATGACTCTCACAGCATATTAAGTTTCCTGCATGAATAATTTTTTCTCTCTCATATTTTGGGTCTTTGTCACCTATTGAGTCCCACCTTTGGATCTTGGCAGGTTGAGAGGTAAGTGCAGAGCTCAAGTCAGGAAAGGATATATCTTGAGCCCGGATCAGAATTAACATTCTGAAGCCTGTGCATTTAGATTCATACAGTACAAAAAGAGGAAACAAAACCCTTCACACACTTTTTTTTTTTTTTTTTAAACCAATGCCAGAAAGCTTACATAGCTGCAGCTGAGTTAGGACAGGGAAGAAGATCTGAGCTGGGGTCACCAAGAACATGTAAGCACTGCAGAGCAGCCACGGTGGGAAGCAATTTCTTGCATTATGCTAAGTATCTTTTTAAGGGTGGAGGTTGTGTAGGATCACAATAGGGCAGGGTTATATTTTGGCATCTCAAGTAAGTTATTGTTGCTACTACTGTTCCAAAATTTGGATGGAAGGAATTACTTACTGTATGTAACAATTTTTTTTAAACTTACTTTAGCCACATATTTCAGAGTAGCAGCCGTGTTAGTCTGTATCCGCAAAAAGAACAGGAGTACTTGTGGCACCTTAGAGACCAACAAATTTATTAGAGCATAAGCTTAAACCCACATACTTCAGTGTTTGCGGAGCAAAACCTCTACACATGGGATGCTGAAAAGTTCAAAGAAGGCTTTGAATTGTGAGTCCCTCTTCGAAATAATTAATTTTCAAAGAGCAAGACATTGTCTTCATTTAAGACAGGAAATGAGGGAAAAGCAGAGTTTTCCCTGTAGTTTTTTGGGACAGAAACAAAGGGGAGGGGGGCAACTGCAATAACACATACAAATAAACATAAAAAGAAGATGCCAAAGCCTGGTGCATGCAGATTTCCTTGCAAAAGCTGTGTGCAGTGATTTCTGTAAAGTGCTTTTGACAGCTCCAGGCCTCCCTGATCCTTTTCTCTTCTGATTCCTCCTGCTCAGCTGGGCCTCTTCTGTTCTTGCTGCTGTGGCCTCTCAGGCGTGTCACTAGGTCTCTGCCCTGCACCTTGGTGTCTAAAGCATCTGCTGCATTCTTGCCAATTGTTCATTATTTGTATTACAGTGGTGCCCACGTGGCCCACAAACCCATAGTAAGAGACAGCCCCTACCCTGCCAAGACAGACAAAGGATGGGAGGGGAAAGTTAAACAGCAGGTGAGTGGTAAAACTGGGGATGGAATCTAGGTGTTCTGACTCTCAGGCACACACCTTGTTCCCTCAACCGTGCTGCCTTAGTAGTTATGTTTAAAATTATGCTGCCAGTGTTGATATGCCTACAGATCTATTTAATGGTGATCATTATGTATCACAGGTCAGAACCTCATCTGAGTGAAGTCAACAGAGCTATGTGATTTACACCCGCTGAGGATTTAGCCCCATATTTTCATATTAATGCATAAGGCCAGTGCATTAGCTTGTTAAATCCAAGTGAATTAATGTCTTTAAATTTTTTTTTTCCCTTTTTTTTCCCCAAAAAAAAAAACAAATATTGAAAAGGTGCATTCCCTTTCACATCCAATATCCTCTGGAAAGATACAGCCAGAGAGTGACTTATTTGTCACTATGGTTTATCTGGTAAATATTTAATGGCTGTAAGTGATGGGTTCTGATCCTGGATACCAAATGCTTTTCTTGGCTTACTAATTCAAGACCTGGTAAAATTGCTTTATTAATGCACTGTCTCCAAGAGAACAAAGGGTAAAACACAATCCATCAGCAAACTGCATTTAGTTATATTCCGGAACACCCAGGGCTCCCTTCAAAATTCCAGCACCCATGGAAAACCCTGCCCTCTCTAATATGTGCTGAATCTCCTAGAGGTGCTGCCCTTAGGATCTAGGGGAATTTACACCAGCAAGTAACCGGTTATGTAGCAATATCCCAGGGAGAATGAGGCTTCCACTAGATGTTTTATTTTTGACACAGCCCCTATGGTTTTTTCTCTTTTCCTGTTTGCGTTTTTGTTTATTTGCTAGGTAATCTGCTTTGATCTGTTTGCTAGCCCTTATAATCACTTAAAACCTATCTTTTGTAGTTAATAAACTTGTTTTTTGCTTTATCTAAACCAGTGAGTTTGAATGAAATGGCTGGGAAACTGTAGTGCAAGGGGCAAAGGCTGTTGCATATTCCTTTCCACCAGGAACGCCGCCAGCTTTTTTCCCACCCTAGGCGGCGGAAGGTCCCGCCCCTGAAATGCCGCCCCCAACAGAGGCGGCGGAAAGTCCCGCCCCCGAAATACCGCCACGACCGGGGCGGCCGAAGATCCAGCCGCCGCGGTTGCCGCCCCCCGAATGTTAGTGCCCTAGGCGACCGCCTAGGTCGCCTAATGGGTTGTACTGGCCCTGCTCTCCACATGTTGGTGGGGTGGGGGAACTCTATGAGCTTACACTGCACTGTATAGGGATTTGTACAAGATGGTATAATTTTGGGTTTATTCTCCAGAGGGGGTGTGTGCTCAGGGAGCTGACTTACCTTGGCTGTAGCCTTTCTACTGTTGCTTCATGCAGTGGCTGTTCAGAACTTGCATGTAACTGCAGCTGATGTGTCCCTACCTGAGTGTATGCTGATGGAAGTGTAAGACTGGGAGTGGGTCTGCAGCTTGTCACAGCAGCACAGTGAGAGAGGGAGCCCAGCATGGTGAGTCAGAGGACTCAGGTGGCACCCTGGGTGGAAACCATCAGATTCCTTTAACCAATTTTAACTCTCTCCTTCCTTCTTCTTTCTATGAACCTTTAGATATTGAATACTAAAGGATTGGCAACAGTGTGATTATTGGGTAAGATCTGAGTTATCTATTATCCTGGGTATGTGGCTGGTCCTTTGGGACCAGAAGAACCCTTTGATACAATTGGCTTTAAATAACTTTAAGTCTAGTGGTGATACAAGGACTGGAATATCTAAGGAGACTGCTTTTCTGACTTCTTGTTAGCCAGTGTGGTGAGACAGAAGTACTTTTGTTGCTGGTCTGGTACATCTTATGGAAGTTTTGGGGTGTGTCTGCCCTATTTCTCAGCAGTTTGCCCTGAATTTGGTATCCTCAGTTGTGACCCACTGAGGCACAGTGACAGCTCCATCCTGCTTCCACTGATGTCATCAGGCATTGACTTCAACAGTTGCAAGATCGGGCACTGTAGACCGTAGATGACATGGTGCTTCAGGAACTAGGTGGATTTTTATTGTTAATTTCAGATGCTTTATTTGTAACTGTCAATTGTATGGCATGATGGGTATGTATTTATTATTAATATGGATCAGATTGCAGCCAGCCTCATCTAGCATATGAAGGTATGGTCCATGAAGAACACAAATTCCAGCATGCACTTGGATCAAACAGTGGAAAATCTGTAATCTTTGTGTGCAGCATTTCTCTACTAAAGACAAGACTAGTCACAGACCACACTGAAGAACTCCAGGAACTGCCTTGCAGCCACCCCTGTGTTCAGCCTAAGAAATGATTTGGCAGCCCTCACAGCCTGGTGATTACTTGTACCTAATGATCTGCAAGGGTTGGTCCATTTCACATCTAGAGATGAATCACTATTGTTCTTTTTTCCTTATTGTTGATTTTTGACTATTCTAAGATCTGCATTGAACCCATGAGATGGGCAATACTTGATCAGTCCTTGGCAAACAGGGTCCCCTTGTATTACATACGTGTCCGAACTTGAAACCAGTCCAGAGGCCTCTGAATAGAAACTCAGCAATGGTTTGGTCTTATATTGGGTGGTACCACATCTGCTGTAGCCCCATCATAAAACCTTGATGGGAAAATCGTAGAACACCTGTAAGAAAATAAAGCCCATGCTTATAAATTATTTGCTCCTCATAGTTACCACTACTCCAAAGACCAATAGAAAGATATTAATAGATAGAAGCAGCCTTGCAAGGCAAATTCATCTAGCAGATAGGGTACTAGATGGGCAGTCAGGAGACATGACCAGCTCTGCCACTGACCTTCTCTGTGACCGCGGGCATGTCACGTTCCCTCTCTGTGCCTGTCTCCCCTGCCACCCTTTCTCTGAGCTCGTTAGGTTAGCAGGGGTGGGCAACCTTTCAGAAGTGATGTGCCGAGTCATCTTTTATTCACTCTGAATTAAGGTTTCGCGTGCCGGTAATACATTTTAACATTTTTAGAAGGTCTCTTTCTATAAGTCTATAATATATAACTAAACTATTGTTGTATGTAAAATAAATAGGGTTTTTAAGATGTTTAAGAAGCTTCATTTAAAATTAAATTAAAATGCAGAGCCCCCCAGATCGGTGGCCAGGAGCCGGGCAGTGAGTGCCACTGAAAATCAGCTCGTGTGCTGCCTTTGGACCGTGTGCCATAGGTTAGGGCCTGTCTCTCACCGTGTTCGTGCAGTGCCTGGCACAATGGGGCCTTTATTTCTACTGGGACCTCCAATTGCTACCATAATAAAATATTAAAAGGGGAGGTTCAAGCTAGCCCAGTAATTTCAGGACCAGCAAGTCTGGGAGCACCTGTGTCTATCTTGAGTGACTCTTCCTAGCTGAAGTCAGAAGGCACTGATAGGTTTGGACAAGGCCAAAGGCATGATCCCTGTGACACTGGGGCTTGACAAGAGAGGGGGAAAGAACATGAAGCTTGCCAGAAAACCACCTTCCACATGCACAAAGGCCATTGCTTTTCATTGTGTAAAGATTTTTATGGCCAGTCTTTCAAGTGATGTAAATCAGCAAAACTCCACTGGCTTCAGTGAAGCAAGACTGATTTTTGCACCAGCTGAGGCTATGGCCTGCTATGTGAACAGTGTAGTTTTAATCATTAGACTTTGCTTTCTGCTTGTCAATACTCCATAAAGAATGGATAGGTTGTTAATTAGTAATTATAAAATTTGATATTGTATTTCATCCATGTTTCTCAAAGTGGTATACAAATATTAATGAAGCATCAATAAACCAATGTTTGGGGGGCTTGGGGACTTGTGTGTGTGTGTGTGTGTGTGTGTGGGGGGGGGGTTTGAAGGTACTGGGAATAAGGGAATATATAGGGAACACTTCACTCCCTACTTGAATGCAACCACATGTGAGGTAAACCATGGCAATTACTTAACAATTCATATAAACACTTCATGACCCGTTAGAACAGGATGTGCTGGAGAATATGGCAACCAGTTGACAAATCAGAGGGAATTTAGGCCAACTCAGATTCCCTGAGTCTGGAATGTGGTTAGGACAATGGGGCTGCATTAACTCTTGTAAAACATGCAATGGGGTGCTAATTAGAGCTGGCCAAAACTTGGAATTTCCAGTTCACACCAAATTTCAACATTCTGAAATTTTGGCTTAGTTCCAATTCAGAACAAAACCATTTTTTCCCCAAGATTTCTCACAAACCAGAAATTCTGTAAAGTTTGTGTTTTAGAAACCCTGACACAAGGTCAAAAGTTCATGCTGTTTCTGGGAAACATTTTGGGTTTGACACATTGGCATTTTCTCATGAAACCATATTTAAATGGAAAATTCCCAACTGGTTCTAATCTTAATGACTATCAGCAACCAGGATGTTGATTATACATATTATGTATAGTACAGCACCTCTAGCAGCACCCTTGCACCAAAATGGAGAATTGGGTCAGAACAAAATATGATTAATTTCAACAGCAGCAAGATGTACCTGGGGGGGTCTCCATTCCAAGTACTGAGCACACATAACCCTGCTTAGCTTATAAACTCAGAGACATCACTTCACAAGAATATTTGGCCACAGATAATTGCTAGGAAATGTTGTATGATGATTTGGGGAATTTGCCTATGCACTGTTTATGAATTCTGGTTGATATTATGAAACTGCTGTATTTCTAAATACCACTATATGTGGTATTTGCTGATAGGGGCTGATCAAGTACCTACCAGACTAGGTACAATAGTTGGTTGTAAATTTGTTAGTCTCTAAGGTGCCACAAGTACTCCTGTTCTTTTTGCGGATACAGACTAACACGGCTGCTACTCTGAGACCTTAAATGGTCACCTATTCAGGTGGAAACACCTTGGGACAATGGATTGGCTGAAACTTGTGGAAACCAGTTCAACGAAGTTTCTCTGCAGGGAGCTGGAGAAGTGTAGAACAAAGAAACCAGGTGTGGGCGGCAGGACATAAAGTCTAGGGACTCACTGGCATCTTGGACAGGTGAAAAGGGCATGCTTTTGTAGCGGGGGGGGGGGGGCTGTTTAATTGCAGGACCAGCCAAGGAGAAAGGAAGCTGTCTGGGAGGAGGGAGAGAGAAACTCCATGATTTGGAAGAGAAGCCACATGCAAGATAGAAAACCTGGATGGCCCCAGAGGATACTGCCCTAAGCCCAAGAACTCTCCAGCATGGTAAGGAAACTGAGGCAGGGAAATGCATAGAAGTGTGTTTATTATTTTGTCTAGCTCTGTGTATTGCTTATGCTACCCAAGTAAAGAGTGAGGGTTTTTAGAATCCTATGCCATCTGTGTATTGGTTTGCTTCACCTATTGTGTTCCCCTGAAGAGTGAAATGGTTGGGATTCTGAGAGAGGGTGTACTTAAACTATGGGAAGCCTGAGGGGTCAGCACAGCCTAGGCACTTGAACTGTGGGGTCTCAGCTCTCAGAAAAGGGCGCTAGACAGAGCGTGACCAGAGACCCCAGCTGGGGCAGTACCTGGACTCCATTCAGATACCAGAAGCTTAAATAGCACAGAGGGCCCAATGAGGTGGGTGCCAAACACAACAGCCTAGTGAGAGGCCAGCTGGGGGAGCTCTAGCAGGGATGTGTGTATATAACAGATACAGCAATATCCTGGCCTGATTCTCTTCTC
The DNA here is from genome assembly GCF_002925995.2 of Terrapene triunguis. Lineage (NCBI taxonomy): Eukaryota > Metazoa > Chordata > Testudines > Emydidae > Terrapene > Terrapene triunguis. The sequence goes on from NW_020664540.1 coordinate 2,663,261, forward strand.
ACTTATTCCAATTTTATACAGGTGCAAGTTCATTTACCTCAATGGAGTTACCTGTGATTTACGCCAAGTTCATAGTAGCTATATTTTCTCTCTCATGTTATCTTTCTATGTCAATGTCTTATAGAATCCTATTTTGAAATCTGCAGTGTTTCTGTACAAATGAGGCACAGAGTATGGAAAATGATGCAGCAGACAGTGAAAGGTATATGGAGAAGTATGAATATGGCAAAGTATTAATTTTAATTCTTCACTTTTAATACTCTGTGCTTAGGATGTTAGTAAATCGGAGAAATATGTAATAAAACAGACTCGTATCTGAGAATGATTCAGGGAACTTCTGATTTAAAATGTGAGACTGTTGTTTTGCTTCTCTCGAGGAAAGTTGGTTAATAACTCTCTCAATGATAAGTAATGGAGAAAGTAGGATGTTACTGTAGCTGATAGATCAATGAGTGATTGTAACCTCCAACAAACAAAGTACCTCAGTCATGGCATTTTCTTATCATGACCCCATTTAGGCCAGATTCTGACCTCCGTTACAACAGTGTACATGTGAAACAACTACGCTGAAGTTAATGGAGTTAGTCCAAATTGATACTGGTACTGGTGAGAATTTGGCCCTTAGACCCCAGTTCAGGAAAATATACCTATTTAAGAAGGGTGCTTAAACACCTGCTTAATTTATTTAAACATGAGAGTCAGTGCTTTGCTGAATCAGGGCCTTAGTCGGGGTGAAAGTAGAAATAGTGACTTACCGCTATGGGGCTGGGTTAGTGTCGGCTCTGGCCCCTGGAAGGGGCGGGCCCTCGGGCGGAAGGGGTGGGGATGGGGGGATCAGAGCCAGCCCTGGCCCGCCCTGTACCAGTAAGTGCCCTCCCCCTTCCCCTCCCCCGCCGGGGTAGCAGCGGCAGCTGGGGGCTCCGGCAGCAGTTTAAAGGGCCCAGGGCTCGGCTGCCGCTACCGCCCAGGGCCCTTTAAACCACCGCCAGAGCCCCCGCTGCTACCCCAGGGCTCCGGGGGCTATTTAAAGGGCCGGGGCCATAGAGGCAGTGGGAGCCCCGGGCCCTTTAAATAGCTGCCGGAGCCCTGCCGCTACTCCAGGGCTCTGGGGGCTATTTAAAGGGCCCAGGACTCCCCTGCTTCTACCGCCCCGGCCCTTTAAATAGCCCCGGGAGCCCTGGGGTAGCGGCGGTGGGGCTCCGGCGGCTATTTAAAGGGCCCAGGGCAGTAGAGGCAGCGGGAGCCCCGGCCCTTTAAATAACCCCCCGAGCCCTGCCGCTATTCCAGGGCTCCAGCAGCGGGGCTTTGGCGGCAATTTAAAGGGCCTGGGGCTCCAGCCGCTGATGGGAACCCCAGGCCCTTTAAATTGCTGCCTGGGGAAGCTGGGCCGCCCTGGTAGGGCGCACCGTCTCTTGTCAGTACGCCGTAGGACGTACCAGTTTACTTTCACCTCTGGCCTTAGTATGGACTGTAGAATGGCAGAGAAACAGCCAGTGGGGAATAAGGCCACTCAAAAATTTCAGGCCAAATCCTCAGCTGGTGTAAATTAATGTAGTTCCATTGACTTTAAAAGGGTTAAGCTAATTTACACCGGTTAAGGATCTGAGTAAGGGCCAGTTGTGTTGCTTTAGGAGTAGACAAAGAACCGTATTGTGTCTCTGAGTCACAGTGTGGTCCCTGGTTCCTCCCTGGCTCCAGGGGCAGTAGTGTGCACCAGCTCCACGCTTGGCACAGATTATTCCTCCTCTGCACTGGTTCAGTTGCATTGACCAGAGCATTAGGAGGGAAGATCCAAGGCTCCTCCACCTCCTGCTTCTGCCCACTTGCACAGGGGAGGGAGTAGCACCTCTATGGACAATGTTCTTCTGCCAGGGCTTAATTTGTAGTGAAAGAGGTGCTGGGGCTCAAACAATGATTTTACTTTCATAACTGACACGGCAAGCCCAGAGATGCCGTGGATTTGAACTGCCAGGCCCAGAGATGCCGTGGATTTGAACTGCCAAGCCTAGAGGTGCCAGGGCTCAGCTCTGGCAAGCCCCAGCATAAACTAAGCACTGTCTTCTGCATCTCCCATGCTGTTGCTTGCCATATGGGTAGGCCACACGAGGAGATAAGTGGGTGCTTTATTTCCTGTTACTCCCCTGAACAGATGTGTAGGGCAAATGACAATTTTGCCCTTTATGACCAGTCCTAAAGTGAGTGGAAAATTACAGGGGTCTAAAGTTCATTAATGTTTTCCATACTGTTTTGAGTGTTCATGGTAACTGTGACCAACCATGTCCTAGCTTCAGATGAGTTGTAGTTACAGTTATTTTTTTAAAAAGTCACTAATTGTGCAGGCCATCTGCTGTGGGGGAAAAAAATTCTAGGTATTGTCTTAAGTGTGCATAATCCAATTTTTTTGTGTGAAGGCAGACTTTAATCACTAGACTAGCAAAGTGAGGCATCTGTTTCTAAATTTAAGTAGCTGAGACTAATCAGAGTCATTCAAGTTTTTCTGCAGTAGACTTAATTGATCAACCTAATTTCTCTGCAGAAAGGGGCTAATTGTTTATTTACATATTTAGTTATTTACAGAAAGAAGAGTCTTAGTCATTTTGCAGAGTAATCTTCATTTGAAAGTTGATGTACAAGACTTGTATATAAACCTACAAAATGCAACCAAGTTTTGATTGACAAACCCGAAGTCTGAAGTCATGCTAAATGTAGGAAGAATAGTGCTGATCATAATATCACCAGAGGGGCTGGGCGTCCATCATAGAGTGTACTTTTGTATAAAGTTGTGTTCAAATACTATTTAGCTTGAAGTGGCTATTAATTCTTCCAACATAATTTATAAATTAGATTAAGAGTTTTACAATAAACTGTTTCTCAAGTTTGCTTGGCACTCTTGAGCGGCTCTCAGTTCCCAAAGATGAAAATCAGAGTCATAGAAATGCAGGGCTGGAAGCAGGGCCGGCTCTGGCTTTTTTGCCACCCCAGGCAAAAAAGCCCCCTGCTGCCCCCCCCCCCCCCCGGTGGGGAGCGCGGCGGGGGGAGGGCGCCGAGCCCAGCCGCGGGCCCCGCTCTCCCCGACCGGCGGGGAGCGCCGGGGAGGTGGGAGGGCGGCGAGCCCAGCCGTGGGCCCCGCTCTCCCC
>NW_020664540.1:2666497-2702577 GCF_002925995.2 Terrapene triunguis
CGCCGAGAGGAGGGCGGAGAGCCCGCCGCGGCTCCACTCTCCCCGGCGGCAGGAGCGCCGCGAGGAGGACTGAGAGCCCGGCCGGGGCTCCGCTCTCCCCGGCGGCAGGAGCGCCGCGAGGAGGGCGGAGAGCCCGGCCGGGGCCCTGCTCTCCCCGGCGGCGAGCCTGGCCGCGGCCCCGCTCTCCCCAACCGGCCGGAGCGCTGGGAGGAGGGCGCCGAGCCCGGCCGCGGCCCCGCTCTCCCCGGCCGGCCGGAGCGCCGCAGGGAGGGTGGCGAGCCCAGTCGCGGCCCCGCTCTCGGGCCTGAGCGCCGTCCCCCTCCAGGTGCCGCCCCAAGCACATGCCTGGTAGGCTGGTGCCTGGAGCCGGCCCTGGCTGGAAGTCATCAAGTTCAGATCCCTGCACCAAGGCAGAACAAAGTAAATCTAGACCGGGGTCGGCAACCTTTCAGAAGTGGTGTGCCGAGTCTTCATTTATTCACACTAATTTAAGGTTTCACGTGCCGGTAATACATTTTAACATTTTTAGAAGGTCTCTTTCTATAAGTCTATAATATGTAACTAAACTATTGTTGTATGTAAAGTAAATAAGGTTTTAAAAATGTTTCAGAAGCTTCATTTAAAATTAAATTAAAATGCAGAGCCCCCCGGACTGGTGGCCAGGACCTGGGAAGTGTGAGTGCCACTGAAAATCAGCTTGTGTGCTGCCTTTGCCTTTGAAAATCCATTTCAGAGCTTACCTATCCTCATAGTTAGAAAGTTTTTAACTAATATCTCCATTGCTGCAGATGAACCTGATTACACCTTGTGCTACTTTCAGTGGAACTGGAGAACAATTTGTCACTGTCCTCTTTTTAACAGCCCTTAACATATTTTCAGACTGTTATCAGGTCCCCCCTCAGTCTTCTTTTCTCAAGACTAAACATGCCCAGTTTTTTTAACCTTTCCTCATAGGTCAGGTTTTTCTAAACCTTTTATTATTCTTGTTGCTCTCCTTTGGACTCTTACCAGTTTGTCCACATCTTTCTTAAAATGGGGCACCCAGAACTGGATACAGTACTCCAGCTGAGACATCACCAGGATGAGTAGAGGGGGACAATACTCTCATGTCTTACTTACAACACTCCTGTTAATACCCCCCAGAATATTAGACGCCTTTTGGAATTGCATCACATTGTTGATTCATATTCAATGTCATCCACTGTAACTCCTAGATTGCTTTCAGCAGTACTACTGCCTAGCCAGTTATTCCCCATTTTGTAGTTGTGCATTTGATTTTTTTCCTTCCTAAGTGAAGTACTTTGTACTTGTCTTTACTGAATTTCGTCTTGTCAAGGTCATTTTGAATTCTAATCCTGTCCTCCAAAGTGCTTGCAACCTCTCCCAGCTTGGTGGGATTTTATAAGCATACTTTCCACTCCATCATCCAAGTCATTAATGAAAATATTGACTGGTACCGGACCCCTGTGGCACCTCACTAGATACATCATCCCTGTTTGACAGTGAACCCATTACAGAATGATAGTTATGGTGATGCTTTGCTCATATACTATGTAGTGCCTTTCATCTCAGATTATTTTACAAAGATCAGTTCATGAAGTCTCACAAAACCCTGTGAGCTAGGAAAGTACTATTTATTCAGTTTTATGGATGAATAAACTGAGGCAAATAATTTGCCAGTGAGTCAGTGGTACAATGGGAATAGAAGTCAGAAGTCCTGGCTCCCCCTTCATTGCTCTAACTACTGGAAAACAGTCCACAGTCTAAAGGCAAACTGCCGATTTGGCATTGGAGAGTCGCAAAAAACCCTACAAACCTTTTGTAAATACTACTCATGCGTTTGACAGTGGGCAAAATTTTGATATTTCTAAAATTAGCAAGCCAAGCGTTTCATTATAAAACTGGTGAACTCCACTGAATCCATCAATTTCCACAGTTGAATGTTGCCACTTTCACAGCAAAATCTGATTTCAGTTTTCAGCCTGCCAAAACTGCTTGTTTTCACACACAAAAATCAAGGGAAGAACAACATGGATTTGAAAACCAAGTCCCTAACAAAAATTGGCATTTCTGACTTGCCTGCTGGTAAGTAGCCACTTGCTGAAAATAACAGTGTTTGTGACATTGGAAGTATGGGAGTTCAGTGTGCTAAGAGACTATAATAAAGTCTCCATCATATTTTAGTATTGGCTTAATAATCTTTCAAGGCACAGTTCTGATCTCTGACTTGGAAAAGCATAGCTCCGAAGATTGAAATAGTCAAGGTGTTTGAGAGACTAGAAGCAGCTTTCTACTTTAAATTCTTGCTTTTTCAAGATTTGACAACCTTTTGCAAAGCAAGTTCAGTCTGCGATGTGTATCTAACACACCTGTGCTCAAACATAATGAAAATAAGGCATGGGACGAGCAAATGTGGAAAGTTGTAGCCTTACTGTTCTAGCCGGATTCACCTGTACTTGCCTGAAGCTGCTTAATTGATCAATTTGTACAGTGAGACTATTATGAAATTGTAGTCATGTCAACCACCTGAATTTAAGAACAAATGATTACTATTAGGGCTTTCAAGTGATTAAAAAAATTAATCGTGATTAATCGTGTGATTAAAAAATTAATTGTGATTAATTGCACTGTTAAACAATAAGAGAATAGCATTTATTTAAATATTTTTGGATGCTTTCTACATTTTCAAATATTGATTTCAGTTATAACACAGAACAAAGTGTACAGTGCTCACTTTATATTGATTACAAATATTTGCACTGTAAAAAACAAAAGAAATAGTATTTTTCAATTCATCTAATACAAGTACTGTAGTGCAATTTCTTTATCATGAAAGTTGAACTTACAAATGTAGAATTACGTACAAAAAAAACTGCATTCAAAAATAAAACGTAAAACTTTAGAGTCTCCAAGTCCACTCAGTCCAATTTTTTGTTCAGCCAATTGCTCTGAGAAACAAGTTTGTTTACATTTGCAGGAGATAATGCTGCCCACTTCTTATTTATAATGTCACCTAAAAGTGAGAACAGGTGTTCTCATGGCACTGTTGTAGCCAGCGTCGCAAGATATTTACATGTAAGATACGATAAAGATTCATATGTCCCTTCATGCTTCAGCCACCATTCAAGGGGACATGCATCCATGCTGATGATGGGTTCTGCTTGATAACAATCCAAAGCAGTGCGGACCGACGCATGTTCATTTTCATCATATAAGTCAGATGCTACCAGCAGAAGGTCGATTTTCCTTTTCTGGTAGTTTGGGTTCTGTAGTTTCCACATCGGAATGTTGGTCTTTTAAGACTTCTGAAATCATGCTCCACACCTTGTCCCTCTCAGATTTTGGAAGGCACTTCAGATTCTTAAACCTTGTGTTGAGTGCTGTAGCTATTTTTAGAAATCTCACATTGGCACCTTCTTTGCTTTTTGTCAAATCTGCTGTAAAAGTGTTCTTAAAACAAAGGTGCTGAGTCATCATCCGAGATTACTATAACATGAAATATATGGCAGAATGCAGGTAAAATAGAGCTGGATACATAAAATTCTCCCCCAAGGAGTTGAGTCAAATTTAATTAATGCATTATTTTTTTTAATGAGTGTCATCAGCATGGAAGCATGTCCTGTGGAATGGTGGCCGAAGCATGAAGGGGCATACAAATGTTTAGCATATCTGGCACATAAATACCTTGCAATGCCGGCTACAAAAGTCCCATGTTAACGCCTGTTCTCACTTTCTGGTGACATTGTAAATAAGAAGTGGGCAGCATTATCTCCCGTAAATGTAAATAAACTTGTTTGTTTGTGATTGGCTGAATGAGAAGTAGGACTGAGTGGACTTGTAGACTCAAAAGTTTTGCATTTGTTTTTGAGTGCAGTTATGTAACAAAAAAAAATCTACATTTGTAAGTTACACTTTCACGATAAAGAGTTTGCACTACAGTACTTGTATGAGGTGAATTGAAAAATACTCTTATCATTCGTAATCAAAAATATAAAGTGAGCAGTGTACACTTCGTATTCTGTGTTGTAATTGAAAACAATATATTTGAAAATGTAGAAAAACATCCCAAAATAAATACATTTCAATTGGTAGTCTATTGTTTAACAATGTGATTAAACTGTGATTAATCATGATTTATTTTTTTGAGTTAATCGCGTGAGTTAACTGCAATTAATTGACAGCTCTAATTACTACTATTATTTGTACTAAAGTAGAACCAAAGGGCCTCGCCTGAGAGTGGGGTCCCATTGTGCGAGGTCCTTGCAAACATGTAGCAAGAGGCAGCTAAAGTTAATAAGCTAAATAGGCAAAGGGCGGTGGTAGGGAATAGAGGTGAATTGACTTGCCTAAGGTCCACTGCAGCTCTGGGAATACAAACCGGAGCTCCTGACGTCCAGTCAAGGGCCCTCTCCGCTAGACCCTACTGCCTCTGCCTCCATAAGCTATTGCTAAAATAAGACTAAAATACTTAATGCTTCAATTCTACCTAATTGGTATTTATTGTAATTAGCATCAGCTATTACTGAGTCACTTATTATGGGGTTAACTATGTAACCAAACCACAAGAGAATTCCTAGATTTAAACCATTGCTTTGAATTATAGCTGGAAATGAGCTGAGCCTGTGATCCACAACTTGGCAGCTAGCTGGAGTTTCCATGTTGCCTTCAAATTTAGCTCCACGAAGAGCATGTTGCAGCCTGGAGGTCCCCGGGGCTTAGATTGCTGTGGGAAGGCCCAAAAGGAGCGGTTTCAGCCTTCTCCTAGCCTGTCATCGATGGAAAATAGCACCACTCTTGGTCAGTGCTGCTGCCTTGACATCTGGAAGCAGCTGAGAGTCCGACAGGACCCCTTGATTGGGAACTTATAATAATACAAGGCATAACTGCAGGAGCAGATGTTTCTGCTCCCTCCTCTTGCTACTTCCCTCAGCTAACTAGCATCCCCTCTCTTCTCTGGACTGACCTGGAACTAGCTCATCTAAATACCAGTCCTAAACAGATGCTGCTGTATTAGGCAAATACTTTATCAGCAAATCATTTCACAAGCACTGGTTGTTACATATGTTTGAAATAAACAAGACTCCTTCCCTCTGTAATCCCCCAAAGCTGTCTGCCTACATGTCATTGTGTGCATCTTTCAGATCCAAACATGAAATCCAGCCTGTAGAGCTGTTGTAGTGCTTAGACTAGATAGTTATGGGTGCACTAGAAATGCAGATAGGAATACGTGCATTTATGACATTCTCTAGGGGAATTGGGATCTCTAAACCAATGACTGTTTTATGTTCATCTATACTGCATGTAGTTATTTTTACCAGGAACAGAATCATGCATGGAATCGACTTTTCGATATTAAATGGAACTATTGGACCAAGTCTTTGAAAAGTCAGTGGTACATGTGGCTGGAAAAGTGTGAGCTCACTCATGCATCCACATTTACAGGTAAACACCCACACAAAACTTGTCATCCACAGGGCTGAGCAAAATGGGGCAAAGTTCTCTCTTGATATTTGTTCAAATTAAAAAATGAAATTGGATTAGACTGTTCAAAACCCTATTGTGTTCACTTGCACACAGAGCTGAGTGGTTTAACTTTACTAGTGAAAATTTAACTTTACATTCAAATGCTCAAATATCTGACTTAGGAGTAGAGGGAATGCAAAGGTGGCATTAAGTCAATAGGCCAGCCCCCTGGCATAAATTAGAGCAGTCTAAGTGCTGCTCTAACTTGCATCAGCTGTGAATGGCTCCAAAGAACAGCTGTCAGGGATTGTTGAGATGCAGGGACACCCCAAACCTGCCCCCTCCACTGGGACACTGGCTCTACACCAGAGGATCTCCTTGCGGTTGGAATACTCTGGGCTATCTCCTCAGCTGGTATCAACCACCATCAAGTCAGTGGAGTTACAGTGATTTACCCTCACTGAGGATTTGCCCCTCCATCTTTACGGCTGCTTTTTTGCCAATTGGGAAGCCTAAAGCAGCCTCAACACAGTCATGCGTTGGGGTCAGCACTTGCATACACAGTTTATTAATTCTTACCTCATTGATTATCAGATCATATGGGTGAGCAAAATAGGTGCAGTTTCCCTTTAAAGGAATTATTTTTCCATGGGATGTCAATGCTGAGCACAGAAAAAGCCATCCTTCTCCAACTTAAATAAATATGATTTATACAGAGGATGTTAATAATTTAGCTTCCACAAACACTTCCATTTCTTGAAAAGATCTTAATACATCCTTGATGGAATCAGGACACCTTTTCCACGGAGTGTAGTGGATGGATGTAGATGTCATGGGGTCTTTAATTTTCACTTCTTAGATTTATGGAAATTGAGAACCAGGGCTACTCTTTTTCCTTCTGATTGACTTCTCTACAGGGGGTCTGCCTTTTACATCATGGCAAATGGAGTGCTCGGGGAGACAGACATAATGTTCTATTAGCAGCCTCTGTTTAGTGCAACTTTGCTAGTCCTGTGGACTAAATATATTTATACATGTAATTCCCTTATCATGAACTGACGACTAGTACTTACTTGCTTGGAGAGATGTAGTGGAACATGCAGACTATGGGAAAAGGCTTGAAAAGCCAAACACTCCCTGTTTTCTTTCTCTGTCTAACGCTTGAGCCGAGGATCTTTCCTATTAGTTCCAGGATTTTGCTTTCAAAATGGGGAGGGAAAGGGAGCTTCCAGCAGACATGGAGAGCCTCTGATAACTGACTCTATGAAAGAGTTTAATGTAACTCTCTCTGTACAATTTATACTTTAATAGTCCTGAGAAAATTTCAGAGCAAGACTGAGATCAACAGGACATACTCTGAGGAATGAGGTAAGATACAGAGAATCAAGTCATGCTGAGTAAGATAATACAATATAATTCTAATGGAGCATTACATGATGGAGCTACAGGGAGTGTGACAAAATGGCCAATGTTGGTGTGGTGAGTCCCACACTTTTCTTGGTGGAGGGAGGGGGAGTTTGGATGCCACTCCTTGCCCCTGCTTTTGGGGCACCAAGGGCCCCGCTAGTGGTAAAGGAGGGAAGCAGGGAAGGAGTCTGGGTTTGGTCCTCACTCTGAGCCCCAGCCCCTCTCAACCCCTGCAGGTTTCTTACCCTCTTCCCCTGGGTAGAGTTACCCTTGGTCCTTGATGCTGGGGGAGGGAATTTCCCTGCTCTGCTGGGGCAGGGTCTCCCTTCCTCCAGTTCTCTGGTCTTTCAATTCTCAGCAACTGTCAAGGCTGCTTCCCCACTTTGAACTTTAGGGTACAAATGTGGGGGCCTGCATGAAAACTTCTAAGCTTAACTACCAGCTTAGATCTGGTCTGCTGCCACCATCCCAAAGCTAATTCCCTTCCCTGGGTAGCCTTGAGAGACCTTCACCAATTCCCTGGTGAATACAGATCCAAACCCCTTGGATCTTAAAACAAGGAGAAATTAACCATCCCCCCTTCTTCCTCCCACCAACTCCTGGTGAATACAGATCCAACCCCCTTGGATCTAAAAACAAGGAGAAATTAACCATCCCCCCTTCTTCCTCCCACCAACTCCTGGTGAATACAGATCCAACCCCCTTGGATCTAAAAACAAGGAAAAATCAATCAGGTTCTTAAAAAGAAGGCTTTTAATTAAAGAAAAAGGTAAAAATCATCTCTGTAAAATCAGTATGGAAAATAACTTTACAGGGTAATCAAACTTAAAGAGTTCAGAGGACTCTCTCTAGCCTCAGGTTCAAAGTACAGCAAACAAAGATAAACACTCTAGTAAAAGGTACATTTACAAGTTGAGAAAACAAAGGAAAACTAACATGCCTTGCCTGGCTGTTTACTTACAAGTTTGAAATATGAGAGACTTGTTTAGAAAGATGTGGAGAACCTGGATTGATGTCTGGACCCTCTCAGTCCCAAGAGCGAACAACAACCAAAACAAAGAGCACAAAACAAAAGCCTCCCCCAAGATTTGAAAGTATCTTGTCCCCTTATTGGTCCTTTTGGTCAGGTGTCAGCCACGTTACCCAAGCTTCTTAACCCTTTACAGGTAAAAGGATTTTGGAGTCTCTGGCCAGGAGGGATTTTATAGTATTGTACACAGGAGAGCTGTTACCCTTCCCTTTATAGTTATGACAGCAACACACCTCCAAACTCCAATCCTCTCTCCTTCCTCACTCCACCCTGTCTGCCTGAAGCAGGGGGATTTTATTAGGTTCCTGACAGGGCCTTAATTGGCTACAGGTGCTCTAATTAACCTGTATAACCTTCCCTAGTCTACAGGGAACCACGCCTTAATTAGCCTATGGCTTATATATGTCCCCTTGACCACTCTCCCACTGCTCCCTGGCCCATCACAGGTGTATGAGACTAAAAGCAGTTTCAGTCCATTCCAGGCCATCCTTAAGGTGTCAAATTATCTAAAATCCAAGTCGAAAAAGCTCATTGTAGAACCATGGAGGGATGCGTCTCCCCCACTGAATCTAAGAGATGAGATAGTGTAAAGAATTGTGAAAATGTGCCATACTTTGTTTCTTTCTCCCCTCACTCCCTTATTCTGCGTTTGTTTGATTCGTGTCTTGGTGTCCTCTCGTGTGAACACTACCCTACAGAACTGCACAATGGGCATTTGTGATGGTGTGATTGATCTGGTGCAGATTGTGATGGTGCAGGGCATTCACAGTAGCTATCCTGTTCTAGTTGCACCCAATACAACACGTCCACACACCACACTCATTTGCTGATAATGCTGTGTTTGGCTGAACAGAATATCTTGCTCAAAGGACATTGCTTGAAACATGAATCCCACCCAGTTTACCTCAATAACTATAGATTGCTCTCTCTCATATCTTAACCACCTGAAGAAAACTGCAGCTAAGGTGAGCATACGTAACAATCTTCTAAGCAAATTGGCCGGCACTTTGTGGGGAGCAAACACTCAAACTTTCCGATCGTCCCGTTTAGCCCTCTGTTACTCTGCCGCAGAATACTGTGCTCTGGTCTGGCTCCATTCATCTCATGCCAAGTTGGCTGACACACAACGACACTCAACCATGCGCATAGTAACTGGGATGATTTGATCCACACTGGTGCCGTGGCTCCCTGTGTGAAGCATCACCACTCCCTCACACTTCTGTCATGAGGAGGCTACAGCCAGAGTGGTGGAGAAGATCGGGGAAACCTGAGCCTACCATTATACACAAACCTCTTTGTACATCCAAGAGAACGCTTGCTGTGGAGCAGCCCATTGTGGGCTCACCTGCCCTCCCCACATTTCTCTGCAATGTTGATGTGGCATGAAGAAAGGTCTGCAGCTGACATCAGAAACCAGTCTCTTATAGCTGACTGGACCATGTGTGTACCTGGCTTTGATTTGCCATGCTGCTAGTGAGCCCTTCTGAACTAGTTTTGAATGCGCCAGGGTCAATATGCAGCCAACCTTCCTACCTGGGCCAAAGAAAGGATCCAACATTAGGCTCTGGCCAAAGACAATGTCACACATCACTGACGACTTCCCTGATGGTGGTCTGAGGGCTCTACATTTCGCTGATGAGGCTGCTGCAAATTGGCATGGCAAGTTCTGTATCCAATAAGAAGCAAGAAGACTGCACTCATTGTAACTGATACAGTAGCATTGCAGTTCCCATCCACAGGAATTAACTGAGATACACTAGTGTGAGAAGGGAATTGGGACCAATATGCATAAAATATATGTGCTTATATTTGACAAGTGAAGTATCCTATCTGCTATGGAGTACAGAGCTTTAATCAGAGTGGTCACTAGAAGCATATCAGGGGCCTTGTGGGACTATGCTTTGAGGAACAATTGTAGCAATGCAGGTGAAACTCCAGTCTGTTCTATCCATCTAGGTATTGCAACAATACAGTCACCTGACCCAGGATGCAGCAGTAGTGTACCTTGCTGAGAGCAAGCACAAGTGCACCCGTATTGGCAATACTTGTGCGGAAAGCTGGTCAGGAATTTTCTGACAAAGCAGAACTTTGCTGGAAAGTGCTGATTCATAGAACCTGAAATATTTTTGTGGAAGCATCTCGGGTTTGACGAACTTTCAGCAAATCAAAGGCAGGGTTACTCAACGAGAGTAAGGGGATCAGAATCTCTGGCCCTAAATAGTAAGTACAATAACGTCTTCTGAAGTTAAACTTGTTTCCTAGACTTTTGGAGGTTTACGGCTTGCTCTTGCAGGCCGTAAAGAGAGAGAGAAATCATTTCCAAGCTTTTCCTTCAGGCTTTTGAAATTCCACAGGACTGACTAAGGTGTGGTAGTGCTGCAGAGATTCCGGGCTGTAAATGCTGATGCTGCAGAGCTTTTCTGTGCCATGAGGTCACCCTGGAGAATTGGCCTATTTTTTTTTATGGTTGTCCAAAAATCCATTGAAGGGTTTCAACTGGTTTAAATCTCAAAGCATTAACTTTCATCGCCACACAAAATTCTCAGCAGTCGGCCCAGCATTTCTCACTCACTTATATTTAATGAGATTATTGTGGGAAAGAGCATTAACATACGGTCAGAGTCAGAGGGACAAAGGGTGGTACAAACTGGCTCATCTCGGTTTACTTCCAATGGAGTTTCGCCCACTTACACAAGCAGAGAATTTGTCCTGTTAAGATCAATTATATTCTATCGGAGCTTAGAGATCCCAGCTGTAACAAGGGCCTTCTTGTGGTAGGTGCTGTACATACACGTAATAAGAGACAGTCCCTGCTCTGAAGATTGTAGTCTAAAATAGACAAGGCAGATGAAGATATATAGAGAGAAGGTATTATTTAGTCCCTCTCTACATATGAGGAACTGACACACTGAGATTAAGTGACTTGCCCATTTTCCCAAAGGACTCCATGGCTGAGCCAGGAAATGAATTGAGATCACCCGAGCAACCAGTCTGGTGCTTTAACTGCAAACCATCCTTTCTCTTCATTATTACTTCCGAAAACTGCTACCGTCTTTGTATGGAACCTTGGGGGACCTTAACTTCTCAGCTTCAGTCTACCCAGCTGAGAAACAGTGCAGTAATACTTACCGTACAGGAATGTCCTGAGGCTTTGTTAATATTTGTGAACATTGTTGACATCACTGAGTGAAGGGTGGTATATAAAATGTAATGCAAGAATGGTGTTGTAATATCAAAACCAGAGGTCAATATCTAAGGACAGAGGTTAATAGTAACATTCCTATTAATCAAAAATGATCATTGAGATGCTATATCTTCCCCCCCTTAAGGCTGAGTAATAGTAGTAACCCACCAATCATAGTCACTTCAACTGCCGGTTGCTTATGGGCCTTAAAAGATTTTCAGTTAGATATGTCAAACCATGGTATGGTATTTAGAAATTTTCTACCCAGTACAGAATAGACAGGCTGTTGCATAATTCCACATTTATGAAGTCACATTGGCAAATGTAGGCCAAGATATTTTTTTTTTTTTAAAAAGGGTTTTTAAAGTTAGGCCTAAGTCCAAGTTTAGGCACCTATATAATGTGGCCTGATTTCTTTTAAAAGCACTTTTGTGAATCTGGCCACTCAGTTTTTGAAAATCTTCGCCTTGGCCTATGTAGGAACTGGGTAGTGGCAGGAACAACAACAAAGCTTATGTGTAAAATTAGAATTTCAATCAGAAATTTGGGTTCTGAAGTAGAAATGTGCATGTGCTCTCTGAGCTGAACCTGTAAGCTCTCCATGCACAACTCCCCTTCATGCAATATGCATTATTGTCCTTTTTGAATCTCAAGTGTTACCTTAAAAGGTTTACAAGGGCCAAATGTTAAGGCTCTGTTCCTAATTCTTGTTCCACTATCAGCATGTCTCCCATTAGCTGTTGTAGTTCCTGATCACTCAGCCTGTGATGAAGACTGTACCTTCCTTAGGAAATGTTCCTCAGGAACAGATTTGTACTGGAGATAGCAAAGGTGCTTGATTCTTTGGACAGCTTTTGAGGGACATTAGGAACAACAACAGTCTACTTTTACAGATGATCCATCAATGTAGAGGATATTGTAACACTGCTGAGTTATTTATATTGATTAGGCACTCAAGCTCAAAGACAATATAAATCTACAGTCATTGCTTCTAACCATTCCCCCTATTGTAGTTTATCCAGTTTTCGTTTATTGGAATTATTTCCTATATCTTTCACATTTTTCCAGTCTTTAAAACTAAAATCTATAGGAAAACTTTCCAGGTTTCACCATTCTGCTTTCTAAAATGCCAGAATTGGTTAAGCCAGTGGTTCTCAACCTTTTCCATCCCCCACCTCTCTCTTTCGCCAGGAACCTCATCCTAATTAACAATATGGGTGGCTCAGCCTCCTGACAACTGTTTGCAACATCCATGTGGAGAACCTGTCGCTTAAACAATAACTACTCCCATTCGTCCAATCAGATTACTATGGCACAGGATGATAGAGGGACTGATTCTCTGTCACCTCCACCATTAAAGGTGCCTGCATAGTGGATAACATTCATTTCTGGTGTAAACTCCCACTGCTATTAATGGAAATTGCTTCTATCAGTCTGAATTTGATCCCTGGAGTTCTCCCACTTCAGTCCCCAAAGTAATGTAAACCAAACACCCAATTTAACTCTCCTGATGCACCAAGAGAACAAATCGGTTAAACTTTTATTTAAACAACACACTCCCAGATCCAAGGCTGCTGTAAAATAGGTGAGCGCTACGTGTGTCTATAACTAAGGGTGGTTTTATGAGCATACTTTTGTTAAATAAGTGCTCTGATCTTGCCTATTTAGTCTTGAAATTAATGTGTAAAAGATGCCCATGAGCAACCCACAACTGAACTGACTATGATTAGGTGGATTATTACTATTACTCAGCCCAACAAGTTGCTATCTGTTTCATATGCTCCAGCAAATGTTGTAATGCATGCAAGTGGAATAATATGCATGTGGGTTGATGTTAAAAATCCCCTTACAAATATACTGGGACTAGAGAGAGAATATGGACTCATGCGTACAAGTGAATTGCCTGTGTTAGGAAATCAAGTGCTCACTGGCAATTGGATATAAACTCGGACCCGCTCACTGTGACTATTCCGTTTCAAACACTTACTTGTTGTTTACTTCCAGTGTTAGGAAACAGAAACTGATTTATCAGAGCACCATGCTGGTTAAGGAGAGATTATCTGCTGTAGGAGTTTGTTTGAAGTGTTCCAGGCATTTGTCTGAATTACTGTGTGCTGTGCCGAATCCTTTCTAGTCATTAAATATTCAATGTGTACGGTTTTAAAACCTTTAAATGTTTTTTTTCTTAGGGTCAAATCCCAAGGAGAAGTTATGTAGCCTTTTGTGCATGTACATCCCAGAAAGCCAGATAAACATCCCTGGAGTTAAAGTAACCTCCTTGTGTACCCAGCCAGGCAGGGTGGAGAACTGAGAGAGACCAAAAATGAGTTTGAAAACCACAATTTTCTCTTGTGAATAAGAGGAGAGTTGATTGGGAACTATCGTGTCTCCCTCTGTCTACTTCCCTCTGCCACAGTGCTCCTGGAGATCCCATGTCACGTAAACGTCTGGGCCCAGGACTGGGCTCCAGCGGTATCTTACAGTATGGTACAGTATGGTACATGTTTTGATAACTGAGTTAAGTTTCAGGACACAATTTATCACTGGCTGGCGGAGAAAATAGATCCATTTATAAATGTTCATACTGTGTTTAGCTAACAAGACAAATCCTTTTTAATCCATTATTTCCGCTGTTTTTAGAAGCAGTTCTAAACTGCAAGACCCAGTTTGTTATCAGAGTGTAAACAAGCCAAACTTGCAGCTGCGTAGACTGTAGGGGTTGGAGAAAAGTAGAAAACCAGCCTTCTCTGATTCTACAATGGAGAGGAGAGCTGGAAGGCAGCTGCATTCAAAGCTGTGGGAAAGGCTAGGGGACTATATATTTGCTGATGGGAATGGCAAATCCTTTGGCATGTGATGGCTGGGGAGCCAGCCATTTGTGTTGGAAGCAGGCATAAATTAAGACAAGATAATGAGAGAAATGCTAAAATGTTGCAGCAGCATGCAGCACATGCCTTCTGGGTAATTTGGCTAGATGGTACCCCATATGAACCAGCTTCCATTATTTAGTCATGGATGTCACTGTATAATGTTGCCCTCACCCAGTTATACTTGTTGTGGTCTCTGTGTTGCCCAATTTGGTGCAGTGTTGTCTGTGCAGTGAAGCTCACAGCTAATTGCATGAAAGGGACTGATATGCTGCATGGCCACAGAATGGTTCTGGAGACTCCGCCATCACATGGGCACTATGATCCTCTGGTTACAGAGGGTGTTTTGATCTGCATCTGATTGTACTGATCCATTTTGACCTGGTATGTGGGTACTGATCTATGCAGTACCTTATATCTCAGATGATTGCTTGGATCTTTTTGCTTAGGTCAGGGCGTCTGGGTAGTTTCTGAGTTGCACATGCCCATATCTCCTGGGAGAGCTGTGGAGAGCTCCTGTGTGTTGCCTGTACTTGGATCTGGGTAGGTGTATCTTCTGGCTCCTGCTGCTCCTTCTCTGCTAGACTTTGGTGGGTACGATATATAGAGCAGCAGATTAAGGGATATGATAGACAATCCCTTCCCGCCCCTCTGACTTGCCCACTGTGTTGGTTGTGTGGGGATGAACACATGTCAACATGGGGAGGGAGGTGTAGTGGCTGATTCCTGGTCTTGCTGTGAATGTGGAGTTGACTTTCTGTGCTGCCATCACTTAGCAGAGTAACCAGAAACATTCCAACGGTGACCATATTTGCCGTGCATCTCAGTACTGAATTAAGTCCTTTATGTAATTTGTAGCCCACAAGCTGATGCCATGTTTCCTCCCCCTATGCTGTTATAGTTCGCAGAGGAAAGTTGCTGAGTTTCGTTGTTGAGCTAATATATAAAATAAATAAATGAGACTGAATTACTGTGGGGACTTTGCTTATTGACATAAGCTAGTGAGTAAAGCATTTTGGACGAGAGCCATTTGAACTCTAGCTCGCAGCAAACACTGGAGGTTTATATGAATCCCAGTTACAGGCCCAGTAATTAACTTTTGTGCGTTTTCCGGGCACGCTGCACCGAACATTGTTTCTCCAATAATTATATTAATACACAAAACAATGTAACTGATGTTAAGGTTGGGACGGAAGAAAACAGAAGGCTTTACACCTGTTGACAATTTTAATACGGACAATGCTGAGATTGGCACTGAAGCACATGGTCCGAGCACAGGCTAGGCCTAATGAGAAGATTTCAAGATGGAATGGAGTACCCAAGCTTTTTGGTGCCGACCCTGAATCTGGATCTGTTACTCAGCCCCCTCTGGCCATGTGCAGTCCCAGCTCTAAATTAAATACCCAGAGAAACAGGGTTTCTTCTGGAGATGCTGACACAGTCTTAATGATACAGTGCAACTAGAACAGAATAGCTTCTTGTCGAGCCAGCTTTTTATTTTTTTATTTTTTTTAATTACAGTAGTGCCTAAGGCCCCCATCAAAGATCAGGCCCCATTGTATTAGGCCCTGTATCAATGCATAGTGAGAGATGGTCCCTGTACCAAAGAGTTCACAATCTAAATAGACAAGCCTGACAAAAGGCGGGTGGGTACGCCATTTCTAGTTTGTTTCCTCAAAGTCCCCCCCCAAGGTTCAGCAACAGAACCCATGTCTCCTGCCTTCTAGTCCCCCCATTATCTTATCCACTGGATTACACCACCTTCCAGGGTTCTGGGCTACCCATTTGCCAAGTTCTTTCACATTTGAATCTGAATGATGAAATAGGAGCTATAATTCTTATGGCATTCCAACCATACATTCGTAGTCGTGAAACAAAAATTAAAGGCCAGAGATCGGGATTTAGAGGCATTGAAGATACTCTGGCTGATTGAAAGAAGGTTCCTTCATGCTTGGATTTTTGTCCTCTTTGAACACATTACAGAACGTGGCTTGGCATGATGATAAAGCTGTTGAGCTGAAACAAAGACGACAACAAAATGGCACTTAAACAGCCTGAAGAATAACCATTCAGTGCATAAAACCCAACTAATGAAGTGTGTGAATCTAATGTCTGAGTTAATTTTCAATCATATTTGTTTTAAATCAGCTGGTCAATATATTTTAATCATGTTGTATACTATCAAACAGTCAAAAATCAAAATAAACTGCCTTTTTAAAAGATGAATTCACTTCATTTGCAAAAATGTACTTAGTGTACAGGAATTTTGATTTTTGTGGGAGCTCTGAACATTCATTTAAATAAGATTTCCATTTGTATTACATTAGAGTTGACAGAGGGGAAAAATGAATAGCCATCTGCTAATCAGTTTATTTCTTATAATGAGAACAAAGCTGCAATTTCACTAATCTAAAGGGCGCAGAGAACTAACTTTGTGGGGAGCGAGTTTCTTGCAGTGCAGAGAGCTCAAGACCAATTTGCAGGCAATAACAGTTTGCAAAGGTCCTAAACTGTGAGGCAATGATGCTGGTTGAGTGGGCTAACCCTGCTCTCATTGAAGTCAGTGGCAGCACTATCCTTGATTTCAGTTTGTCAGCATCGAGCCTGATCTGTGAGCAAGAGCTTCTCCTATTCTAGTTTTAGCTCGGGCTAAATGTTATAGGCCAGATTCTTGTTTACACTAGGGTTTCTCTATACCAGGGATTCTCAAACTGGGGGTCGGGACACCTCAGGGGGTCGTGAGTGTATTACATGGGGGGTCGCGAGCTGTCAGCCTCCACCCCAAACCCTGCTTTACATCCAGCACTTATAATGGTGTTAAATATATAAAAAGTGTTTTTAATTTATAAGGGGGGGTCTCACTCAGAGGCTTGCTATGTGAAAGGGGTCACCAGTACAAAAGTTTGAGAACTACTGCTCTACACTGCTCTGGCCTTAAGATGGGAGTAAATTATATTGACACTACCTGAGTAGTGTAGACGAATCTTAGTGTAAAGCAAGTTCCCTGCCCTACTACTCCAGGTAATACTCACCCGAGGCTCTCAAAGAGTTTTACAAAAGTTAATTCTTGCAACGCCCCTGTAATGTTGTTATATCAATTTACAGATGGGTAAGGTGATGTAGGGGTCGTTTTGTTTTGTTTTATCCAGCATCCCATAGCTTGTCAGTGGCAGAGCTGGGAACTGGAGAGAATGTCATCTCTGCCTAGTTAAGATTACAATAAATTGTAACAGAGAGCTGGCCAATAAACATAGGCATGGCCAATGCTCTGCTACAGGCACATAGCTTCTTAGGAGACAGTCAGGAAAGGCTACCTAGCGGGAAAGTTGTGTCCTCTGCCCTCCAGGCTGCTGAAAGCTGGAAAGGCCTCTGGTGGCTGGGATGAAGTGCTTTGGGTTGCTCTGCATCTCTTTGTAATAACAGAGCTGGCCGTGAGGAAACAGCCAAAATGGAGTGTGAACTTTAGTCTACCTTTCCTGGCTGGTGTACCTGCCCACTGGCTTACAGGAGCCCTCAGCGATAGTCACTTGTGTCCGGTGTTGGGGGTAAAATGGTACGCCTTGGTTCCATTGTAGGTCTTATTGGTCTCTAAATTAGAACAAGAAAAGGTATTTGAGAGGCAGCATGGTCTAGAGGCTGGGGCACCGGACTGGCACATAGGATACCTGGCTTCTATTCATGGCTCTGCCACTGACCGATGCTTCACCCCATTTCCCCTCCCACCCTCTCTCTGTCTTGCCTATTAGGACTGTAAACTCTTCTGGACAAGGAATGTCTCAGTATGTTTATACAGTGCCCTCCCCAATAGGGTAGTGATCTTGTTGGCTGCTACAGTAATATAAATCATGTTTTTGATTGCTGTCTGGCTGGAGTAGACGTTTTCCTTGTAAACGTCAAGTAACCGATTAAATGGATTTGAAGTTTCCATTTGTTAGAAATTAGTCCTTTGGCACATCTGAAAAACACACTTTTTCGGTCATCTCACTTTACGTTGGAATGATTCATGCACTTAAAGACTTTCCAAATGTAGCAATAAGCACACAGTCATAAGTAAGGCAGTGGGGGAAAAGAACAATTAAAAATACATTGCTCAGCTCTATTGTCTCTATCTCAATCTGCAAAGCTGGTGTTGAAAGTTTGCAGTGACACTGAAAAATTTCAACTTTCAAATGCTGTAAAGCACCTGCCAACATGCTGGTGCAAGGAACCTTCCAGCTTAAAAGCTCTAGTGGGTAAAATTTTTCTGCCAGCAAGTTGATAGAAGCCACCACTTTCCTTGCCAGCACACTGTGCAGGGAATTGCTTTCTAGCTCAACTCCTACAACCGTTACACTTTAGCAGCGAAAAATGTATGTGCTGAACCGTTACCATAGTGACCTTGCACAGGGTTGCTCCCATTACCGTCCCCAGGCAGAATCAAATGTGAGTTACTGGACAGGTCCCTTCTCAGATGAGCCAGTCCATGTGATATGCTTCAGATTCTGAAGGGCAACTGCAAAACGCAGAAGCTCATAGAAACAAATGCTTGCAAGATCAGCATCGGTCCGGGATCAGTTTCCAAGCATCACATGGCCTAGAGCAGATGGGAGGGAGTGTGGGCCCAGGATTTCACACTTGCTGTTGGATGGAGGGAGGATGGTGGCATTTGGGAGGGAGGTAGGACCACACACAACTCAGTCCACGAAGTCTTGGGTACAGACGTCATTATGACCTGCTGTTGTTTAATTGCATGTAATGCCATTTCACATGAATATTTCTGCACAGAAAATAAATCAACCCATAGTTTTCTGCCCATGACATTTTGCATGATGATTGCGATGTATACCCTAACACATGAATACTTTGGGGGAAAGATGAAACCTTGTGATCTGAACGGTGCTCAGTTTTTTCTTACACTCAGCTGCCACTAATCTCTGTGCTAGAAATAAAGTCTGGGGTGCTGGTGCTGTAACTTTTACCAAAGACAGAAGCTGGTGAGCCTCCAAGTCCAATTGTTGTCTATCTGCATCTTATCAGCACCAGCTGGACAGGGTCTGCTGTCAGACACCGTGGACAAGAGAACCCTTCCTTATTTTCATCTGGAATGGGGAGACGACCAGAGAAATAATCAAGATTCATAGAGTTCAAGGCGAGGAGGGACCACTATGATTGTCTAGTCTGATCTCTTATATTACATAGATCATAGAACTTCCCCAGAATAACATCTACATCCAGATTTGGTGCCTCAAGCACATCTCTGCATAGAATGCTTTTGAAGATCTGCAGCTTTACAACATGGGGCCAGATTTTCAAAGAAGCTCAGGGCCAGGTTTTCAAGTGCCCAACACCCAGCCACTGCCATGTGAACTGGTCAGATTTTCAGCACTCTACCCACTGAGAACTTGGAAAATCTGGTCCCAACTGAGAACTACTGAAAACCTGGAGAGAGAGAGAGAACAAGCTGCCCATGTCAGCTAGCTGCTCTCCATCACACTGTGCTGTGGAACTGGAGAACTCCTTGGAAGAACTGACAAAGGTTTCTTGGACAGTTGTATTGTCTGCCCTTAAGGCTATGGAGGAGCAGTAAAGAGTTAAAAACCGTACCCCACAAATTGTCAAGCTGGAAGTCTCCCGTGGGTATTTACATAAGAATCTGCTATGAGTAAGCAAGGAAACTTGTTTCTTGCTGAAACTGAGAGTGTGGAGATGCTCTCACAGGCACTTGTTAAGGAAAATTCACTGCTAAGCAGAAAGCTGAAGACTTTGGAGAATCATTTTATGAGCAACAGCTTTTGGGTATTGAGAATCAAAGAAACTGCTGAGTTCATGTAAGGTGTGTGGAATTTATTAGTAGCCTTGCTAGAAAGACTATATTCCGCCACCTATTTTTATTCAGGACTTTCTCATTGGTTTCAATGGAGATTTACATACATGGATCAGTGACATGACATGACCTTAAAATCATGGAGGATTTAACTGTGGATATTGCAAAAGAAGAGTCTCTTCAGATGTTTATTGCTGCCTTTTGATAATCAGTAGGTAATTTTCCATCTGATTCTGTAATTACAACAGGACTTTTTTTTTTTTTAATTCCCAGCAAATGTCAATCTTAGTAGATTAGGGGAGGCAAAGATGGTTATCGATAAGAGAGGCTGAGCCATATAATCTATTTAAAATATTCTAGTTTGTGTTTCGTCTCAAGTGTCAACATTTTTTATTTGTCAGCTATCTGTACTCAACTGTTAAATGATGTATAAGCAAAAACTTATTTACTTTGGTTTTGGTTCCAAAAGTCCCAGCTAATTCTGTAACTATAAGTTGACATAACGCAATGTGACACAATTTCCTGCTTTGCCCTGTCTGGACTGGAACGCTTTCCCCCCCCTCTCCTTTGCTACCCAATTTTAACTGTTTCTTCATGGCTATTGTTCATGCAACTTGAATGCAGCCATTCATACGATCCATGTAAAAGAACCTAGCAGCAATCCATTTCAAAAAGAAGGAAACTTACCCAGTTAGTTATCAATTAAGGTTTGGATTTTCTAGTGTGGACTGACTTCTTCACTGCAGAAGTCTTTCCCTTTTACCTCCACACTTTTATTGACTACATATTTTTACTATGTTCCTAAAAAATGAATTGGTTGAATGAATTTCAGGGAAAAGAGACGTTCCGTTAAATAGTCGCTAGAGATGGTTCCAAGTCAATCCTCCTTGACCCAGTTCTGAGCAGTCCTTGAACTTTAGGAAAGATCCAGTCATGATTATGTGTGGCTTGACCCTCTCTCGGTATTGGAACAAACCAACGTACCAAATACAAACAGCCATGAACTCGGGGAAAGTTTGGATCTAGTTCTTGAACTGAACTCTGTCACTGAGACCCATACTGAGGCTAGTATTTATTCCATTCACATGCATTCTTACCCTGCAAGGTAAATGTGTGATCTTGTCTGGAGTCACTCTAGTGTCCCACCATTGGGCTGTCAACAGGTGAGGAGATGGGACTCAGGGATACATATAATCTGGCCCTAATGGAACTGATTAACCAGCAAGTCACACAGCAGTTCTGCCAAGTCATCCACATAGAATCTATACTCAAATATGCATCAAACCATGAGGTTTGGCAGGACTGCTAATTCTAACTGCTCAAGTGTATTTTCTGCATATTTGAGTAGACACTGGATTTTTGCACTGTTCTTTTGGCATATTCTTGTCATCCATGTTTAGCATAATCTACTTGGTGAAATTTGGAAGTCTTTGAATTGTAGCTCTGAGAGAATTCATTGCCACACCAATTAAGATTCAGTAATATATTAGATAGTCCTCTCCTTACAAGGTTCCATTTTACTATCAGTTTAATGTGCATGTGGTAATTATCTATTTTGGGGTGACATTTAATAGACTGAAGTTCATTGCTGCTCATTTCATCCTTTTGTATAGGGGCTGCTGGGAAAGAACCTGCACTTAACATTTTGGGATCTGACAAAAGAGGAGAAAATTATACCCCTTGGCTATACCCTTTTGATCTTGTATTTTTACCAAGGTGAAAACAAAGTGTACGTCAGACATAGGATACAGAGTGTATTTGGGATCATTGCCTAGTTTGTTTTACAGTTCCCTTTGTGTTCATTTTGAGTTTGGACTTTGTTAAAAGAAATAATCCTAATCCTTAAAATTCTGATCAGAGAAGCATTTCTTTCATGCAGGATGATTTTGTGTGTGTGTGTGTGTGATACTTGGCCACATCCTTTCCTGGACCATTTTGCTTAGACTCCGCAGTTATAGTTTTGCGGCAGCTGGCAATGCAGTTCAGTGTTTGGGGCTTATTGGAAGTAGATCTGAAAGGCTCGGTGTACATTAAATCCAATTATATACCTGGATTTAAAATCTGTTTGTAGGCGAATTAAAGGATTTGGGAGTCTTCCATTTCATATAAAGAGTATACTAACACAATGGCACCAGTGATTTTAAATGAGTGTATTTAGTAAATATCTAAAGAGTTATAAGAAAATTAGGGGCCTGATTGTCCTCTAATTTACTTTGGTATAACTTGGGAGTAGATGAATCTGACCTACTTTTGTGCCCATCCTCAACCATCACATATGAAGAGCATGTTACAGGAATGAGCTTAGCCTAATAACACCCGTGGGAGGTGGGGATGTACTACTATAGACAGGGTAGTGAGGAGCAAAGAGATAAAGTAACTTGCTCAAGATCACAGAAAAAGCTTGTGATAGAGCCAGGAATTGAACCAAGGTCTCTTAAGTCACAGGCTAATAGCTGAGCCACAAGACCAGCCTCTTTCAGCCTGGAGTTATGTTGGTGTAAATGAGAGGAGAAGCAGGCCTACTGTATCTAAAAATGGTGTAAAATACCTTTTCTGGTCTTACAAATTGCATTGTGTCTCAAATGCTGCAAACCCTCCCGCAGTGCAGGTAGCTCACACAGTCCTGTGGAGCAAGAAAGCCCTTTCTGATGAAATATACATCATAAAAAGGTGAGAATAAAAGAGGAAAGTGCAGCTCACACATTTGCAATAAGAAGGCTTGAAAGGGACAAATTACAGCAAGCCTTTTCTCTGTCTGGGAACAAGCTATGCAGCAACAGGAAGCTCTTGCAAGGGATTTTCTTTTGCCTGGTGAGAGGAGAGTGGGATTGGGTTTCCACACACAGAATCAGTACAGTGGCTTGGAGAGCACTGGTGAGAAATACAGCTTTAATATTTTTTAGTCTAGCACAACGTCATTAAGAAGATGCGGTCGCCTAATATTTTCAGACTATCCAAAAATGCATGTTAAAAAAATTGGCTTCTGAAAACGAGTCCTAGGTCCAGATTTCTGTGGAAGAAAACCTCAGGCCAGATCCTCAGCTGGTTTGCATCAGTGGGGCTCCACTGGCGTTGGTAGGGCTATGATGATTTACATTAGCTGAGGATCTGGCCTACTGATGTTTCACTGGCACTGTCTGAAGCCTTATGATATAATTTATAGGCCAGATTCAAAGCTAATGTGACTTGATTTAGCTTGGTTGATGTCAATGCAGCTACACCTATTTCAACCATTTGAGGTTCTGGCCCTACTTTCTTAAAGTAATGTTGTGTTCTCTTTTCCAGAATTGTTTTTAGTGGTGCACAGCCAGTGAACCCCGCTGCTGAAATAAAGGGCAGAGGCTCAGCTGGTGTAGATCAGCATAGGTCTACTGATGCCGGTGGAGCTATGCAGATTTACATCATTGTAGACTCTGTCTCTAAGTTTTCATCTGCTGATCGTCTATTTTAATAACCTATTAGGTGAATAAAACATGAAGTATTAAAAGTGACCGCCGATTGCAGCAGACGTGGCACATAGGAGCTTTATTTCCACTTAGCACAAATATATCTGGCCTGAATACTCTCCAGAAAGAATTGTACCCAATTCTGTTGACTTTGAGAAGGCAAACTATAGATGACAATAATCCATGCTGATTAAAAAACCAGACTGGGTGGATCTAGTGCAGCGTGCCCTGCACCCAGTTCAGCTGAAATGGACATAAATAAAAGTAACTAATTTTTATAGCCCACCCTAGATTTGCTTTAGCGACGGAGGTTTTTGGTAAGTAAGCAGTGTCTGGTTTTGGAGCAAACCACTGTACTGTAGATGGAAGATCAAACACTTTTCTCCTCCAGTAAGAAAGTTGGTTATTAAAACGTTTCTTCAGAGTAGCTTGTCCCTGTCAGAAATCGAAGGTCATAAAGGAAGAAGTCAGAGTTTATTTACTTCCACCCTGCTGCTCTAATTAAAGGGCTGAAGCCTGTTAGTTCCATTTGATTCTCTCAATAAGCCCCTACAATTTATTCTGAAGAAGGAAGGAGGAGGGGAAGTAGCCACATCCTCCTGATAGTGATCAAAGAATTTAAAGATCTCCGCAATCTGCTTAGTTTTTATCTGCTTCACTCAGGACAGAGCAGTTCACAATTAAACAGATGCATTTAAACAGTAACCCCACACCTGACTCAAACAGAAGGAAAGGTAGGAAGGAATTATGGTGATGATGTGAGTTAAAGAAAGAATTGACATTAAGTGTGTGTGTTTTGGTACTGAACGTCCTTGTGTCTCTTTTTAATGGGGAAAAAAAATCAATCTGGGAATTTTTGGAAATGTGCATTATTGACCTCCGCAGCCGCAATACATGGTAGCTGCTCAATGCATTTTTACTTGGCTAAAATGGTGCTTTGGAGGGGAAAGGGATACAGCGTACAAGTAAAGGGTCCAGACAGAAACAGGCTGATGATATAGGGCCGGATTCTACAATATATTAAGGTCTCTTTGTGCTGCCGGATTGGCACAAAGGGACCTTACAGTGATCCTGAAGGGACAGCTGATGATTTCTTCAGCATAGGAGAAAAACCTCAGCAGGTGGAAAGCCAGCATAGATGGTTCTATGCCACCCCCGCTGGGGTCCCACAAGAGCGGTGGTGATTACGGGCCAGACTGCGGAGGGAGAGAGTGCATGATCTTCACCAGTGCAATGGTGCTAGGGGATGATTGCAGGCTGGCAGAAGTTAGATCAGCTCTAAGGCTGGTCTAACAAGTACTGAGTCCTAGGATCCCCCTCTCCTTAGCTGCACCGGACTCTTCTCCAAAGTAGTTTAGGACTGAGTTCTTTACTTCCCAACAGCACAATTGCATAGACCGGCAAGACTGAATGCATGTGATAGGAAATGAATTAAAGTGATACTTTTTTTACACAGTGCACTCACTGCCACAAGATACCACTGAGGCTAAGCTCTTAGTAGGCTTCATGAAAGGATTAGACATTTATGTGGACAATGAGAACAACCTCAGTTTCATTAGATAGCATCAAAATGTTGTATTCCCTGAAAAATTAAGCACTAAGGCAACCTTTAATAGGTGGGGGTTAAAAAGAAACTTCTCCTTTGGGCAGGTTATTCCATAACTGTCCATTATGAGGTGCCAGCGTTGGAAATTTCGGCTGTCCCTGTGCAGAGGGCCAGCACAAAACAGGGTGAACTTCTCTCTAGTCGGAGTCAGAGTAGGAATTAAAACTCAGATCTCTAGCTCCTACTCATGTGCTCAGGCCATTAGACCACAGCCATAGATAAGAAACGTGCAGAAAAGGATCTTAAGAGCCTAGATTGAAAGACTGACAACATGGGCCAGGTCCTCAACTTGTGCAGCTCCATTAACTTCAGTGGAGCTATCAGCGTTGCCAGCTGCTGTGACTTTTAGCACAAATCTTGCGATATTTAATGTTTTCTTAAGGCCCCAGCTCCTGAAGTCAAGAGAATCTCTGCTTGCTTTTTTTTTTTTTTTAATGAAAGTTTCTAACCCTCATGGTTGTGAAGAAAAGGTTAGAAATGTGACTGCATACCCTAGAGACTTTATTATTTACTTTACTTATTTTCACAAATTCAGGAGATTTTTAAACCAGTCTCCTAATTTTTGGAGAGCTGACTCATGGTTTTTGAATGCTTGGAGCAGGCAGTACTGATTACTGCCTTACTACTACTACTAATTTACACCAGCTGAGGGTCTGGACAGTGTGGCTTCCTAATTTGTGTAGCTCAAATCTTGCCCTGTTTCAACCTTTTATTCCCCCTTCAAAATATCAAAAATTAGCGATGTTGTTCACTGTTTGCATGCCAGCTTCCATTATTTAAATTAAAGCCAGTTTTGAGAAGAACAAAATTGCACCATAGAATTAAACTCGTTATATTTCTTACAACTGCCAAACCTCCAAATCCATTATTATTATTTAAATTGGTAAGAAAAACATTGTGTATCAAATCTGAGCTCAGGGAATTTTAATGGATGACTTAAAGCCCTGAAAATAGGGGTATATAATGAAGACCATTTAACTATGGAGTCGTGATCCATGATGCTATATAATACCTTAAAAATATTTAGGGCCAGGCTGTTGGATAGCAACAGACTTAAGACGTTCAAAGATTTGCCTTTTATTCTGCTTTGGTGGAATCTTTTTTAAGTCAAAATTGCTCAGAGGGAACGTGTACAGCACCGTGGAAGTAAGTGGAGCCCAATCAGTACATATCTAGGTAACTACGACAGGCATTGCAGCATCTCACCTATTATTTTAATTTGGGTGGGAAGTATAAAGCGTGCAAGGATGCCCAAGCAGCACTGCCAAGCAATCAGGACCGGCTCCAGGCACCAGCACAGCAAGCAGGTGCTTGGGGCGGCCAACGGAAAGGGGTGTCCCGTCCGGCTCTTTGGCGGCAATTCAGCGGCGGGTCCCTCACTCCCTCTCGGAGGGAAGGACCTGCCGCCGAGAAGCGGCGGCGGTAGAGCTGCCGCCAAAGTGCCGCGCCAATTGCGGCTTTTTTTCCCCCCCCGCCCCTTGGGGCAGCAAAAGCGCTGGAGCCGGCCCTGCAAGCAATGTACTTCTCACATGTGGGGTGGTGAAAGGAACGCTCCTACAATAAGCAAGCATATTGCAGCGGGGTAAAGGCAAGTTGTCTTCTAGGCGGTGCCTATAAACCTTGTTAAATGCTGATGTTCTGTCCTTTTAATTAAAACAAGCTGGCATTTATGGTCTCATGTAATCAAGAAATGGAAGATTTTATAACCTCTTTTTATCTTCTGACATGTAGTGAAGGAAAATATTACTCTGCTTTTACCCAAGCACGTCATCTGGAGGAAGGAAAAGTTTGTCCAGTTTTTACATGCATGTGGCTTTTCATTGTTTGCCTTGTTTGCATGAACTCCAGCATTACCTGACTGTATCCACTTTTGAAGTGAGCCTAATCATATGCTGTTAGGTGATGAGTACCAATCTTCCACTGGTCTGTGTATAATAAACCAACTGTGCATGCATTGTAATGGCATGTTTAGCTGAGTGGTCTTACTCATTTTGTTGTGCTTCCTTCGCTGCTGGTAGTTTCAGGCTGCTATTACGGGATGCATTAGCTAGCACATGAATCATTCCCTTTCCCATGCCCTGTCCGTACTCCAGGCTTTGCACTGGAGTGAAATGATCGTCTGCAATGCTTTCATGTGCATGATTTCTTACTATAAACAGTATTTCACATTCCAGTGTAACCTCTGTTTTAAATGTTTTTTCTTTTTAACATTCAGTGCAGTATTATATTCATACATTTTTTTCATGGTGGTTTTTTTTTTTTTTTTTTTTTTAGCTTTTATGCCCACAGTTATGTTCTTTTCAAGAGATCCACAGTCACTACTCTAACAATGCCTCAGGCTCAGCATTGCTCCATGGACTAAAGAGTTGCAAGTTCAAAAATGGATTCTTGATCTTTGGGCTGGCAGAGATTTCAAATGTCACACAGGTGGCATGTTCTGTCTCAAGGGAAGCAGTTGCCCTATATTGTGTGGGGATTCCCAGTGATGATTATGAATGAAGGGAGAGTAACAGGTCTGCTCTTCAGCGAAAATCACAAAGAAATGTAAACGGGAGGGAAAAAACAGTTATTGAAAGCACACAGCAGGTAAAATGTGATCCTGGTGACTGGTGGAGTGAGTTTTAATGTATATGGTAGCCATTCAGTCCAGGGGATTTGTGTTCCTTGTGGCATAAGGATAAAGCAGAACTAAGTGAAGTGATGTTGTGTTTCAAAATATAGGGCCTCATTTTCCTTTTACTCACAGCAATTTTATGCTGGTACAACTCCACTGATTTCAGTGCAGATACTCCTGATTTATACCCCTGTGAATTAAAGGCGAATTGGGTCCTTAGATCTTTATTTGATCCTAAAGTCAGATTTTTTTAAAACCATTCCTTAGAGATATGCTAAAAAGTAAATACTCCAAACCTCCAATATCAGCAGTGTTTTATTTTTACCATCATGAGCAAACTGCGGTTTACATTCTTTATGGCCTGGGATTGAAGAATGCAGTGAGCTGCATGGAATCGCTAGTTGCTGCTATCAAAGTATAAGAAGTTTTTCATTAAGTCCTGAAGGTTGTTTAAAAGTACATCTTTCTGTACGACAGGAAACTGGAAAAGCTTTTTTTAAACAAGTAACAAAACAAGTAAGCAAACTAACTACCCCTCCCAACCTCTTCAACGGTTCTGTTGACAACTGTTCCCTTTCTCAAGAGTTCTTTGGTCTAAAAGTGACACAGCCTATAGCTATGGTGAGGGTTTATCTTTACACTGGTGCTAGTCCTCTTCAGAGCTGGGGTTGGGGCTGATGGGGCTTTTCCCTGAGCTAAGATGCAGAGTTCTCCTCCCATCCCCTGATTGCGGGTGTGGAAAGGCCAACTGTGTGGTCTCTCTCTTCATCACCTTGGCTGAATTCTAAGATGGAATTAGGGAGACACTCTGTCGGGCTGTGGGTCCACATGAAAAGTGACCTGCAAAGAATTAAAAACACCATCACCCTGGACTAGTGCTCTTTGTTGCTTCTTTATGGTGGATGAAGAAGGCTGGAAGGAGGGTGGGGTAGCCTGAGTAACATGAGTAATATCAAGTCTAGACTGGCTGGTTTTGGTGAAGGAGGTCTGCAAGGTCTCGGGGATGTTTATTGTGAGCTCTTAACACCACACGAGACTCTTGGGTAACAGCTAGAGAAACAGGGAGACCCTTCCCTCCTGTTCTTCTGTTGGGGGTAGGCCCGGGTCATGGAATCCTAAGTGACAGGTATGATCTAGTGGATTGAAAACAAAGCTGGGCGTCAGGAGACTTGGGTTCTGTTACCTACCCTGACACTGTAATCTTGGGCAAGTCATTTAACCTCAGCTTCCTCATTTGAAAAATGAGGAAAATAATATGTCCCCACTTCTGTAAAGCGCCTACTCTCCTACACAGCCACGTTAGGCAAATCAAAATCTCCTCCCAATCCCCTTCCCACTTTCCTCAAGCCCTGTGCTATTCTCACGCAGGGTTTTTAAATGTGTTTTAGGTTGACATGAACTGTGTAAATTTACTTTGCTACAGAGTTGGAGCCTTAGACATTAGAACAGTTTATAGTATCCCACAGAACGAGTCTTTACACACAAACTTTCTGCAGTGCTTGCCAGAAAAGAACCCTTTAAAAGTAACATACTGGATACAAGCTTAAAAGATCATAATGATTTGTAGACTAGTGGAACTGTTCTAAACTGGAGGAAAGAGGAATTTCCCATTAATGGGCGATTGGGGGAGGGATAGCTCAGTGGTTTGAGCATTGGCCTGCTAAACCCAGGGTTGTGAGTTCAATCCTTGAGGGGGCCACTTAGGGATCTGGGGCAACAACAGTGCTTGGTCCTGCTAGTGAAGGCAGGGGCTAGACTCACTGACCTTTCAAGGTCCCTTCCAGTTCTAGGAGACGGGATATCTCCATTTATGTAAATATTGACCACCTCTAGTTGCTGTTCCTTTCCCATATCCAGAAGAATGTATCATTCATTCTAGGTGCATTCCACAGTTAATTGTACCTGTTTCACTCACACTCACTCTCACTCATGCCTGTCACCCCAATCGGGGTATGGGCCGCCAACCACAGATCTCCAGAGTCCTTTATCCTGGGCCATTTGCTCTAGCTGGTTCCAGGTATAGCCCATTTTTATGCTATCAGCCTGAAGGTTGCGTCGCCAGGTGTTTCTTGGACGGCCTCTTTTCCGCATGCCTTGGGGGTTCCACAACAATGCCTGTCTAGTGATGTTGGTTGGCTGCTTGCGTAGTGTGTGTCCTATCCAACCCCACCTTCTCCTTCTAATTTCTTCCTCTGCTGGAAGTTGACGGGTCCTCTCCAAGAGGTAGATGTTGCTGATGGTGTCTGGCCAGCGGATCTGGAGAATCCTTCTAAGGCAACTATTTATGAAGGTCTGGATCTTCCTGGTGGTTGTTTTAGTTATCCTCCAGGTTTCAGCTCCATACAATAAGACTGATTTCACGTTGGAGTTGAACAGTCTAATCTTTGTTGCAAAAGACAGCTCTCTAGAGCTCCAGATGTTCTTGAGCTGTAAGAAAGCTGCTCTTGCCTTACCGATCCTTGCTTTGATGTCTGCATCCGTGCCACCCTGTTGGTCGATGATGCTGCCTAGGTAGGTGAAGGACTGCACTTCTTCCAGAGGGCTTCCATTCAGTGTGACTGGGTCATTACTGATGGAGTTAATCTTGAGGATCTTGGTCTTGTCCTTGTGGATGTTGAGGCCAACCTGTGATGACGTGGCTGCCACTACGTTGGTCCTGTTTATGTGGCTATAATGAAATGCTGTTAAACTGACTGACATATCATTCATTGGAGCATCTTACTTAGTGGCTAACATACATCTTAACTGCCCCAAATTTCACTGAAATGGTACTTCATATTCTCCCAGACACAAGTCTGAAACCAAATTTTTTATTTTTTATTGCTTCATTGCTCCTGTTATAGGAGTTTTATCTAGTTTTACCTATGGCTACATTTATGGATCAGACTACATCTGAATTATATCAGTAGAGCAGGTCAAGTATTGAAAACACATTTGGTTGAATTCCGAATGGTTTGATCATGTTCATGCCCCTTTTTATTTGCCCCCGGAGCACTGCTTTATCGCATTATATCCGAATTCATGTTATAACGGGTCGCGTTATATCGGGGTAGAGGTGTATTTAAAAAGCCGGATCTTCAGCTGGTGCAAATTGGTGTAGTTCCTTTTACTATGCTGATTTATATCAGCTCATCTGGTCCAAAAATTTCAGAGCTGGTCCAAAAATGAACAAAAGTCAATAGAGAGAATCCTCATGTTCCTCAATCCCAAACCTCATTTTCTAACCGAAGGAAATCAGCTGCCGTCCTGTGCATTCACAGCTCATATTGGCTGATTATGGCTCAGTAACTGACATTGGCTGTGAAGGCAGCCACTTGGCTGCTCCCTTGGCTAGTGGAGAGGAAATATTGGCTGCCAGCTTGCCTGAAAGAGAAGAGCCATAAAATGAGGAAATAATTAAAAAATGATAATGCTGCAAGGGTCACAAAATATTGCAAATAGGAACATATTGAGCTTTTTGGTATGTTTAAAGTGCCTGGTGAGTTGGTTGACTAGCCAGCTCCCTCTGTGTGTGTAAGTAACTGGATTTGCATGTTCAAGGTGACAGGTAAAGGAAGATGGAAATTATTTATGCCATTTTTATGCATATAAAGACTTGAAACATGTTTTTTCTTGAAAATGTTGTTTTTTTCCAGCAATTTTTACAAACGAAATTAGATTTTTGTTGCCCTCGTTTTCCCTGGAAGACTCTGTAGATGACTAGAGAACTAGCAGAATTATGACTTAGAACGTAAACTCTTTGTGGGTAGGGGCAGGGATCAGGACCATTGGTTTTTATGTTTGTACGGTGCTTTGTACAGTGGGGCCCTGGTCTGTGACTGGGGCTCCCAGGTGCTACTGCAATGCAAGTGATGATCCTGCCTGAGTAATTTAAATCTTGTTCAAGTGGAAAAACTGATTGTTTCCTTTTCTTGGGCAGATGCAAATTTAAGGATTGCACTACAGAAAACATCTTTAGTCTGGCTCTGGAACACAATAGTTTTATAAGCCTTGTGATACTTTGTTGTGTTTACTACCATGTAGTCATCTCCACCAGTGTGCAATTCCCCCAGGTCCGTGGCCTAACACATGGTCCTAACAATGCAAATGATTAATAATACTATAACATATTGGAAGTTACTGTACCACAAAAGTGAAACCTGAGCAACTGACAATGGAAGATTGTCTAAAACTTTTGGCCAAGATTTTCAAGAACGGGCACCTAAAGCCAGGCTTGTCAGTCCATATGTGTAGGCACTTCCATAACTAGCATAGTTTTAACATTGCTGAGCATTCAGCAGATCCCACTGGCTTTAGATCCCAGCTGAACATAGAATATCAGGGTTAGAAGGGACCTCTGGAAGTCATCTAGTCCAACTCCCTGCTCAAAGCAGGCCCAATCCCCACACTGATTTTTGCCTCAGATCCCTAAATGCCCCCCATCAAGGATTGAACTCACAAGCTTGGATTTAGCAGGCCAATGCTCAAACCACTGAGCTATCCCTTCCCCAGCAGTAGGCTACTTGGTTAGGTGCCTAAACATAGACTGAAGAGCTTACCGTTAGGCTCCATTTTTGAAATCTTGGCCTTTGTTTTGGTTGCCACCTATTTAACTAAGTTACTGACAAACAGATTTAAAAAAAAAAATCTCTTTGGGAGAGAGTCAATCCACTCATGCTTTTACTTGGAGACTTGTGCTCCATTTCTCTGATGCTCAAAGGATTCTTATAGGAAAAGCTGGGATGACAAAACGATATTCCTGCTATTTTCAAGGTAAGAAACGCCACACAACAAGCGGGCGCAGAGCTGTTTAGTTCAGACCACCTGCCATTGCACTTGGCTGAGTGGATGAGTAACGTGCACAGGTTGAACCCAAGATCCAAGGAGTGAAATGCATGAGCCGCGATTGCTTTTGTGAATGGTCCAGCTCCATATATAGTTTGCAGTGGTGTTGTAGCTGTGTTGGCCCCAGGATATATGAGAGGCACGAAGTGGGTGAGGTAACATTTTTTACTGGACCAACTTCTGGGGAGAGACAACCTTTCACTAACAGAAGTTGGTCCAATAAAAGATATTACTTCAACCAACCTTGTCACTCTTAAATTCATAGATAGTCTTCAGTAAATGTGGTTGAGCCATGGTTTCAAAACAAAAATATAAGCTCTATTCACCACGTTGGATATGTACAGCTGGTTGGCTACCATGAAGTCTGTGTAACTGCCATAAATTGTTACATGTAGATAATGGAGTTAGTAGCAGACACATAAATCTCTTATATGATCTACACAGTAAAAGGGACCAAAGACCCACAGAAGATTGCACACGTTATTATTATTTATATTATTGTAGCACCTAGGAGCTTCAGCCATTGACTAGGACCCCATTGTGCTAGGTGCTGTACAAACACAAAACAAAAAGACAGGTAGTTGGGTACCAGCGTGCCACAACTGTGTGTGCTAATGGCTGCTGGCAGCCACAAAACATATGGGCACCCACTTTTGCCATCTGTTAAGCAACCAAAAGTGGGCACCCAAAACTGGAATCTGGCATGAGATGAATGTTCAGCCCTTAACTTAAAAACACAGTTAACAAACGCACACAATTCTGTAGATGCAAAGAGTTGTCGGTACCAAAATGGGCACCCAGGAATGGAAGTTAAGTTGAAAATTTGACACATTATGTCTCAACTTCCCAAAGAAATACCCGAGTTTCAAGCTTAGGCAAAACAATTAGAATGTACAATGCTTAATTCTGATCAATGGAGTTTATAGGAATTGCCTTGGAATATGAATGGGAACTTGAAAGGGTCCCCCCCCCAAGTCCTAAGGATCAATATCTCAGCTTTCAAATGCTTTTTAAGAGCTTGGTGTATTTTTCTCTTTCTGATCTTTTACAGACTGATCTTTGTCATTCTTGGATAATGGAAAATGTTGGTTGTGTTTTATTTTTCTCTCCTCCTTTTTGCTCCTTGCTGCGGGAATTGCTGGAGAAGGCTTTTAAAATATAGAAGTGCAAGGAAACAACTGGAGGGCACAGCAGTTTGAGACAAACCCAGAAACGTTTGGTACTTCTGCCTACAGCAAAGACTGGCTTGAGGATGAGCCCAGGGGCTCTTGTGGTTATCTGCCCGAATAAATAATTTATCTTGTTCGGGGAGGGAAAAATGATTGTTTCCTTTTCTTGGGCAGATGAAAATGTAAGGATCTCATCACAGAAAACCTCATTAATCTCGTTCTGGAACACAATAGTTTTATAGGCCTTGAGATACTTGTTGTGTTTACTCCCACCTAGTCACCTCCACTAGTATGCAATTCCACCAGGTCTGTGGCCTAGCAGATGGTCCTAACTAATGAAAAGAGCCCTTTTAATTAGTCCGTCTGAAGACATTTATTCACATTGGTGGGCGCTCCCAATAAAGTTTCAATGACAAGGATCAGTGTTGCTGGCTTCCAACAGTTGCCATCTGCTTGGTGGCAGAAACTGGCTATGGGATCACTGTTTGCATTTCCCACTTCACTGAGCTGGAAACAGGTTTAAGGCTTGGGGAAGAGAGGAAAAAAAGTATCCCGGTTACTGCCTACAGCAGTTTGAAAGCTGTGGTATCCCTGCTTCCAGAACTAGGATTACAACAGTTTATCCTGCTATCTCTAACAACAATTTCAGAAAGCGGCTTTAGAATCCATGCTTATTTCTTCTTGCAGCAGATTTTTAATATTTGAGAATATCTTCAGTTTATTTGCTAAGGCTGTTACGTAGACTGTTGGCCTGCTTCTTAATCGGAACATTTTAAAAAAATCTCTACTTTACTTTTAATGATCGCTACAAAATAATCTAAAAGGATTAAAAATGCAGCACATCGTCTCGGTAAGGCCGTCCTAAGAGCCTAGGAGTTTGCATACTAAAGGAGACGGACTGCATATTAAAATCGAACCACTTAATAGCGACCTTGAATAAAACTGGGAAGCAGCATGGAATAATAGAGGATTTGCATGACTTTCTGCTCTAAAATGATGCCTC
The DNA here is from genome assembly GCF_002925995.2 of Terrapene triunguis. Classification (NCBI taxonomy): domain Eukaryota; kingdom Metazoa; phylum Chordata; order Testudines; family Emydidae; genus Terrapene; species Terrapene triunguis. The sequence goes on from NW_020664540.1 coordinate 2,700,914, forward strand.
ATTTTATTTGCTATGAACAGAGGAAGATGTCCATTGCATATTGGCAAATTAATTTAGGAAAACAATGCTGCCCATAAAAAAATGGAGAAATTTTATAGATTGCGAGGCGAGAAGGTACCATTGTGCTCATATATTCTGACCACCTGTATAACACAGATCATAGAACTTTCCCCCAAATAATTCCTTTTGAAATAGAGCATATTTTTTAAAATGTGGTCTAGTGGTGAGAGCAGGAAACTGGGAATCAGGGATCCTAAAAAAATTCTTTCTGGCTCTTTAAATGACCTATTGTGTGGCTTTGGACAAAAATATTTAATCTTTAAGAAACTAAAAACTTTTATTGACAACAATGGGCTTTAGATCTGGCTTTTAATGAATGTTTGTAGAGTTCTTTGAGATCAAAGAAAAGTGCTATAGAAGTGTAATGCCTTATTATTATTATTATTAATAATTATTATTATTATTAATAATAATAATATTATAGTATGCTATATAATATTATACATGAATAAATTAGATAATAGACACAATGTATATTAATATAATATACAAAATATATATTGATATAATATATTAACAATGTATTATATTGATATAAACTATATTATAATATATATCATTATAATAATATTAATAATAATGTGAATCAAGAAAAATTCTTAATACATAGTTTGATCTGGCAAGCTCAGATGCAGTCTGAACTTTGAAGCTCGTTAGTTCTAAGCCATATATTACTAAGCAAAAAAAATCTTGTGAACTACTTTGTAAATTCTATTGAGGAACATCTGTGTAAAGTGTGGGTGAAAGCTGGCTTCCCTCTTTATGCCTGGAACTTTCAGTCACAAGTGCTTTTAGGTGCAATTTTGCACTGCCAGTTATCAGTGATCAGCTAGTACAATTTCCGATCTAATGCACTTAAAATGATTTCTCCTTTAACAGACAGCCTTAGCTAGGTTGAAGTAAATGTTGTTTTCTGAAAGTCACTCAATATTTGAGCTATTTCCATAAATAAAACTCCCCAAATCACATAGCTTTTATTATACATTTGAAAATATTTTGCATAAAGTTTTGTGTGTTAACTCAGCCATGTGATTTTATTTCAGTATTGCTAACTCCAAATATTCAAAAATCATGAGATTGACTGACTTAAAAATCTTGTTTTTAAAAAAAGAATACATTAAATTATTTTTATTTTCCTTCTGGTTTCTGAGCCTTTAGGGTTCACTTGTTTAATGTTTTGGGGCTTTTTTCTCTAACCACGAGGGCTACATACTTATTTTTTTAAAGTGAAAGATGAGATTTCTGATTCAACATTATGATTCCAGCAGATGGGGCTTTAAAAGAAACCCTGAAACTCACAAGATTAATGATCAAATCACAAGAGTTGGCAATGCTTATCTCAACGAGGTGCGAAGTACTAGTAGCAGCAGCAGCCATCTTGAATCATTCCACTAGTATGCATGTTTATTGCTTTATTATGCTTAACGTTCCCAAACATGCTAAAATGGTGAAAAGATTTTTAACAGCTGTGTGTATTGAGCATTTTGCTTCAGGACTTCATTGTTGTTATATCCCCTGTTGCTGGTAGTGCCCACAATTAATACTTTTATTATTTATGATTTGTGTTGTTATAGTGCTTAGGAACTCTATTCATGGACCAAGAA
>NW_020664540.1:2702977-2774358 GCF_002925995.2 Terrapene triunguis
AAGTGAGGTTCTTACCCACGAAAGCTTATGCTCCCAATACTTCTTTTAGTCTTAAAGGTACCACAGGACCCTCTGTTGCTTTTTACAGATTCAGACTAACACAGCTACCCCTCTGATACTTGTTAATTGTGGGTGTCACCCTGGGTTATCAGAACCCCTAATAGAGGCAACTTAACTATTTTATTTTAGGTGGTGTAAGGAATAAATTAACAGGAATTTAGCAATTCTGTCTGATCAAGGAGTAATGCAAGTAAGCATGCTTTTGTCTAATACTGCAGTTTATTAGATTTAAGCACACACAGACATAAGCAATAGGTTTAGAACATTTAAGATATTTGCCTCTATTTTGAGATGGTATTAAGTAATTAACGACAGGTTAGCGCTGGCCAAACACCTCCCTGCTGGGGAGTAAAGATGTCAGGAAAACATTTTTTAGGACAGCTCCCGAGGACTGCTTTTAAATACACTTTATTATTTAAACTTTTTATAATTAATTTTTATAAAACATATAAGTTATCATGATTTTTTAAAAATGTTTAATACATTTTTATTATTAGAGACGTTTAGTCTTAAGGCTGTTTATTTTATATATATATATATATAAAATAAACAGCCTTAAGACTAAACGTCTCTAATAATAAAAATGTATTAAAAATTTTAATTATATAATATTTATGTTTAGGGTTTTTTTTAATACTAATTAGCAAAACTGCCAGTAGTTATGCTCTTGCTTCTGAAAGCCTGCTTTAAATTAATCCTCTAACTATGTGGTGTTCTATTTTAGTAATTTATAGTGGCTGAGTGCACATAATATGGTTGCAATTAGCTTGATCACATTCTGGGGTATATACATATACGCCCCTTAAATCCAGGGCAACAGTGGGCACTACTAGCAATAGGGGATATAATAACAATGCTAGGCACTGTACAAACACAGAACAAAAAGAAGGTCCCTGCCCCAAAGAACTTACAATCTAAGTAGAAGACAAGAGGCATTACAGACTTAATGGGGGAGTACAAGCTAACAGTGAGATCTTATTGGTCAGCATGATAGGCAGTGGTCTTGGTACACTAGAAACCCAACCATTGTCAAGGGTTTTTTTTGGTAAGACTCAAGAAGGGTTTTTAAAGGAGGGGTTTGAAGGTGGACAATGAAGTAATTTTGTGGCTGTTTATGGGGAGCATCTCCCAAGCATGAGGGCAGTGTGGGAGAAAACACAAAAGTGCTTGTTTGAGGTTTGAGCCATTGAGGTTGGTGTGATGGGCTGTTGGGAGGCAGAAGTCTACCTGTTGATCATGAAAGGCCTTGAAGGTGAAGATAAATAAGTTTGATATGATAGAAGAGGGAGCCAATGGAGGAATGCAAAGAGAGGGGTGACATGGTTAAAGTGATGGGACAAGAATGTGATCTTTGGAGCTGAAGTACATCAGCAGGACAAGGTTGCATCTCTCAAGGCCAGAGAAAAGGATGTTGCAGTAATCGAGACATGAGATGATAAGACTTGGATGAAAGTTTTAATTATGTGGATGAATAAGGCCATATCTTAGAGATGTTATGCAGAAAGAATTTGCAAGACTTAGACGTTGCCTGGATGTGAGGACCTAGAGAGAAGTCCAAGTCAAAGATGACACCCAGGTTACGGGCCTCACAGGCAGAATGGTGGTGTTATCCACAGTGATTGAACAAGAAGATAGCTTGGAGTGCATGGGGGTGAGTTGGACGGGGGAGATTTGGAGCTCTGTTTTAGATACATTGAGCTTGAGCTGATGGATAGACATCCATGAGCAGATGTATGAGAACCAGGCTGAGATACTAGTTTGGACAGGAGACAGGTGTGGAGTACAGCGTTAGATGGTAGTTGAATTTTTTTGCTGATGATATTGGTCAGAGTTAAGATGTAGCAGGATAAGAGAAGAGGACCAAAGAGGGAGCACTGTGGAACTGAGTGATGGAGTATAAAACTCTACATGGGGATAGAATGGGTTAAGGAGCAGTTCTGGACCCAGGGGCTCCACGTCACTGCACCGGCAGAGCTGATTCCAGCTGGAGGAGAAGCTTAAAAACAGAGCTGGGCAGCACAAAAGGGTGGCAGATAGGACAGGAGGACAAGTAAGGGCAGAGCAGAAGTCCTTAATGTAAGGGAGGGGCCTGCAAGCAGCAGCTACCCCAGGCCTTAGAGTATAGGTTCTCAAACTGGGGGGTGCACCCCCCTGGGGAGCATGGAATGTATTCTGGGGTGGGGCATGAGAAGCTTTAGGAAAAAAAATACTGCACATATTCAGAGCTTGGCGTCCAGAGAACGGGGCTGCTGGCCAGGCCCCCAGCTCTGAAGGCAGTGCTACCACCAGCAGCAGCGGAGAAGTCAGGGTGGCATGATATGGTATTGAGACCCTTACTTCTGTGCTGCTGGCGGTGGCAGTGCCTTCAGAGCTAGGCACCTGCCAGCAGGTGCTGCACTCTGCTCTGCCTTCAGAACTGGGTGGCCGGAGAGCAGTGGCTGCTGACCGGTTGCCTGGGGTGTGGGACCGTAAACTATTACAGACATAAAGAAGCAGGGCGTGATCAAATACATTTTGAGACCCACTGTCCTAGAGGAGGGTCCAGGGAGGAAACCCAGGTGAGAGGTAGCTGGGAGCTTTCTCTCTTGGGCTGAGAGCAGACTGGGAGGCTGAGTCGTGAACTGGGAGCCTGACTAGAGATAGGGGCTGATCAGGGATTGTAGCCTGCCTGAAACCACAGGTTGAGGGAGACTGTGAGAGCCCCTGTACAGTGGAAATTAAACCAAGGAACTTGGGTAGTTTGAAGGTGGGGTTAGCATGCAAGGAAGGCTACCAGCTGAGCCCAGCTGGGCTGAAGATTCAGTTGTTTTTGCTATTTTCTGTTGGACTTTAAGTGAAGGACTTCAAGGCCTCATGGGCAAGTGAGTGGTGGGAGGTGGCCCAGGGAGGCAGCCTTGAAGCAAAGCCTTGATATTGTTGTCTCTCACAGAACCCTGGGTTGGAGCATAGGGGAGAGGGAAGGCCCGGGCTCCCCTACCAACGAAGGCTGTCTCACGAAGGCGATAAGGGAGATAGAGACATTGTAAGTCCTGAGGTAAGGGGATGCAGCATACAGAAACCTGGACTTGGCTGAAGACTCTCTTTCGTGGGACATTGGACTTCTGTTACTCCCCGCACCCTCTGCCTCAGAAAGGGGTGGGCTCAGCTGGTAACCTGGCTAGGGGGCAAAGTTACCTTCTACTGGAAAGGAGAACATCACTGTGCTGAAGTGACCCAGCAACAGGGGATGCTATAGACAGGGGCAGAGTTATGACCAAAGTACCTAACTACTATGCAGTACCACTGGTAAGGGCTCCCCATCACAACCCCTCCACAGAAAGTTGATGCGGGGCATGAGGAGGATCTTCTAATGGACATGCTAAAATTGATTAGAGAGGTAGGAGAAGAACCAGAAGAAGATAGAGCCATGGAAGCCAAAGCAGAACAAGATTTCAAGATGGAGCATGGTTGACTGTGTCAAAGGCAACTAACAGGTCAAGGAGGATGGGGATGTAATACTGGTTCTGAGATATGGCTAGGAAGAGATCATTACTGACTTAGGCAAGAGTGATTTCAGTGGAGTGCCAGGGGTGGAAGCTGATTGGAGAGGGTCTAGGATGGAACTGGAGGAGAGGAACTCCAAACAACGATTGTGAATGGTGCATTCAATGACGTTAGAAATGAAAAGAAGAGGTGGCAGTAGCTGGAGAGGCAAAGGTGGGATATTTTTAAGAGGAGAGAGACTAAAACATGTCTGTATTGTGAGGGGAATGAGCCAGAGGAGAGGCAGAGCTTAAGGAGAAGAGTAAGGGAGGGCATGAGATCAGGAGATGGTTTGGGATGGGGTTACTGGGGCAAGTGGAGGGGTTTGAGGATGAGAACAAACGAGGAACTTCTGCATCTGTGACTGGAGAGTAGGAGGGGAAGAGAGAAGGGAAAGCAAGCTGAGGAGAGGGAGAAGATCGTTTTGTATTTTGTCAATTTTCTCTTGCCAGAAATTGTTGAGATCCTGTGCAGAGGCAAGTGGAGGCAGGCGAAAGGGCAGGTTTGTGCCAGGTGCTGCAGAAATCCAAAGAAAAACTTTATAGTCTAAAGGCTTGATCCATAGCCCATGGAAATCACTGAGCATATTTCAATAGGCTTTGGAACAGGGCCTAATGATGTTATGTTGTCATCTGAAATGGAAACTCTATGGAAAATCAATAGAATTTAGAGACCCATCAGTTACTTTTCATGATACTGAAATGGTTAACATTTTCCCAATGTCACTATGTTTTTATTACGTTTAGGGGGCCATCTGGGCTCGCTGTGGTGCCTAATTTACAAGAACATGGCTGGCTTTTCTCAATAATCTTCATCGCCTACAGCACTTTGACTCAGAAGCCCATGAGTTCAAGTTAGGCTGGGAGTGTGTGTTTCATGATCAGATTTACTAATAATATCATTTTTTCCTCTTCGCATGCAATGTAGAATGGCTGTATTAAACAATACAAGCCAGCTTGTCTCCCTCCCTAGAGTATGTAAAACAACACACAGGAATTCCTTGTGAGGGGAGAATGTATTCCTCACTTCTTGCATACCCAACACGTTTAAATACCGATCCCTTGTCTTTTATAGCATTGTGTGTAATTTAAGTGTGGGTGGCAGCCAACAACCCTGGAGGCTGAAGAATTCTATTTACCCAAAGAACAAGATGTGACTGTTTAGTCTTTCCCACATGACTCCACCAATATGCTGTATGTGAAGGGACCATCTAGAAGTCTTTCTGTCCTAGAGTAAGCCACTGTTGCTACCGCTAGTAGCATGGTGCTGGTAGCTACACGGGATGACACATTTTAATATTCCGGTGGCTGCTTGTGTTGGCAGTACTGGAATTCTCGCTACTACCAGTAGAGCTGGACAGATGGTAGCAATGTTGGGAAACTTTAAGGAAAATTATCTAGTAGCGTAAAAACCTAAAGATAAAAGGGTAATTCATTCATTTGGCCAGATCCTCAGCTGGTGTGTATTGGGTGAAATCATGGAGGTACACCAATGTATACCAGCTGAGGATGTGACCCTTCATGTCCATGACGTCCTTGGACTCTTTGCTGAGACTGCCTACTACCATACGATGCAATCTGTGATGTTCGCTAATGTAACAGACACCTGAGTAACTCATGTCAGGCTGCTGAGCAACCATCAGAGGATAACAACTTTTGGCCACTACCAGAGCTGGCCAGAGAACAACAATTTTGTTTTATGACAACTTTTGAGGTTTTGAAATTTGTTTTCATTCGGCATTGGAACAACACCAAAAGCTTTCAAATGTTTTTGTGAAACTGAATTGTGTCGAAACAGCTATTTTGGATCAGAAAGGTCAGGTTTCTGATTTGGGTCTCTGTGTCTCTCTGGAAGTGAGCAGAGCCCATCCCATGAAATGTTTCAGCTTTGACGAAACAGCATTTTTTGATGGAAAAACGTTTAGTTGAAAACATTCTAACCAGCTCTAGTCACTGCAACCTGGCCTGGAGCTGCCAGCCTCAGGGCAAACAGCTCTAGAGTCTATTACTAGTTGCCTGAGCCATCTACTTCCACAATCTTTTATCACTTACTTTTTAATAGTTTTTCGGATGAAAAAACTGCAACCGTAGGACAAAAGAAATCCTGACAACATAGAAAACACCAAAAGGAAAAGGGAGAACAAGAAGGTGGTGTTGCTAAGAACAGTACAAAAGAATCATAGGTTATGTCTACACTTGGAGGAGGGGGTGTGATTCCCAGCTTGCATAGACATATTCACTCTAGTTCTCATCTAGCTAGCACATTAAAAATAGTAGTGGAGCTGTGATAGCCCAGGCATTACTGGCATGGGCTAGCTGCCCCGAGTACAAACCATGTGTGTATGCACTTGGGGTGGCTAGCCCATGCCACTGCTCGTGCTTTCACAGCTACATTACTATTTTAGGGCATGTCTAGGCTTACTGGGGATTGACGCTGTGGCGATCGATGCACCGGGGGTGGATTTAGTGGGTCTAATGAAGATTGCTCTCCCGTAGACTTCGGTACTCTACCGGAATGAGAAGTGTAAGGTAAGTCGATGGGAAAGTGTCTCCCGTCGACCCAGCATGGTGTAGACACCGCAGTAAGTCAACCTAAGCTACATTGACTCCAGCTATGTTATTCATGTAGCTGGAATTGCGTAACTTAAGTCGACTTACCCCCGAAGTGTAGACAAGGCCTTAGTCTGCTAGCTAGATGAGACTTATCATGAGTATGTCTATGTGAGCTGGGAATCCCACCACTAGCTCCAAGCATAGCCATAGCCAGAATTGCAACACAAATCAATCGCCAATGCTAGGAATCTTTTCTCTTTCTATAGATATCTCTGTCTGGGTTACCTTTTCCTTTTCTCTCTTATCTGTTTTGTACATTAAGTATTTTTTTAATGTGATGCACACGCAGAAACTGGCTAAGAATGTAATTTTGGCTTTTGTGACTTATGTTCACATTTCATTTTCCTTCAGATGTTCTGCACAGCAGGACAGGCAAGTTGGAGCCATGGGGTTCTGCCCACAGAACATTACTAATATGTAGCTGGGCGCTAGCATCTGGATAGTTTGGCTGAAAGCAGTTTGAATACGAGCATGTTAATTCCCTTTTTTAACCATGCATGGGGTGGAAAATAGCATGCAATGTGTTCCATGGGCCACAGGCTATATCCTGTGCATGCAAAGAATGGACTCAGTGCTCTAGTGGGACTTTTATATCTCTATGATAATTTACTAGCCTCGTCCAGTGTGGGTAGTGCACATGGACAGCTTGGATTCACGGGGAGGGGGGGGATGGAGTACTGCTAGAGCTTTTCTGCATCCCTGCATCCCCTGCTCAGAGCAAGGCTGACCAATACGTATACTACTGCTCAACAACCTGATAATAATGTGCTAAAATTATGACTGAAATATTAAATTGGACTCTAATGTCAAGTTGTTAAAGAAACAACTCAGTACAGTGACACTAGTGGCACAAAGAATAGTTTTCAGAGGGTGAGTGTTTATCATACGTCTTCTGGCTTGTGACCACCATGCCTTTTCCTTTTCTTACACTGTGTTTCCTTTTCTCCACCACCACCTCCTTTTCCCTTCTCTATTATTAGTAGGCAGGTGAAGCTACTAGGTATTCTGCAGCTCTCCTAAATTCAACACTTGTGGCTCCTATGGCACATTTAATAGAAACAACAGTTGATCTTTGTGAGGCTGAACACGCGAGCCAGGCTTTCTGGGACATTTGCTGATATAGAGTTCTTGGCTGGTGGCCTGGAGCACTGGTGGAGACACTCTAACTTGAGGCGCTCTCAAACTAGGGAAGGTGGTGTTATATATATATATTTTTTTTTTCAAGTGCTGTTGTTTAGGAGGAAGATATTACAGCCACTCTTTGTAGGCAGGTGATAATCATTCTAAACCCTCAGGCCTAGATCCTAATTGGACATCTTCCCTTGCAGATTGTGATGGTTTTCTTTCTCTTATAGGGCTTGAACCAATTCCTGCTGACTGCAGTGAGAGCAGGATGGGGCCTTTATGCACAAGACTATGTCACAGATAATAAGAAAGTTATTCATACAGTGGCCTGTGGAAACATGGTTTAATGCCACCCCATTGGATAACTACTCATTTACATGTTTGGTTTGAGGTTGTTGTGGCTACAGGGATCCCATGGTTAGACTTGTGGCCACATTGTCTTCTTAGCATATGTGCCACATGCCTCAGGTGGCACATGAACAGGATTCGTCGCCAAATTTGGTCCACTGGTTGGATCATTAGCTTCCTTGGCCCGTGCTCGGTACGGACAGGGAGTGTGACATGAACGCTGATCCATGCTCCCTGGTTCCAAAGTGATACTATGGTATGGCATCCTTTGCCTTTTTCTTTCTTCTCTCTTCTCAGCTGTTTTTAGTTGAACCTAAATCTTTAATCTACTCTTATTTACACAGTTCATGCTTGTCTGGTGGGTAAGTTTTACAGCATATTATAGCACAGTGTTGTATTTCAGTCTGCTAAAAATCATTGTTACCTCAAAGTATCTGAATGGACTCCGTGGGAAATGCTCCGTTCCTATAAACTAGAAGCATCTAGGGTCACTGAAAGGGGAACCAGTTCATTCCCTTGCACCAGTATTTTCATTGCAGGTTGCTTTGTCTAGAGAGACAACTGCAATGAGAGCTGTGGAGAAGAGCTTTGTGGCTGAGTAGATTGCTGTTTTGATCCGTCTTCCTTCTTGGAAACTTGCTTTTTTTACTAAAAGGCAAGCACTTTAGTTGAGGAAATCTGAGTTGGTGACTTGTTGATGTCAATTTAATGAAAATATTTTCCTGGAAATTATTAGTTGTTACAGAGTAATTTTTTAATAAAGCTCTAAATGTTTTATAACTATGCGTCTAGGTAGTGTGAATGCAACTTCTCATGAAATCAACTCAAATAAGACTACAAGTGAAGAAATCTCAGTCCATCTACTGCTGGATCATAGCACAGTACCTGTTTAATTATGACTAATAAGACTGCAGTTCCAGAGTTAGTTTTGTTGAATCTCTGTATAGTGTTTACCACTGTTGTCTATAGGAGCTTGTTTAATCAGCTTGGATGTTACTGTGGCCATTTGGGACATTTGTACCCTGGTTGTTTTAGTGCTTGGTTAGTTTAGGTCTATATTGAGCCATAAATGATCCTTCGGGTTTTTGCCTTGTCCCTTTGTTTACCCTTTCAAACACATACAGTACTTTTCCTGAGACTGTAGAAATGCACCAAGAAGGTGCTGTTCAGATCCAGATCCTGTTAGGTTTAGGTTAGTGTTTTGAGCTTGACTTCAAAGCCAGCGCTAGGCTTAGTGTTTGGTCTAGAGTGCACCAAACTGTTGTGAAATACTCTTATGAGATTCCTGCTTCAAATGGTGAAAATCCCAGGTGGTCATCTGAGTCACTGAGATTCCTACCACATTTGACTGTTGGAAAGTTCAGGATTTCAGCTCTTCTGGCAGGATTCCCATCATTTTGGTCAATATCAGAACAACTTTTTTGTCATTTCCCATCAGTCATAGCTGATTGATGTCTCCACGCATTCTTGTCCAAGTGCATCTTCCAAGATGACACCAATCCTCTTCATGTCCTCCTTCAGCATCTCGAACCACCTTTTTTTAGGTCTTCCTCATGGCCTTTGTCCCATGACTACTAGTTCCCGTAGAAGTCTGGCCAACATATCTGACATCTTGTTGTCTCCCATGACCCAGCCATCCCTAACCTTTACTGTGATGGGGGCTACCTGCATCGTGGCTCATACTGTTTCACTACCTGCATTATGGATCATACCATGTCATTACCATCAGAATACTGTAACTAGATATGAAGAATTGTTCTCCCCTCAGGTTTTGGTCTGAGCTGGGAGGAAAACCAAAGGTTAGGTAAAGTTCAGATCCAGGGATTAGAATCCAACCCTTGCCCCCCAAATTTGGAAGAGATTAATCTGAATATAGGGTTGAAATACTGGGTTATATCCAGTGACGGCCAACATTTTCTGCTGCTTTGCAGGTGGCTGTTAGTTACGGTATATATTTATTTTGTACCGTAACAGTCCCTAGTGAGGCAGGTTTGCATTTGCAGGATTATAAATTTGCAAAGGTTCATGGCTAGATGAGCTTTATTTGGTTAAAGGGATTTGATTCTTGGCAGGAAAAATTGCATAACCAAAAATCAACTCCATGAGCTCTCTGGGACAAAGTACTGTAGCCCATATCTGTCAGTAATTTGGGAGTTACTCTGGACTCAACTGGCCACTTTAGACATAAACACTTAAAGGCTGTTCTAGTACTCTTTTTTTCCTATTTTATTAATGTAGCAAGGATTTAATCCTGCTTGACCCTTGGAAGCCTGAAAATAGTTTTACATGCGTTAGTAACATCCAGATTGGATTAGTGTAATTCCTTGTTTGTAGCTCTGCCAGCATCATCGTTATAGATGCTGCAGCTTCAAAATGCAGCAGCAAGAATGATCTCTGGCACCACAGAAAGGAGCATATTAAACAATCCAGATATCTCTTGTGCGGCTCCCAGATTTAACAAAATTGGCTTGAACATCTGTCTTCTGTTTTACAAAGTCTTTAATGATTTGGTCCTTAATTGCTTGACTGAATGCTTGTGCACACACAAACCCAGCCATTTATGAGTTAATGCTGGCTTCTGGCAGTTTAAAGACAGTATCGAATGCATATAATATAATGAATTTGCACAAAGCGCTTTTTTTCAATAAAATTCCTTTGAGGAATTTTCTGGCAGAGTTTGTTAAATTGGCTTCTTCTTTGTTGTTGTGAACTGGTACATCTTTTCATTTAAGAGAGTCTATCATGGAATCTAGAATTTGATATTCTAGCTATATTTGGGAACTGTTTTTAAGATGTTATAATAATGCTTTTGTGAAACTTTTGGAGCTATTTGAGAAGCAAGGGCCCTATACACACAAAGGACATGATCATGCATGCCTTACTCAGGCAGGACTTCCACTGCATTTAAGGACTAAATATATTTGCTTCTATTCTATTTGCTAATATACTGTTCTTAGGCCTCAATTCAGAAAAGCACTTAAGCGTAGTCTTATGTCCCAGTGAAGCATGAACTTAAAGTTAAGTATATGCTTATGCACTTTCCTGTATAAAGATGCTTTCCTGAATTGGGATCTTAGCTTCTAACCTCTTTTGGACAAGGATCCTCATCCCACAATTGAGGAAGAAGACTATGCTGGTTAAAAAACCAACCTAGGTTAGAGGGAAAATGAAGGCAGCTGTAAAAAATAAAATAAAATAAAATATAACAAATGGAAAAAAGGGGAAGTGATAATAATGAGAATATAAATCAGAAGTTAGGAATTATAGAAAATTGATAAGGGAAGCCAAGGGACACATGAAGAGCCAAAGACTATAAGAAGGAGATTTTTAAAAATATATTAGGAACAGAAAGAATCCTGACGATGGTATTGCTCCATTACTAGATGGAAATGGTAGAATTATCAATAATAAATTCAATAAACATTTCTGTTCTGTATTTGGGGGAAAATAGGTGATGCAGTCTCATGATATAATGCTAATACTCTTTCCATTCCACTAGTGTCTCTGAAGGATGCTAAACAGAAGCTACTGAAATAGGAATATTTTTAAATCAGCAGGTCCAGATAACTTACATCCAAGAGTTTTAAAAGAGCTTGCTGAAGAGCTTGCTGGCCCATTAGTGTTGATTTTAAATAAGTCCTGGAGCATAGGGGAAGTTCCAGAAGACTGGAAGAACGCAAATGTTGTGCCAATTTTTAAAAAGAGTAAATGGGCTGACCTGGGTAGGTATAGGCCTATCAGCCTGACATCAATCCTGGGCAAGATAATGGAGTGTCTGTTATGGGACTCTTTTAATAAAGAACAAAAGGCGGGAAATATAATGAATGCAAATAGATCTTGTCAAACTAACTTGATCTCTTTTTTGATGAGATTACAAGTTTGGTTGATAAAGGTAATAGTGTTAATGTAATATATTTACACTTCTGTAAGGTGTTTGACTTGGTACTACGCAACATTTTGATTAAAAAACTGGAATGATATAAAATTAACATGGCACACATTAAATGGATTAAACCTGACTAACTGATAGGTCTCAAAATGTAACTGTAAACGAGGAATCATCATTGGCGAGTCTGTTTCCAGTGGAGGCCTGCAGGGATTGTTCTTGGCTCTATGCCATTTAACATCTTTATCAATGACCTGGAAGAAAACATAAAATCATCACTGGTAAAGTTTGGAGATGGTACAAAAATTGGGGGAGTGGTAAATAATGAAGAGGACGGAACACAGATTTAGAGCAATCTAGATCACGTGGTAAACTGGGCACAAGCAAATGAGATGTGTTTTAATATGGCTAAATAGCCACAAAGAATGTAGGACATTCTTACAGGATGGGGGATTCTATCCTGGAAAGCAGTGACTCTGAAAAAGATTTGGGGGTCATGCTGGATAATCAGCTGAACATGAACTTCCAGTGTGACACTGTGGCCAAAAGACCTAATGTGATCCTGGAGTGAATAAGAGTAGAGAGGTTATTTCCCCTCTATATTTGAAACTGGTCTGAATGCTGCTGGAATACTGGTGTTCACAGTTCAAGAAAGATGTTGATAAATTGGAGGGGGTTCAGAGAAGAGCCACAAGATTAATTAAAGGATGTGAAATCAGTGACGGATTCATAATGCTCAATCGATTTAGCTTAACAAAGAGAATGTTAAGAGGTAACTTGATTACAGTCTATAAGTACCTTCATGGGGAAAAGTGTTGTTGTAGCCGAGTTGGTCCCAGGATATTAGAGACAAGATGGGTGAGGTAATATCTTTTACTGGACCAACTACTGTTGGTGAGAGAGACAAGCTTTCGAGCTGACACAGAGCTCTTCTTCAGGTCTGAAAAAGCCTCAAGAGGAGCTCTGTGTAAGCTCGAAATCTTGTCTCTCTTGGTCCAATAAAAGATATTACCTCACCCACCTTGTATCTCTACATGGGGAAGTAGTACTTAATAATGGGCTGTTCCATTTAGCAGAGAAAGGCATAACATGATCCAATGGCTGTAAATTGAAGCTACTCAAATTCAGACTGGAAATAAAGTATACATTTTTAACGGTGAAAGTAATTAACCCTTGGAACAATTTACCAACGGTTGTGGTGGATTCCCCATCACGGACAATTTTAAATCAAAATTGGATGTTTTTCTAAAAGAAATATTCTAGGAATTATTTTGGGGACGTTCTATGGCCTGTGCTATGCAAGAGGTCAGATGAGATGATCGCAGTGGTCCCTTCTGACCTTAGAATCTATGTATTTGAGAAAGATGGGCTATCAGAACAGAGGAACATGTCACAATATGTCTCTTGACTGTCCCATATTGCTATTGATGTCATGTTAGAGGTGAATGTACTTCTATTCTACCCAGACTGTCTGTCTGTTCTGTCCCTGACTGTTCTATTAAATTATTGACATCAGAATGTGAGATCATGAAAGTGTGATTATAGAAAACTTGATCCATGTGTATCATTTCAGATTTCCTCCACTCATATATTTGTATTGTCTACCTTATTTTGAGTCTGTCATACAATAAGAAGACCAGTGACTCATAGGGATTTGGTTTTTGTGAGCCATGGGTCACTGTTATTTTAAGCCCATTTAATGTGCCTAGTTTGGTATTTGACAAGGAGGCAGCTAACAGATATACAACCCAAGCCTTTCCAACAAACAGACCTTTAGTTCAGCTTACTCAGGATTAACTGGCTCTACCCTATGGTTGCATTTCCTGGAGTGTTTCACTACAGGGTTTCTTAAAGGCACAGTCTACTCCAGCCCTACTCTCATATTTCCAAAAATGCTGTTCAACTGCGTGGCTAAATTTAGTCCATATAAATGAAGGTAGTTAAGAAATCTATTCCATTGCTTTTCTGTGTATGGACAGTGTATGTTGACACCAAACAAATGTCAAGTTTTTTACCTGGGGACTATTTTCTCATAATGCAACAGCAGTTTTCCCAGAAGTGGAAGTTACAGATGCTTTGAAATGTATGTGTAGAAAATGCAAGGACATGTTTATTTCAACCAATGACAAACAAAGAGTTGCCTAATGCTGTGGGTATCATGTTGCTCTTAATCCTCCATGATAGATTGGTAGTTTAAAAAAGACTTAAATATTTCTGAAAAATGGGTGGGTATTATACCTAGCCGCAGATGGAGTTTTGCTCAAGTTTTAGGTGCTTTGTCATTCTTCTCTCAGCATATTTATGGAAGGAGGCCCATTATGTCAATGAAGACATTAATTTGAATTTACTTCTTGTGGGGAGAGTGTATATTGGCTGGACTGTCAGTTGACCTCCTTTTTTAAAACAGGCATATAAGCAGGAGATAAGTCAGCTTACTCCTGATCATTTACAGAGGAAACTCCGCTTTGGACCAACTCCTCCCAGTAATGAAAGACAAGTAATAATAACAACAGTGATGGAGAACAGCCACACAAACGTACCACATGATGCCAAAGCTGCTACAAATGGGAGAGGCAAAAAGCAGAGGCTGCTATTGTCAAATTCTGTTAATTAAAGTGCTAGTGGGCCAAATTCTACCCTTCGTAACAGGCACACAAGAATCACTGGCTTCAATGGGGATTGTGTGAATCTGAGCAAGCACACGGTTTTGTCTTGTACGTGGTACTTGGAAATGATGGTGAAAGGTGCCCTTGAAGTACCTAAGATTGATGGATAGTAGCATGATGTGCATGCATCAGTGAAAATGACATAAGACTACATGGGTGACTTTTCAACTCACACAGGAGGCCGGATTGCCCCTGGCACCAGCTTGGTGCATAGTAGTGGGTGAGGGAGGTGCAAGGAGTCAAGTGATGACACAGCCTGAAAAGGTCTCCTGTGTACTGGGGAGGAAAGGTGCTTCCTGAAACACAGTCCCTCCATGATTTCCCTATGGGGTGGTCCAGTTGCATGCTATCTCTGATGTAGAATAGTGCCTAAATGACACCAGTTAGTTCAATGTGTATAAAATGAAGGTTAAGAAAAAATTGTGTACATCATACCCTCCTGACTCTAATGTATAGATTTTATAGCATATTTTTAAACACATGATATATATTGCAGCCCTTCACTTAAAATTCCATTCCCCCAAATGATTTTAAAATGTCGCAATAATTCAGTTGGGAAATGTACAGTAAAATTTCTTTCCTTTTAAGGGTTGAAAGGTCCTTATCTAATGTTTCTAACAGTTCATCTGTTAGGTTCTTACCAGCTCAGACTGTGCCTTTTATTTCAAGAGAAATTGCTACAGATTTAATGAAGGGAACATTTTGAAACCAATTTTCAGTATTCTTTTCCTAAAGGGATTAAACTGCTAATGTAAATGTTCACAATAAAGCGATACTCACACATATGATGAAATTCGAGATCCAATCACTCTCTGGCATTCACACACTCGGAAAGAGTTGATTGAAATTAGTGCACCCTTCACGTGCCCCTGCCGTCTATCTCAATTTGTCACACCACTGAGAGCATCAAATAGAAATGTCATTGGATTTTAACAGACAACCCCTTTAGCAGCCCTTGACTAGTTCACTACAGAAATTGTAATGAACCCTCAATTCATGGGGGTAAAAATGAAGCTTTGTACATTGTAGCAGATTCTAAAAGAGGCACAAATTTTGAGGGCAAGAGATTTTTCACGGTCTTTATGTGTAGCAACAAAGAGAAGAATTTTGTTAATGAAACTGGGGGCAGAGGGAATCCCATCTTTGGTCAGGGGCCCCGTGTAGTTTGTACATGTTCATAATAGATTCCATTTTGATGTTTGTTAATTTTAAATCAGCCGACAAATTCCACACTGCTGGCTGGAGTCAGATCACAATCATAGATATATTTTTTTCCAGGGAAATGTATTTTTCAATTTTTTCTCAAAACTAAACTTTTCTCCTTCAGCTGCTGTAAATGTTAGAGAAAGAGCATCAAGCACACTGCTGACTTTTATAAAGTTACTTGCACCTCATAGAGGAGAGGGAATTCTCCTTCACATATGCAGGTTATTCACAGGTGGAATTTGACTGGGTATTGGTAAAAAGCATCACTATTCTGTAATGGGATATCACTCATTTCTAAGTGAGTAAATGTTACCTGTGATGAGGAAGTTATTGTGTATAACCAACCAGGAAAATATCTGGGATTTTAAAACTTCAAGACACAAAGCTGACCGGAATAGCAGGCAATATTGTATTGCTGAGGGATGATATTGGGTCTCTCAAGAGAAATCTATTGTGGCACAGCAGGGACATTATGGAGAGAAGTTGATGATGAAAAAGTAGGTGGTTGTTATAGATCTTTGGGGCTGTTAGAAAAAAATAGTTTGTGAAATGTTTGTACAGATAAGAGAGGCACCTAAAAGAAGGCCCGGAGATTGATTGTGGGGGATTTAAATCACTCAGATGTTGACTGGAATAATAACCATTCAAAATCTAAGGAAGGCTATTAACGGTACACTAGGATAGGACTGTTTTATAATGCAGTTTGTTGAATGGTCAGTATAGCCTGAGGACATTTTGGACCTATTCCTTGGAAATGAACCAAGTACTTTGATTTAATAAGGTTGGAAAATGGGAACATCTCGGATCTAGTAAACCCTCAGGTGCCATCATCCAATTTGAAACACTTGTTAGGAGGGAGTGCTAGATGAAGCAACACAAAAGTGACTTTGAGAGATTGTGAAACGCCCCAAGGTGTTTTGATTAGAATTCATTAATTTGCACCACAGGTGTGGACCAGCAGTTGGAGGGATTGCTACTGACATTCTGCCCTGTGGTACAGAAAAAAATACATGGGCAAAATAGACGCAGATACCACTGTGGGAAACTGGGAAAACCATCTGAAGGCAGGATGGAAGCAACAAGTGAAAGGCTTTAAAAATAAACCTACAATTTACTGTGTAAACAAATCAATTTTAACAATAATCAAGAGCAAAAATAAATTCTGAACCTGGAGAACTGTGCAACATATTTTAGTTCAGGGTCAAGGGATTTTCAAATACATTGACAGTACCCAGGAGGCATGTGAGAGAATTGATTCACTGGGGGACTGTAGATAGAGAATGAGGAAACAGTGGATTTTTTCTTAAACACTTTGTTTCGGTCCTTAGAGAGAAGGGAAATCAGGAGCTGTGCAGGAGAGAGGTATGTTTAATCTCCTATGAGCGAGGGCAAGTTAAGACAAGTGTGTGGACTGAATAGAGTGGCAATGGTTATCAAAAGACTGGATCCTCTTCATCAGTGGGAGAGGAACAAAAGCAGAAAATGAAACCCCTCAACTGATTGGGTATAAAAACAATAGCTAATTGGACTCCACGGAAAGGATTACTGATGAAGTTAAAAAAAAAAGGCCTGTGAAAATGGAGGTTGGATTTGAAACACGTATTTACAATACAGATCAATGTTTTGGGTAATAGTATCAAAAGTCTGATTTTAAAGCTTTAATTTTACCACAATTTGAAGTATGTACACTATTGAAGACCAGCACAACTGGATTCTGAAGGATTTAGATGGCTGGTTAAGTTCCTAGAAAATACAGTTTAACCGTGATAAATGTAAAGTAACACAAAGCAGGATTAGACTCCCGTAAACAACAGGACACTCCAAACCCTAAAGGCCTTTTTGATCATGATTTTCATAGAAATTATATGAAAGCAAGAACATAGATAAAAGAGAGGATACCTCCCTGTACAGAATGCCAAATTCTCTCCTATTTTAGTCAATTTGTGCCACTCAAATGGCTGAGCTCTGCTCCTAAGTGGCCAGCTAAAAATTCCCCTGGTGTGGTGGAGCTCTCAGCTGGTATAAAGCTGGCAGAAGTGGCACCAGTACCAACTGCCTCCTGCACCTGACTCTAATGTAAAGATTGCATCAGCACATGTCGGGGTGGGGCGGAGCCTGCTGGCACTCTGTTATTTCTCAGCTGGCATAATGTGCCAGGGCTCAGGCAGCTTCCTGCCTCTGCCCTCCTGCCTCTCCCTACTGCTGCACTGAGTAGATGTCCGCACAGAAAATAATCAGATCCAAAGATTTTAAATTCAGACACTCTCTGGTTTCAGTCTGGAAGATAATGCTGCTTGTTCACAGCCTGCAGGTTCTGGAATTCTTATTAGGAGTTTTTCCAGCCCACTGTTCCCTGGACCATCTTCAATTTGCTCACACTAACCCCTTTACATTTTATGTATACATTAGAGAAGCTATATCTTTTATTTGCTGAACATAAAAGGCTGGTTATGTAGAAGCATATTTTTCTAGTAAATTTCATGCCTCCTTCCTGATTTTTATCTCAGGCAGGTGGAAAATTGTGGTTTATTGGGGTAATGGACCAAATTAAGGAGTATGTATTGAATGGAATAGTCATGCTGTTCTGACCAGGAAGAGTATTTGGGGAGTTGTTGTAGAAAACCTGAAGCCATCAGCCTGGTTTATGACTGCAGTTAAAGTAAGAAAAGGCAAACAGGATATTGGCATGAATCTAGAGGGCCAGAACATGAATAAAAATGCAATACAAAGTGCCGCTTACACTTCATTTAGAATACCATGTTTAAGCTTGGTCACATTTTTCTGTGGAGAACTATGATTGCTTTTGAGAGGGGATAACAAAGGGCAGTCAGGATGATTCCAGGTCTTAAGAGTCTCTCCTGTGAGGAAAGGCTATCGTGGAGACTCGATTTATTCTTATTAGTGGAGAGGATTTGAGTCATTAACTGGGTATGGCACAATAGCCTTCATGTAATTTGTTATTTAAATGACTGTAAACAATGATAAACATTTCATTTCTTTAAGGGGCCTTTTTCGTCCCCTGCACAACTGTTTACCTGGGACCAAAATTATACTTATTTGGGGAGCATTTATTTAAGGCTCTGTGCAGCAGTGCACCCGTGTGCAATGAAGTGTGTGATCCTGGCCCTGATAAACAATGCCATGCTTTGCCAACATGTCTGTTGCTTCTTCAGCAGCTTACTTAAAATGATGAGCCTTGCTGTGAGCCCTGAAAATCAATTGGGCTATTTCAAATATTCAACAGCATGGTTGGTGCTGTATGGATGAATTCAAAGTGTAGAACCACCTTGAGGTGTTTACAGTCTAAACAGACAATGAAAACAATACATACAGATAACACATTGTCTAACAGGATAGTGCAGCTTGTCTTTATTTACAATAATCACCACTTGGCTGCTAAATTCTCAGCCATATTTGTGACTGGTTTAGTCACTTGTGTGATATTGCAGCAACAGGCTTAGACAATCATATACACAGACGTGAGGCTCAAATGATAATTTGATAATTGCAGTCGTGTGAGGGTCCTTATAAAGGGGTCCCAGAAAAACTGCTCATAATGAGGCCAGAATGAGAACTGAATGAATAACTGACTTTTCAGTTTGTTGGCAATTCTAAAAAATTGTTTTTTTTTCCCAATTTGACCTGAAATGGAACTGAAAATTCCAAATAAGTTCAGCGAATCAAAACAATTGACAAACATTTCATTTTGGGTTGAATAAAACATTTTGTTCAAAACAGTAGAAGCTCAGAGTTACAAACACTAGAGTTACACACTGACCGGTCAACCACACACCTCATTTTGAACTAGGGACTTACAGGAACGCAATCAGGCAGCAGAAGACAGACACATAGACAGAAAAAGGCAAATACAGTACAGTGCTGTGTTAAATGTAAACTACTAAAAATATAAAGGGAAAGTTTAAAAACAAAAGATTTGAGAAGGTAAGGAAACTATTTCCGTGCTTGTTTCATTTTATCAGGATGGTTAAAAGCAGCATTTTTCTTCTGCATAGTAAAGATTCAAAGCTGTATTAAGTCAATGTTCATTTGTAAACTTTTGAAAGAACAACCATAACATTTTGTTCAGCATTACGATCACGTCAGAGTTACGAACAACCTCCATTGCCCATGAGTTCGTAACTCTGAGGTTTTACTGTATTTAACATTTGCCGTCTGGACATTTTTAAAATAAAAGCAAAGGAAATGAAAAGCTAGAGTCACAAAATGGCTGGCACAACAGCTGCCTCCCTTACAACCTTTAGCCCAGTGGTTAGGGCACTCACCTGAAATGTGGGAGATCTGGGCCTGAATCCCCCCCCACCAATGTGAAGCAGATTTTTAAAATTATGTCTCATCTCCCACCAGGGCTGGCTCCAGGGTTTTGGCCGCCCCAGGCAGCCAAAAAAAAAAAAAAAAGCCTGTGATCGCGATCTGCGGCGGCAATTCGGTGGAAGGTCCTTCGCTCCAAGCATGAGTGAGGGACTGTCCGCCGAATTGCCGCTGAATAGCTGGACCTGCCATCCCTCTCTGGAATGGCCGCCCCAAGCACCTGCTTGCCAAACTGGTGCCTGGAGCCGGCCCTGTCTCCCATATAAGTGCCCTAACCACGAGTTTGCAGGGAATTTTGGGATGGGTATCTCTCAATTTGTCCTGTTGAAGCTGTTCCACTTTGTATAAAATACTAGAATAGTATAAAATACTTGAATTGTCATTGGGCCAGAGAGAGATTCTGTTACTCCTGGAGGAATTCTGCGCTAAAATATTAAAAATTCTGCACATAATATTTTAAAATGCTGCATATTTTATTTGTTGAAATAAAACAATATAATCACGCTAGTTTCAATTATTTTGGTAATTTATTTCAAAATACCCGTTAGTAAGTATGTTTGTAACAATAGAGACAACAAAAAAGATTCAGGAAATGTTTTTTGATAAATAGATTTCTTACTAGGGATATTCATATAGAACTTTGAGTAATAATTCATTAAAACTACAATATAGAAGTGTATTTCCCACATCCTTCAGAAGCAGTGCAAAGGCTTGGAGGAGTCAGGAGTAATGGAGGTGCTGAGGGAGAGAGAAGTAATTGCTGGAAAGGAACCTAGGAGTGAATCTGGAGGGTTGTTGGGTGTGAGTGGGAGGACACTTCTGTTTTTTTTTGGAGGGGAAGGGATTTTTAGGGAGTTGGTGAGCCTCTCCCATGCAGACCCTGGCTAACCCTTAGCCTTTCCCATTCAATCAGACACATCTGCCCTGTCCCTGCACCTCCACTCATCCACCCCCACCTCCATGCAACCCTGCAGCCCCACTCCCATTCAGCCCCTGGCTCAGTATTGTCACCCCACTGGTTCCTGTGCCCTCACCCCAGTCTGTGCCTCCCATTAGCCCTTCTGAACCCCAATCTGTGACCCCCCCAGCAACCCCGTGTGCCCCGTTCTGTCCATCCCCCCCATATCCCATGCCTCCTCACCTGGCTCCATGGGCAAGGCATTGTGAGGAAAGCAGTCTCTTCTCCCTCCCTCTCCCCTCTCTGCAGCTGGCTGCTCCAGCCTGGAGCCAGCTTCCCTTTCTTCTGATGCCACAGGAGTCTCTGGTGGGTGATGGGTGAAATTGCAGAGCCTTCCCGTCAGAATGTATTTTCTGTGGGGGTGGAGGAAATCTGTGGGGACATGAATTCTGCGCATGTGCAGTGATGCAGAATTCCTCCAGGAGTACTCTATAGCCTGGTGATGAGAGCACTCAGGGGTCTTGAATCCTGAAAGCCAGATGAATTTTAACATGACAGATTATTTCTCTGAAAATTTATATCAAAAATACATTTTAAAAAATTATTCACTGTTCATCAAGTGGCCTTTCTTATTCTTCTATTTAAAATCTTTCAGTCATCTAGTCGGGGAGTAGAAAGAACACCATGTGATTTTAGTGACCAATCACATAGTCAAAGTTATTGTGACCCATAGCCTAACAGCTATTTGCCTAACAATTCACTGAATACTTACTAATATCAGGATCAGTTCATGAACAATTTGCAAACGGAAGAAATAGCTAAATTTGCAATTTTATTTGTTACAAATAATTTGACTATCTCTAATCTTGAGCAAGCAGATAATTCAGCCAGCATTATCTCACACTAAGAAGATTGAACGTTATACATATTGTTACCAGGCTGTTTCTTTCAATGCCTTGCATGAATGCACTTGGCTCAACATTCTTTTGGAATGAGCACAATAAGAAATCAAAGAGGTTGGTACAGTATTAACCTAGATGTGGCAGTCTTTTTGGGACAAGTGGCTTTTTACTGTCCTACAATTATTTGTACTCTTATTACCACTCCTGTAAATGAGATCTCTAGCATAAAAGTGTCCTTGAATGCAGTGCAAAAAGGCCTCCTCTAATTAAAAGTTTCCATAAACACCTGACAACTCAATACAGGTAGTGTGTGAGAGAGAGACATCAACTTTCAAGGAAAGCCATTGTCATTGCTTCTCACCAGGTGAAACATAAATTAGAGATTCAACTGTGACATTGACAGACAGGGTGCCAGTTCATGCCAAGGCTCAGGGCCTCACTGAATACTGACAAAGGCATAGTTGGAAACCAGTCTGGCTTACTTGGATTGATATCGTTAAACTAGCTATTAAGAATGTGTTTAGTGTGTAGACTTTATGGAATGCTTGTAGGATGCTGCGTGTATTTAGCCTACTTATCATATCTGTATCCCATGATATAAAGTTATACTGAGTGTTTGCACTGTAAATCTCTGTAATTGTGTAACCCACTAAACAGGAAAAGAAGCAGTCATTATCGTAAAGTGCTCGTCCTGCACACAAGATGGCCCATTGCAACACAATGCCTCATTTGCCGTCATCGAAGGACAGAGACCTTGTTGACTGCATTCCTAACTCCCTCCAGGAAGGGGAGGCCTGCATATGAATCCTCATCCCATCAACTTGGAATCTGGAGTGAAGGGTATAAAAACTCCCTGACAAGGAGAAACTGGATCTCTTTTTGCTGTCTGGACTCTGACATAAGCAAGAGATCTCTATGCTGCTTTGCATGGGTCTGTCCTAAAGGACATGTAGAGCTGCTTATTATAGAAGCTTACATTACCTTTTAAAATCTAAGACTGTAACTCATTTGTGTGTGTATGTTTCCTGTTTTAACCTTATAATTCTTATTCCTTTTTTTAGTTAATAAATCTTTAGCTAGTTCATTATAGGATTGGCTACAGGTATTTTCTTTGGTTTGAGATCTGAGTACAAATGACCTAGGGCGACTGGTCCTCTGGGACTGGGAGTAACCTGAATATGATTGTCATTTTGGGTGTAAAGTGACCATCTATCACATAGTCCATCTTGCCTGGTGTCACGCTGTTTGGAGTGGCTCACAAACAACTGTGAGTGCTAACCTCAGGGCAGACTGTCAAGAAGCAGGGCAGAGATCCCAAACCGGTAGTATGTTCTATCATAAGATTTCACCAACCCAGTAACATACTCTTCACTGTCTCTCACTATATCAAATTCAAAACATCTTTTCTTAGAGCTTCCAGACTGTTCACAGCTCTGCCTTGGCCTACATTGAGGAACAAAGAAACACAGCGAAGATAGGAATTGCCATATTGGATAAGATCGGTGCCCATGTATTCCAGGATCCTGTTTCTGACAGTGGCCAGTACAGATGCTTCAGAGAAAAGCATGAAAAACCCCATCATGTAACCTGCCCATAGAGGAATTCTCAGAATAATCCTTGTCAGATAACTATATGTAATTGATAATGGATAAATCTCAAGGTGAGATTTAAATGGCACAGCAGAATTTGTGTCATGAACCAACATGAATCTACATTATAGGGTCAGAAAACTCTATCCACATAGGCCCGGTGCAATGATATAGTTGAAGGCATTTCTTAATTATTATTATTTTAATATTATAGGAGAGATGGTAGTGATCCCTCTAGTATCGCTTTTCGTTATACATTTTTTGCAGACCTTCCCCCCCCCCCTTTTTTCTTGATGAAGCTCCAACACTTCTTTTGAAATTTGGCAGTGGGAAAGCCCTTGGCCTAGAGAAGTGCCTTTTCTTTGACATAGGCATTTTCATTCAGGTTTGGCTCAATTAAAACCAGTTAAAAATCACCATTTCTCATTTGAGTACTTCAGGAAAATTTTGATAGAGAAAGAAAGAGAGAGCGAGAGCGCGCGCCAGAGTGGGCTCCCACTGACCACTCCTGAACCAAGCACATTGCACCAGTAGCCCATCCCCTTTGTAGTAACAAACTTTTCATGCTGCAAGCTAATGCAGTTTGTCCTGCAGCTCAAGTGGGAGAAGTCATTGATGGAGGGTAAGCATCCAAATCCTGATGATGAGGGGGTTGTTACAATTGTACATAGTGGAATTTGTTTTTACCTGTTTTCTTAAAACAAAACACCCCTCCCTCCTAAGAAATATCATAACTGTTAAAAAACATATTTAGGTGACAAAGTGTGGTACTTGAAAGTTAGGAAACGTGAGATTTACAGTTGCCTGTTCAACGTTACTTCTGCCGCTTATGCATATATCCCATGACACAATCTTTAATTACATGATCGCATGCTATTTTTTCCATAGGACCCTGCCTCATTCAGTACACAGATGGACTCACAATGGGGCAGAATTAAGGTTGAAAGTTAAGGATTTCCTAACTTGTAAATGCTTGACTTTGCAACTTAAATATTTTTTTAACATAGCGTTGGTTGGGTGTTTTTTTGGTATGTAGCATTTTATATTGTGGTAGCACTCAGGGGCATTAATCATATTGGGGACCCATTGTGGCAGATGCTGTAGAAACATAGAGGACTTAATTCGGTAGGTGCTGAGTATTCTAGCAGTGATCCAGCAAATCACTTAAGCACATTCTTAACTTTAAGCTTGCAAGTAGTCCCAATAACTTAAGCATCTGTTTAGGTGCTTTGCTGAATTGGAGCCAGAGAACTCAGCACTTTGCAGGATTGGGGCCAGAGTGAATGACATTCCCATGCACCAAAGAGCTTACAGCCTAAAAAGGAGGTGAGTTAGAAACACATTTCTCCACCGTCCCCCATGTGTGGCTGAGCAGGGATCACTTACGATAGCAATTTCTGTGCTCCTTGTGCCCTGCACAGCAGAGAGACTGTTTGTTCCTGTTCCCCCTGGGAAGCAAGGCCAAAAGAAGGGGGAAGGGATGAGGCAGCGTTGTCATCCTGCCCCTCACTCAGGGCTGTGGCTTATTAGCCACAACTGAGCTCATGAGGTTTTGTTTCTAGAACTGATACCAAAGAGCAATGTGCAATGGCTTGTAGTATTCAGTTGTGGGATACCTGGCTATCAACCTGATTAAAATAAACCTGGGTCTGACAGTGACACTGTTGAGCTCGTGCTGTTGCTGATATTTTAGAGGTGTTCTCTTGCCATATTCAGTTGAGTCGGCTCGTAACAGGGTGATCTGCCCCTTCAACAGGGCCGGCTCCAGGCACCAGCTGAACAAGCAGGTGCTTGGGGCGGCCAAGGGAGAGGGGCGGCACCTGAGGCAATTCGGGGGCGGCAGGTCCCTCACTCCCTCTAGGAGCAAAGGACCTGCCGCTGTACTGCCCCGCCGATCGCGGCTTTTTTTTTTTTTTGCTTGGGGCGGCAGAAATGCTGGAGCCGGCCCTGCCCTTCAAGGCCTGGCACTGCAAGCCAGCTCACCCTGTGTGATTATTAGTCCCTGCTGGGAGGGGTCAGGTATTGCCTATAAAGGGCTGAGAGAGCTTAGTTGGAGGGGAGTTGCAGGAGGGAGTCTGGCTTCTGTGACTGGCTTTGGAGCAGACAGTGGGGCAAAGTGAAAGTCCTATAGGCCCCTGCAGCCTGTGTTGGTTAGGGGGATAATTTTGTTATTTCAAACAAAAAACTCCGTCTAACACCCTGTGCCCTGAGGGAAGGGTCTAGAAGAGACTTGGGTGGGGTGTTAGTCTTTCGTGGTGGGTGGAGGATGGCCATACCCTGCCATGGATTTTTATACGAGTCCCTCCCTTGACTTCAATGGGAGTTCCACGCAGGGGGGAGAAGGCCAGCATAGCTGGTCTGATTGGTAGCTGGTTAGCCAGGAAAGAAAAAATGGCAGCAGCCACTGAAGGTTAAAAGTTAGAAGGTTTTTTTTTTAAATCCTGCTTTGTGACAAGCCTAAACCTGGAGCGGAGTGGTCCTGTGGCTTTGCTTGTAAGATTTATTAGCTGAGTTTGGTCTGCTAGACCCTGCAGTACTTACAATCTGACCTGGAAGGCCTGCCAAGAAAGAATTACATCGATACAATGGAGGTATAACATAAGCATATCTGGAGCAACACCTCTGAATCGTTGTCCAGAGTGACTTGCTGTTTCCCTGCTGTTAGGTGAACAATTTTAAGTTGTTGCCATATATTATTCTGAAGTTGAGCTCAGATCCAAATGTACCTAAATGGCCAACTTTTCTCACAAAGGGCTAGAGCACCAGCTGGTGGAAATTGTCCTACTGTGATGAAATCAGTGAGAGTTGATGGCACTCAGCACCTCACAGGATTAGGCCTAAAAGCAGCTGGGCTTGCTGCTGACATTCCTTTTAGCTCACTTTTGTGGCTGAGTTTAACTAAAGGAAGCATTTATTCCTCCATGCCTTGATAAATTAGTCTTTGTAGCATGATGAGTGGAACTGGAGAAAGAGGCTCAGGTTTCAGGAGTGATCTGGTTCAGTGTAGCACCCGAGGGCTCAGCAATTCAATCTGAGTCCACACTGCCACCCCTTAAACTCCAGAGTCCCAGTATGTAACACTGGCCACTCAGCATTGTTAACAACAATCTTTCCTACTACAATTTTGCCTCCCTGCCATGTCCCTTATTGTTAACGGAACAGTCTTGAGCAGAAACAGCTGAATCATCAAAGTAACCAAGAGGTAAATATAGTTATCTCCAGCATAATCAATACGTAACTCTGGAGGCACATAAACCCTGAAAAGCAGGGAGCCCAGGTATATGTCCTTGTGGAGCATCATGATTTTTATCTACATCGGACAGTGACGACTGGCTAAGTTAACAAAGTGCCACCTGCCAGAAAAAATTAAAAGCACAGAAATACTGTACAATGTTTGGCAATTTCATTTCTCCTATCCTGTATAGTGAGACTGAACCATCCTTTGGGCTAGATGCAAAAATGCAGAACTAATTAACACCCCCGGTCTCTCCTCTCAAAAAATCTTTTAAAAAACTGTTTGGCTTTAAAAAAAATCTTATGACATTTTGAAGACTGATCGATTTTTTTAAAATCTCTTTTTGGTTTGGCAATATAGTTCTTCTGATTGCCCCCACCCAGATTACATAGTATGGCTTGCTCCCTGATTGGGCAAATATAACTCTTACGATCAGGTGTTTAGGTGTGTGTATGTGAATGAGTATGTGCATTCAAAATTTTTGTTCAGTGAATATTTTGCAATATTTAGTGCTTTGAACATTCTTTCCAGTAAAGCTTTTTGGCAGGCAGTAGATTACTTGTAGAAGGTGAACAAAATAGTCAGAGAAAGATTAGAATTTTTTTTTAATCAAATAATATTTTTGGAACAATTGCTAAACAAAACCAAGATGAAAGGCAGAACGGAGTGGGCTATAGGAAAAAAGTATTTGAGTGCTCTGTTGAGTGTTACGTCAATGGTGACACAGGTTGATTTCATATCTACCAAAAAGCTTCTTGCAATGGGCATTGCGTGTGTCACTACAGCCATAAGAAATTATTTCTACTGGGGCAGGAATAATGGCCCACAGTAAATCAGCTTGGTTACAAGATCTCTCAGGACATAATTTACACGAGTTCTCATGACAGACAGAAAAGGAACCCCGGTTGCCACTGTACTTGTGGAAGCTGAGATCTGATTGGAGTTTTTTGTAGCGTGAGACCACTCAGATGATATGGAAGGCAGATTTTTTCATTGCAGTATGTCTGCTCTGTATTGCACTGCTGGCACAATCTGGTCCCTACTGGCATTTTATAGCTAGTCTATCTGATCATCCCTATGTAAGAATAATCTTTCAATGGCATAGAGCCAAAGTAGGGATTCTTATGTTATTTCCCCACAATGACTGCCAACATATCAGTGAAAAAGAGGGTTTGTCTGGGACACTGCTGTGACCTCATGTTCATTGGCTACGTCCTCCAGGACGCTTGCAATACATAGTAAGTTAGAACAACCCTGAGGCTGCTCTAAAATGGTGCAGCGGAGCCAGCCCTGCACAGAGATGCAACAGGATCAGAAGAGTGTGAATATGTGAATTGACTTGTATTCTGCACACTTCAGCTGCAGCCACAGGTCTGGCCTACAGCCTTTCACTACCAGGCTGCTAGTGCAAATCTGGTCCAAGGCTGGTAGTGACTGAAAGTTGTTGATGATCTGACTGCCTAGCTACCCACGTGAAATGAAAGTGGTGGGTCACGTTTTTTCCCCCCATTCATTCCTAATGTTTTAAAAAATACTAAAAGAGACATGGGGTGAAAGAAGATGACAGTGAATTATGTATGAGTTAGTTGTGCAATATGACAACAAAAAAGGCCAGTGCAATCCTGGGCTACCTATTCAAAAGCACTATGCCACAGAGCAAAAAAGGAATTAAGGGCTGGTCTACACTACCGCTTAAGTCGATGTAACTTACATTGCTCAGGGGTGTGAAAAAGACACCTTCCTGAGCGACATAAGTTACATGGATCTAAGCACTGTCCACACTGGTGCTATGTCGGTGGGAGATGCTCTCTAAGAGTTAGACTCCAGACACCTGATCCAATACCCATTGAAGGCAATGGGAGTATTTCCACTGAATTCAGTTTGGATCAGGATCTCTGTGAGTCTGAAGAAATCATAACTGCATTCAGTTCTGGGGCATTTCATTACCAGAATGGTGTAGACAAACGGCGTTCAGAGATGAGCAACCAAAATTATTAAAAGGCTGGAGGGAGTGACTTATTTGGAAAGATTTAAAGAGCAAAGTCTTTGTCTTATTAGAGGATGGAAAAAGGGGTGAGGGTGAAATGGTGGGAAGTAGGATAATTGGCTATAGAGATTTAATTGTTGAAAATACCAAGGAGGGGGATTAGTTATTCATCTTGGCACAGAGGAGTATATGGTAACAACGAATAATTAAGAACAGGAAAACTTAGCCTAAATATTGGGGGGCAATATCCTGACAGTGAGACAGAGTGCTCAGATATTACAGTTATGAGCATGGTCTAGTAATAGATTTATACAGGTGTGGAACAATCTTCCATGAGAAGTGGTGGAAGACTAATCACTGGAAATATTTAGAACTAAAGTGGAAAGAGCAGTAGAAATATATCGAAGAGAACATGCCTACACTGACAGGCATGGTTAACTAGGTCTTTTCCATTTTCCTGAAAGAACTGCCCCAGAAGCACTGAAAGATCCCCGCTTGATTTCCGGCTCCCAAGCTGAGTTTGCAGGGCCGGCAGTTGCAGAAAAGCATGTTGGTACAGAGCTAATTTCATCTGGAGTCTTTGTGGCACAATAAACATGCAACCCCATGATACCATATTTAAAGTGGTCTCTGTATAGTGGCGCTAGTCCCACTGAGGAAAAAATGGTTCAAGTACTGAGAGATCTATGACAGGTTTGAAGGATGTGCCTCAGACTGAAACCCCAGAGACAGATTCTAGCTCTATAGTTGAAATTTTTATCTGGGGTTGGAGTACCACAGTGTTGGATGTGAGCATATAGCAAAACCAATTTCACTTTTGGTTGTTGTAATTACAGCAAACCTCAGTGCCAGAAGCTCAGATTCCAATGTGGTTCCAGTGGATCCATAGTTATGATATCTAATAGTTTATTATTCAAAGACTGTTTGATGCTTAATGGCAACAGAAATGTGCAAAATGTAGCATTTAAAAACCCACTGGGGAACCAGATTTTAATAGTCATGTCACAAGTTTCTGGCAAGAAGTGTGTTTATTATTTTTGTAATAGGGTAACTGTTTTTAGTCCCCTCACACACAATTCAAAGGAAAAAATGAGGAGCTGACAATCCACTGTATATAATTAAACTAGCAAATGCAGAGTTTAATTAAATTGTAGTTCAGTTATAAAATGCTGGACTTCCTAAAACCTCAAATCATTATTGATCAAATCCTCCACCACTTCCGGGTTTGTCATCCGCCTAAAGTAGTGAATTATTCATAAATTCGAGCTTAATAGAGTAATTGTTCTTTCTGATGATCAGTATCTGTGTGAAATGTCTAGACATGAGTTGCTTTTATTTTTTGGTGACTGCACACCAGCACTGTCGTGCTAATGCGATCTGCTTGTCACTCTAACAGGCCAAATTCTGCAGTCCTTGCTCGGGCAAAACTCCCAATGACTTCTATGGAAATGGCGCCTGAGGAAAAAGGAGCATGGAATGCAGGGTTAGGCCCAGTGTGGAATCTACGGTAGCCATTCCCCATGCTATACATTTCAAATTAAGAAGCAAAGCACTCACAATTAGGCTTCATCTAAGAAAAACCCCAAACCCCTCCAAAGCACAATAAAAAACATTTTCATTTACCACAATATTTACATATTTTGCATTATGCTAATACAAACCAAAGAGATTTAGTCCTGCCTGCGGCATATTTTAAAAAATGCAATTTGTTAATCGCCTTCCAGCAAAAATAAAAATCAACAAAAAATATGGCCCTTGGTAGGCACATAAAATTTATCACCTCTGCTCCACTCACACAGAGTTTATGAATCAATACACCCTGAGATTATTTGGTAACAGATCCTACATCTAGTCATTTTGAAATACTGTAGTCTAAATTTAAAGTTCTCCCTTTTTTTTAATGCTCTGTTTTATTTGGCAGTTTGTTTGCTGTCCGAGTCAGTGGGCATAAATGATTTGTGTGTGTGGGAGATGAACTGCCAGTTGGAGCATGACCAAAACAACAGCAGCTGCCAGTCTCCCAGCAGTCACAGTGAGTAATTCAAGATTAACTGCAAAAACTATTTGTCAAGTTTACTTTGAAAAGTTTCACCTCAGAGTGTGAGATCTTGCTGCAAAGGACAGGTCCTGATGTGTCCCTCTAATACACCTCTACCCCGATATAACACTGTCCTCGGGAGCCAAAACATCTTACTGCGTTATAGGTGAAACCGCGTTATATCGAACTTGCTTTGATCCGCTGGAGTGCGCAGCCCTGCCCCCCCCGGAGCACTGCTTTACCGCGTTATATCCGAATTCATGTTATATCGGGCCGCGTTATATAGGGGTAGAGGTGTACTATGATTTTGCAACAATGGCTGTTGCAAAACAGTAAAGCATTTAGTCAGGTATATGATAATAGCCCTACTGCTTTTTTAGGGTTGGTCAAAGAACCATGGTGCTGTAACAGACTAAGGATCTTCATGCTCTCTCATTGCATTCCTAATTGCTGTGGTACCTCCTTAATAGTGATGTAACTTTTTGCTTTCTTTGTAACCACGAGGCACATCTGTGCAGCCTGCTGATGCTTTTATGTAGATGTTAAATAAACCCAATACTGTCAAAGGGCTCTATGTATCTTTTTATTGGAAGTTTTGTATCCCTCTCCTTCAATCTTTTCTGGTTTTTCATTCTCTCTCCTAAGGATGCTGCACTCCTAGTAATGATGGAGTTTCAATTAAACTTTTAATTTAACCCATTAGGTTCAGAATTAGGCATGACATGTCAAACCGTTTCCCATTCATCATTGACTTCGACGCCTGAGCATAAGAAAGATTGCGATAGCTTCTCCCTCCTTTTCTGTGGTATAATTCTACATTGTTTGCCTGTCCAAAACGCCAACTCCAAGTAATTAAGGAAGGAATATACAACTGGGTCTCTAAGCTAGAGGTCCAGATCTACAAGGAGGAGACATCCTCCTTCTTAGGCTGCAGAGCTGCTCCACAGAGATCACGTCAGCTTTGTGACCTTGGTGTATCCAACAGATGTCATGTCAGGAGGTGGTGGCAGAGGATCTGTGCAGCAAGCAAATGATTTGGCCCCACCCTTTCCCCAGCCCTCCTCTGCCCAGGTTCCTGAATGGCATCATCACAGCTGGCTCTCTCTCTGCACAATGGAATCAGATAGATCCCTCTGCCAAGGTTACTCTGCAGCTGTGATGGCAGGAGCTAGATTTCTCCTTCACTAAAAATTACATATAGATTTTGTTTGCTCTGTCAATGACATACACACTGATATATGGAGAATATAGGTCACTATAAGTTGTGTGGGCTGGGAAGGATGAAAGATTGCAACCCTGGTGTGTGAGGAAGCCTGCAGCGGCAAGAAGCTCAACCAGCAGTTGGTGTAATACAGAGGATAAAATACAGCCTGGGGCTATCATAAGTCTGTCACGTTGTCCCAGGATCTCTATGGTATATTGTCAAAGCAGGTTTTTCATGGACAAATCCTTCTCACCACTCCCACTTCAGAGCCCCGGGTTACAACAAAGCTTCTTGTAAGTTTTTGCAAATTGAGTAGTATTATCATTTAGTCATTTTCAAAATAAATTCTCCGCACAGATGTCTTTGTTTTAGAGACCTTTTGCTATGTTTCTTGGACAGCGAGAACGGTATTATTATTATCCAGGAAAACTTGCTACAATTTCACATGTCTAGTTGTGGCATTGCACTTCAAAGTAGATCTCCCCAAAATGGGTAACCTTCTATCCTCTCTTTCTGTAAGAACACAGACAGGAAAATAAGATTTAAATTACAGAATGGAGGAGAAATGCTTTAAACATAGCAGTAGTTCAAAGTGGCTTGTTGGTTCTTCTTGGGGAGAACTTTGTAGCTTGTTTACTATGCAGAAATCTGTCTCTCTCTTCACCAACTGCTTTGTAAGATGTCTGCTTTGCCTAAGCACCTCCTCTTGGTTCTTTATTAAGATTTTGCTTCTCTTCCAAGATTGAGGAGTTTTGTTTCCGTGTTTGTGATAAGCCACCTCCTTCATTTTTTACAGCACTGTTTTTATTCCTACCTTTTATGTCATGTGGTAAGCTTTCAGAGTAAGCAGGCCTTGCATTGACTTCTGCATCCCCTCTGCAATATGTAGACTGAAATTCTTCAGCATAGGTTGGTTACGAAGAAAACACTGGTGAGAAAATTCACGGAACCCTTCTGTGCTGTAACACTCACAGTTCAAAATGTCAGTTATAAATCTTGATTGGTGCCTTTGAGCTGAAGTACCCACAGCTGGGATGAATACTATGTTGATTCAGATCCAGTGGAGTCACACAATAAATAGGTAAAGCATTGTACCTATAAAGCACCAAAACAATTTACACCTCTTGACAACAGCAAGCCTTTGTCAGGGGTGGAAATGTTTCTGTTGCTTTCTAGTCATTATTTCCCACGTGTTTGTTATGAGCTGGGTGTTCAGAACCAGTAATGACTGAAAAAAATGGGTTTGTTTAGTCTGGAGAAAAGAAGACTGAGAGGGGACACAATCGCTGTTTACAAGTACATAAAAGGTTGTTACAAGAAGGAGGGTAAAACATTGTTCTCATTAACTTCTGAGGATAGGACAAGAAGCAATGGGCTTAAATTGCACCAAGGGAGGTTTAGGTTGGAATTTAGGAAAAACTTCCTGTCAGGGTGGTTAAGCACTGGAACAAATTGCCTAGGGAGGTTGTGGAATCTTCTTCACTGGAGGTTTTTAAGAACAGGTTAGACAAACACCTGTCAGGAATGGTCTAGTTATTACTTAGTCCTGCCTTGAGTGCAGGAGACTGGACTAGATGACCTATTGAGGTCCCTTCCAGTCCTACACTTCTGATTCTATGTCATTCTTACACTAAATATAAAGCCAGCAATCAGGTTTGTGACAAAGTAGGAATCAATTTAATTCTGTTTACCTTGGTGTTTTGTTTTTTCTCCAAACCCACCTACCCTGGGTGTGATATCTATAGAATCATAGGGTTAGAAGGGACTGCAAGGGTCATCTAATCTAACCCCCTGCCAAAATGCAGGATTTGTTGTGTCTAAACCATCCAGGACAAATGGCTCCAGCCTCCTTTTGAAAACCTCCAGCAAAGGAGCTTCCTCAACCTCCCTAGGCGGTCTGTTCCATTGTCCTACTGGTCTTACAGTTAGGAAGTTTTTCCTGAGGTTTAATCTAAATCTGCTATGCTATAGTTTGAATCCATTGTCTTTTGTCCTGCCCTCTGTGGCAAGACAGAACAACTTTCCTCCATCTTTTTTATGTTAGCCTTTCAAGTATTTGAAAACCGCTATCATGTCCCCCCTCAATCTCCTCTTTTCCAAACTAAACATACCCAAATCCTTCAGCCTTTGCTTGTATGGCTTGCATTCCATCCCTTTGATCATCTTTGTTGCTGTCCTCTGGATCCTTTCCACTTTCTCCACAACCTTTCTATATGTTGGTGACCAAAATAACCGTACTCAGAGAGTAGTTATTAATGGTTCCCAATCCTGCTGGAAAGATATAACAAGTGGGGTAACGCAGGGGTCTGTTTTGGGACCGGCTCTGTTCAATATCTTCATCAACGACTTAGATATTGGCATAGAAAGCACGCTTATTAAGTTTGCAGATGATACCAAACTGGGAGGGATTGCAACTGCTTTGGAGGATAGGGTCATAATTCAAAATGATCTGGACAAATTGGAGAAATGGTCTGAGGTAAACAGGATGAAGTTTAACAAAGACAAATGCAAAGTGCTCCACTTAGGAAGGAACAATCAGTTTCACACATACTGGGATGGGAATGGGAAGAGACTGTCTAGGAAGGAGTACGGCAGAAAGGGATCTAGGGGTTATAGTGGACCACAAGCTAAATATGAGTCAACAGTGTGATGCTGTTGCAAAAAAAGCAAACATGATTCTGGGATGCATTAACAGGTGTGTTGTGAGCAAGACACGAGAAGTCATTCTTCCGCTCTACTCTGTGCTGGTTAGGCCTCAACTGGAGTATTGTGTCCAGTTCTGGGCATCGCATTTCAAGAAAGATGTGGAGAAATTGGAGAGGGTCCAGAGAAGAGCAACAAGAATGATTAAAGGTCTTGAGAACATGACCTAAGAAGGAAGGCTGAAAGAATTGGGTTTGTTTAGTTTGGAAAAGAGAAGACTGAGAGGGGACATGATAGCAGTTTTCAGGTATCTAAAAGGGTGTCATAAGGAGGAGGGAGAAAACGTGGTCACCTTAGCCTCTAAGGATAGAACAAGAAGCAATGGGCTTAAACTGCAGCAGGGGAGGTTTAGGTTGGACATTAGGAAAAAGTTCCTAACTGTCAGGGTGGTTAAACACTGGAATAAATTGCCAAGGGAGGTTGTGGAATCTCCATCTCTGGAGATATTTAAGAATAGGTTAGATAAATGTCTATCCGGGATGGTCTAGAGACAGTATTTGGTCCTGCCATGAGGGCAGGGGACTGGACTCTATGACCTCTCGAGGTCCCTTCCAGTCCTAGAATCTATGAATCTATAAAATTAGACACAGTACTCCAGCGGAGGCCTAACCAGCACCGAGTAGAGTGGTACTATCACCTCCCGTGACTTGCATGCTATGCCTCCGTTAATGCAACCTAAAAATTGCATTTGCTTTTTTTGCAACAGCATCATATTGTTGACTCATACTGAGGTTGTGATCCACCACAACTCCCACATCCTTCTCAGCAGTGCTGCTGTCAAGCCAATTATCCCCCATTCTGAATTTGTGCATTTGGTTTTTCTTCCCTAAGTGCTGGTCTATACTAGGGGGGGATTGATCTAAGATACGCAGCTTCAGCTTCAGCTATGCTTAGTCTGTAAAATCTAGTGAGCTCATTGCTTCAGGTAGCATGATTTACTTTAATTAGCATCCTGTTTACTAAAAATTCAACCTTGAAATACCTCTTCCCTCTTGGATCTGAAGAGATATAGTGGAGAGGCATGTGATTCTCGTTGCACTTTTTAACTGGAGAACACAATTCATGATTCTAGAATCACCCACTGATTTCATAGTTAGAGGTCTGTCTGGGCTTTATTTATAAGATTTTCTTTTTTAAGGATTTAAATTGTGATTATACAAATTTGCTGGAGGTGAAAACTTGGTATAGGTAGGCTCAGTCTGGGAGCAATGGTTTACCTAATATGGTTTAAATTTCTTTAGATGTTTTAAATGTTTAGGATTTCATTATGCAGTCAATGCTTTTGTGTGGTTTCAGGTGCTTTTCTGCACTTACATTTTTGGACAAGTAAAATTTGCTGGACTTTAATTCATAGTGTGCTTTAATGCCTTAGAGCTTTTTTTATAAAGACAAAATGTTGCCAAGATACTAGTGTGTATACATGATAGCAATGTGTTGTGAGGAAGTTTAACACAGTTAATTACTGCAGTTGAGCGTATGGACTGTGCGTGTTACACAGATGGACTGTATGATACCCAGATACTTTAAGTATGCAAATTCCCATTGAAGTGACAGAGCTTAATGACTCTCTTGGATTGAAGCAGCTACAATCTATTGTATCAATAATCCAGGGATTAAGGAAGCTCTAATTGTAAGTATGATGCACAGAAGAGCGATTTATATTTGAGACAAGTTTAGCACAGTTCCTCGCAATCTAACTTTCTGCTCTCCCCAGGGTCCAAATTTGAATCTCAACTGTGATTATGTTCATGTCACACATGGGGGCTGATTTCTCCCTCTCCCCTCCCCCCCCCACTCTAGACTAAACTAGGAATAACTCATCAGTGTAAAGTGAGCAGAGAACCAGTTCCCGTCTTTTCGGCAAAGAGATAGAAGTAACTGCTTATCAGCCTACCTTGCTTAGTGTCTTACACTGTATGTTGCCACACTCATCAGCGTTACATGCTTTTTTACTCTGACCTACAAAGATTAGGGACTATAGGAAGGTCACATGATCTAGGGCTCTTTGTTTTCCTCTTCAAACCCTGCACATAAACATGCCCAGAAAAAATCTGGGTTTGAAGCTCAAATGGGGTTAGAGTTAAGGCCTCAGCTTTTATCCTTAACCAGCCCTGTCATGTTAAGGTATTACAGCATATGCTGTATCTGATGTGTAACCTCACCTGACAATCGCTCTTCCAGACCTAGACATATGATAATAGGGTGAATGAATGGCATGTTAACCTTCTCTGGGAATTTGCTTTGGTTGGTTAAATCAGAGCATTAGCAAACTTGCAATAATTAATTTGTACTCTATATGGAAGGGCTGGATTCTGCAGGATGTGCAGTGCATATATTGTGGAGGGAGCTGCCAGGGAAGGGGGATACCAGGAGTCTTCCTTCACTTGTTGGCCCATATAAGGACCAAGCAGAATTGCAGTCTGTGCACGTAGGTGAGCACAGGGACTAGTTCATCTCCACATCTGTGGGTTATAGCATCCTAAAGGCGATGGTAAGGTGGCCTCCACACTACAGGGGGACAGGATGCTTTCTGTCTCCTGTTGCCCCACACTGCCTTTTACCCAGGTGCTCCTAATGGGCATAATCGAAAGAAACAATGCCTGCTGCTGTTTCTATTGCAGTCAGACTTTGGTATCAGATTAGCATTCCCTGTCAGTATTTTGTAATACTTGGGAGACACTGAACTCAGCCCTGTGTGAGTGACTACACGTTGGTATTACCTAATTCTTAAAGTATTAAGATAATTAGGAAATGTGATACTCCACAAAAATAGATAGCTAGTTGTATTAAAGGCATCAAAGGTGTTCCGTCTCCCATGTCAATTTGAACAGTGCTCTTGG
The DNA here is from genome assembly GCF_002925995.2 of Terrapene triunguis. NCBI lineage: Eukaryota > Metazoa > Chordata > Testudines > Emydidae > Terrapene > Terrapene triunguis. Next base: position 2,740,128 of record NW_020664540.1, read on the forward strand.
CTACTACATTACAGTAATCAGCTTAACTAAATTTGTTTTGCATGTCTGATGTTAAAGAGTGATTGGTTGTTATTCTTTTAGGGTGAAATCCACTGAATCTGCATAAAACAGGAGCACTTGAGCTCCAGGCAGGTGGAAGGCAGAGGGCCCAGTGCCAGGCAGCAGGGCTGCTTTGCAGCACCCCTAGAGAACAGCGTTTTAGGCTGGAACAGCAGGCATACACCCTCTGGGGCAGTTGCACGGGGTGGATTTGCATAAACATGGATTCTCTGACCCTCCAGTAGGCCCATCGCAGACTAAGCAGGGTGCCTGGGTGCATAGGTGAATGCTCCACTCCTGGCCCCCGTATGCAGGTGTTAATGGTGTGCACGGTCTCAGCTCTGGTGCTTTCTATGAATGATGAAGAAACAATAATTAAAATAGTGAAGAAACATTTTAACACATTTCAGCCAGATTTATGCAACGCCATGCAAGATGGAATTTCAGAAAAGCTTCTTTCGGATGCTTTAATAGATTATTCAAATTATAACACATCCCTGCAAACATGCCATTTCTAATTGATTCCATATGCTCCCAGTACCTTTCCCCACCTCCCTATTTTTGGGATCTAGGTTCAGCCTGGAATATGCCATTCAGCAGCTTATCTAGGCCTGGGTAATGTTCCATTGCATAAACAGGAAAGGGTCTAGGACTGAATGCCATGTTTAAAAATGTGGTGTGAATAATCTGTGGCTTTGCAGCCCTTCATTCAAAGTAAAGCCCTGCTTCAGTCTGACACTGTTGTGGCTTCCAGAAACCTGTTGGAGTGGCTCTAATCATGCAACACAGTTAATTCCTCCTGGAGAGATCAAGGTTACAGCTCTTGTGTAGCAGCAGAAAGCCTGAGAGCTAATAGGATAGTACCAGAGAGGCTGCTTGAGAAGCAGCAAAGGTGTCCACCCATCAGGGCTATTCTAGCGCTTGATAAACCGTAACTCATTGCTTTCCTCATTCATCATTAAAATGAGATTTTTATGCTAGGTCTGTAAAATGCCATCATGGTGAGTTATTTCAGCCAGGTTACTGAGAACAACGGCCACCTTTTATGGCACGGGAGTCCGGGAAAGAGTTCTAAAGATTATTGCTAGTTTACTACCCACACATTTTCTCCGCCCCTGCCCTCTCTTTCTGTCACTCCTCCCCCATATTAATCCTCATTTAGCATCATGAGGAGCTGATGAAGGATGCCAAGGTCATTTCTGTGCCAGCAAGATGGCTCATATATGGCCAGTCACCTCTCCATGCTAAGCGTGCCAATATTGTATTGTGTATCCCACCAGGAGATTCACAGACATGGTACAACTGCCAGCAAAGCTCCTCAGTCCTTTCCCATAATGGTTCTACTGAAGCAACTGCAGCCTGCAAGGTCAGGTGCAGTGGCCAAGGCAAAGTCCTCCTCTCTTCTCATTTTCAAGGTGTGTAATTGAAGATTTCCTAGTGAACTGCCCTTTCAGTTCCAAATTAACACAATTAGAATGTAAGGCAGCCTGGTGCCAAGAAATGAGCACAGAGATGGGAGTCAGGAACTACCTTTGCCACAGCCCTCCTGTATGGCCTGGGGTAAGTCCCTTCCCCTTTCTGCCTCTGTTTCCTCATCTAAAAGCATAGACAAATAATACTTAGTTGTGGCCCAGTGCGGTTAATATTCATATGACACTTAGAACATATTAACGATTATTTTTCATTTGTATTCACATTAGCTGCTCTGATCAAATATGATCAAGATCCTAGTGTGCTAGGCACTTCACACACACATAGTGAATGACAGTCCCAGCCAACAAAGAGGTTTGCAATCTAAACAAGGCAGAATTATCCCCATTTTGCATATGGGGAGCTGAGGCATTGAGAGATTTAATCACATAACCAGGAAATCCTTGTAAGTAAATCCAAGTAGTGAACCCCTATCTCCTGAGTCCCTGTCCAGTGTCTTAATCACAAGACCAACCTTCCTCTGTAAAGTGCTACGTAAGCACTAAGTACAGTAGGCCTGTTTTAAGGAACCATTGAGGGAATCAACCATTTGGTTGCTCCATGGAGGCAATTCTTTTAATAAAGATGGAGCAACATTGTACTCAACAGGTCAGATACTCCACCACATTACTCCAGCTTTATACTGGTGTCACTCTGTTCAAAAAGATGGAGTCACACCAGTGTAAACCAGTTGTAATACCAGGGTGTTACATCAGACTCAATATATAGAGAGACTTAAGGGGCTTTCTCTTAAGAAAGAAGGCTGTCTAATAAGTGTGGTTTCTTGTATAGTTGTTTGTTATTGAGAAGTGGAAACAGACCATTCAAAAACGCTCCCACCCACCCATATTCACACCAACATTAGAATGAGGTCTGATTTGGTTTGGGCAAGATACTACCCAAGATCAGGGTCTAATGAGCCATCCACAAAAGTGTTCTACCGACAGGTGCAGATTCCACGCCTCTTGCTCTTCTCAAATCCTGATTTAAATGAAATCAATCAGGAATTTATTGGAATGCTTTGCCAGATTACAGAAACTAGTTTGTCAATGGACTAAGGAGAGTGAATGGGTAAAGACATAGGCGACTGAAACCATGTCATGTGCAGTATGGCTCATTTATGAATGGGGGAAAGTGATTGCTGGGGTATGAAGAGAAAAATATCATGTGCATTGATGAAAATGTTTTTTTTTTTGGTCATTCTGCTGGAGTGATTTGAGGTGCTAGTAAAAACCCTGCTTAGTGAGGAGATCCATGTTTATAAAATCCCACATATATAATGTCCATTTAATATCGAAGAGGACATGGGTGGGCACTGGAATAGAATCCATTAAAACTTGCCTGACCATCACTAATGAGGACTGACCTTTGCAGCAATATATACACTCAGTTTATTAAAGCAGGGGCAGAACAATCTCCATGCCCTTGGTCAATCTAGGTTGCTCGGGGCTGAGGAATTTCCATTTAAAATCTCTCTTCAGGTGATAAAGACTGATTCAATAGAGATCGGCTAATAAAGAAAGTGCTGGAAGCTACTATTAAATTCTAGCTTCTGTCAGCTTAACAGCAAAAACTTTTAATGAGGAAACCATTAAAGTTGACCTAATGAATCAGAAATGCTTTTCCTTGCTGGCTAATTATAGAGTGCCTGGAATATCTTCCGACATATGTAATTTAGAAAATACTGATCTATTGAGTCTCCTTGCTCTCAAAGGAAACCTGTTGCATGGCAGTAGGTGAAAAATGCACTTTATAGCTTTCCTGAGAGGATGTGGGGCTTGACCTAGATTCACAAAGGAACCTCTGTGGAACAGGTGGGATGAATACAGGGGAGGCGGGAATTCCTAATGCTGGTGGCTATCTATCAACAGCGTTTCACATAAAGCATTCCAGTTACAGAGAAACACTGCTGCTTGTAGCAGAAGGATTCAACTGCCTGGCAGGGAAAGATTTGTGCATGCGTTTAGTCTAAAATAGAGGCCAGTATATAAATGGCTCAGTCAGTATGCTGGAAAACATAAGAAAATATCCTGTTGGCAATGGGAAGATGAGATAGCTAAAAGGAAATTCAGAGGCATTAGATGTCATTGATGGAAGTTGATCACTGCTTGCTTGAACTTTTCTGACACTGGCAGCAACATTTTCTCTCCCCATCTCCCACACAGTGTAATATTACACTTTTGAAAATATAGTAGTATGTAGAGTGGGCCCATTGCGCTAAGCACTGTACAAACCCATCTAAGAGACAGTCTTGTCCCCAAAAGCTTACAAGGCAGACAACAGAAGGGATTGTTATCCTCATTTAACCAATGGGAAACTGAGGCACAGAGCAATAAGTAGTTTATCCAAGTTTACACAGGAACTCTGTGGCAGAACCAAGAAGTGAATCAAGTTCTTCTAAATCATAGTCCTGTACCTTGACAACAGGAGCATCTTCCCCTTGTGTTACTCTGAGTGTTGCTCAGATTGAGAGAGAGGATTTTTTTTTGAATACTCTCTTTATAATGTGTTTCCTGTTTCCTCTTTGCACCCCAGGCTGAGTCTAGAATTTTTCCCTTCAACTCTTCTTCCATGAAACTTAGAAGCATGGCTACTAACATATGGCTAAGGGAGCCTGTATAGAAATCCCTTTGGGGGATCATCAATGCTGGCCCTAAATCTGGCAGTTTCCTCTTCAGAAAAATTAGCCTTACCCTCTGGTTGTGGCTGATGTGCTGCCCTGGATCCTAGACCACATTCTCCTGAGCTACTTCTGCCTTATTAGTAAAAAGTTATTATTATGTCAGCTAGTTCCTTCTTTTCTCTGTAGCCATGTGTGCTGCGGAAAGGGTCTGCACACCAGCCCTGGGCCACTGGGGACAGATGCAGTCAAAGAGAGCTGGGATGTGGCATGAGAGGCTCAAGGGGACCAAATTTACACAAATCCAGTGACGAACACCACACAGCTGGTGTGTAGTTACTGTGACGGCTATTCAAGGGATTTGGCTGGAATAGTGGTGCTGGTGGGGCTGCACTGCAGTTCTCAATATTGCCAACCTGAAGTATTCAAAAATCATGAATCAGGCCTCCTACTTCATGAGATTTAAAAGAAATAAAATGTTGGGTTCTTTTTCTTTGATGTATGGTTTTTGAGTCATTGGGATAGACGTAGGTCATGTTTTCAAGCTTGTCTCTGCAGCCATGGTGTGTAGAAATGTACTCTTTTTTTTTTTAAATGAAAGCTGAGAATCTCACGTAATAACATGACTCCAAGAGCTTGGACTTTAATAAAAACACTAAATGTTGAGAGACTCATAATAAAATCCCAAGCGGTGGCAACACTGAGTTCTATATGCAACATTCCCCACCAATCCTCACTCTAGTCATTTAGAGGCCTGTTCTGCAGGGTTATATAACTGAAGTGATTTATCAAGTCCATTCTTAACTGCATGCAGAACTTCTAGGGAGATTTATTTGCCTTGTGTATTTCATGTGTATAGAACTTCCCAGAATTTCTTGCTAAGCCTTCTGGTATTGTTTATTTATTTAGGACTGGTTATAGGCTATGGGTATTAATAATTTTATGACTGAGCTTTCCTAACAGATGGCTTTATGGGCTGTATTGGTCACCAAAGAGCACTACCAGGGAAAACGTGAAAGAGTATTTAATACAAACAGTTGTATTCAGGTCATATAAATCTCTCATTTATTGAATGTTCATCTATATAAGGGAGTAGAAAGCCCATCTGAGAGGGGAACCAAAGGAAACCCTCTGAGCAACATCTACTGTGCCTTAGATCTATGCTATAGTGTCTTAGATAATTATATAATTAGTACCATCCAAAGGAACCACCCTGTTGTGTGGCTCACTAAAAAGGCTGATAGATCAATGGCTTATGTGATACTAGTGTGTGTGTTTTCAGACAGTATGTGCTCTACTCCTCAAGAAAACATCAGCCCATTAATATTGCAGATTTTAGAGGACATGCACAAAGAAGTAATGAAGAACACCTGATTAAAGAAGTGATCTGATCCAGTGGCCATTGAAGTCAGTGGAAAGACTCCCATTGACTTTGGTGGGCACTGGCTTGGGCACAATGGAGCCCCCTTTTGGTTCATTACAGGGATCGGTGTAAACGATATAAGGGATCCTGTGATGGGGTGTCCACCTTGCACAAGCCCTGAGTGGGTTAATGTGGATTAGAAGGGGCCAGTTAACCATATATGCTGCACCTGGAGGGAAACCAGGGATTGATAAGGCGTAATGGCAGATGAAGCCCAGCTGAGCGAGGAGCTGGGATAGGATTATAAAACAGGAAGTGAGAGCGGGGAGTGGGGGCTGCAGTCACTCCCTAGAGGAAAAGGGAGTTGGTCAGGGACAAAGAGGAGAGCCAAGGAGAAACTAAGTCCTGGGAGCCTACCTCGGACTATGGAGCCTGGCAAGAGGCTGAGAATGGTGAAGTAACCATGGGGAGTAGAAGAATCACCAGTGATAAACCCAGATATAGGCAAGGCGATAGAGAGGTGGGGTAGGAAGGAGTCCATGGAACAGCAACAGGGTCTGAGACTGAGCAGACCTGGATTGCTAGTCATAGGGTCCCTGGGCTGGAGTTGTGAGAAGGCCCATGTTCCCCTCCTAGCCATGGGGAAAATGGCTGGAGACTTGGAAATGAAGACACTCTGAGAGATTGTCCACACAGTTTATCCAGTGGGATTCTATTTCCCTGAAAGAGGGGGTACTATATAATGAGCTGGCTGGAGGGCCGAGTCCTGACAAGGGAGCACCCTGAGTCCCAGAGAGTGAGAATGGCCATAGTCCAAGCAACTGATGGAAGGGGGCACCAGATGGGGTGATAGCTAATTCCCAGCCACAAGGAGGTGCAGCTGTGGTGAATGGACCCAATCTCAGAGCTGCTTTTAATTTCATTATCCTCTAGCACAAGAGAGAAACCAGCTCTTTAGACAGTAGAAGGTATTCAGGACAGAAGTACTAATGGCATCAAAGCAGTGTAAATTAAATTAATCTTGTCTAATAATCATGTATGAAAGAAAAATGGATGCAATAGAGCTATGTAGGATCCCTCAAGTCTAAACTTGGTGAGCTGGTTTATAAGCTATGCAATGAAGATAACGTAATGGTTATAAACAAAATAAATGCCCATTATAAAATCTGTTAATCTCATGGTAAAATAAATAATAGCCTCTCTAGTGTTCAAGTTGTATAGTGCTCCCAACATATATGGTCTTTTCTCCTAGTTAATCATTTGGAAATACCAAGGGTCTGATCCTCCTCTCACTTATGCTTGACTGGAAATCAGGAGTAACTCCTGTTCGTCCCGTTGCAGTTGGTATGGCAACACCCATTTTTTCATCTTTTCTGTGTATATATATCTTCCTACTGTATTTTCCACTGCATGCATCCGATGAAGTGGGTTTTAGCCTACGAAAGCTTATGCCCAAATAAATGTGTTAGTCTCTAAGGTGCCACAAGTACTCCTGTTCTTTTTGCTGATACAGACTAACACGGCTACCACTCTGAATCCTGTTAAACCAGTACACTTGCAGTGGTGTAAATTTGGTGTAGCAGAGAGGAGACTTTGCTTCCTATTGTCCAGTACATATTATCTGAGAAGAATGATGCAGTACTTGAGCTGCTTATGATGTAAGACAAGATATTTGAAGGAAAAACAGAAATCTCTCCATTTTTCCCCTGTAAGTTGCATATAAAGTTATGCACAAAGATTAAACCTGTTAGTAGATTTCAACGAGTGTGGGAATGTGCAGCAAGGTGTGTGGATACATGCTTTCCATGCACCTGCTACATTTAGCTTTTCATATGTCACTACCACTGTCACCAGATCATGGTGAGTTCTCCGTTATCTGATGGCTTGCCTTATTCTGAACCATTTAATAAAAACCAAAACCCTCTTCCATAAAATGGACCAGTTCTAAAATGATAGTCATTAGGAAAATCCACTCAAATAAGGTGCTTGAATGGTAGTGACACTATAGTCTGCAGTCTTGCCTCTGAAAAATTCAAGTGCTGATTAAATCAGAGTGCTGGAAGCTGATTTCTATGCAGGTGTTAGCAGAAGCCCAATCGGAGCTCTACAAGAGAAGCCAAAAACATGTATGGTTTTAGTCAAAAGCTTTTTCAGTGGCTCAGAACTGGAGGAAGTACTAGAAACAAGTTTTAATCTTGAAAGAAGTCTCACTGTGTCCAAATGCTGACCCCAAAGAGAAAAATACTTGCCTAGTAAATATAAATTCCAATGAATATGTTGGTGAAAATGAAGACCTGTTATTGTGCTCAGAGGCTTGCAGATGTATAAAATACACAGTCTGTGCTGAGGAAAAGCTGGAGATGTGAGTGTTACACTAGAGCTTGGATTATTATCAGTTGGAAGGCAATACACAGCATGGAAATGAATGGCAATACAAAGATGTTCTCTGCAATTTGTGTGTATTTGTAAACACGAGACAACCTTTGTACCACGGTGAGTAGTTGTATGATACCTTAAGCTCTGGCTGACTGAATAAACCAGAATCCTCCCCTTTAACACTTAATAACGTCATGGGACGACTGAAGTCCAAAGTTTTTGGTTTATAGAGGAATATAACTGAGAACAATTGGGATGTCATCCCACTGAGTCCCTCTCAATGTTTCAGGATGTCTGGAAATCTGGCTGACCACTTAATGAGAGGTTTCAGCTTGCCACATGATCCAGTGTTTGAAAGAAAGCCATGCAAGTATTAAACTTTTAATTGATTTCATTAGAAGGCTTCAGTGCCCTTCAGGGAAAATGTACAGCTTGTACAAATTAGTGCCCAACACTGCATGCTGTGGAATCTTCACTTCCATTTCTCTTGGAAGGAAGTGATTAGTGAGCTGTCAAAGAACCTGTAAAAAAAATCCTGACGTGTCAGGTCTTGCTGATATTTCTATCAAGCAGTTCCATGATCATTACAAAAATATTGCTTCATGTGAAGGTACTCGTCAGTACCAAACACACATTGAGCATGATGTCATCTCTTTGATATCTGCTCCCACAGGTGTAGACACTCTTCTACCACCAGAAGTGTGATGCATAGGTGATTCCAATGACCCCTTCAAGGACAGCTGGATTGTTGTCATTTAGCCTCCTTTCTACATTCTTCTTTTTAATCTGTGGACAGATTCCAGGTTGCACAAACTCAGAGCCTGATCCTGAAAGGGGCTGAGCACTTGCAACCCACTGGAAGATATGGATGCTCAGTAGGGGCCTGATCCAACGTCTGTTGCAGTACATGGAAGGATTCCCATTGACTTCAATGGATGTTGGATTAAGACCCAGTAGTTCAGCTCCTCTCAGGATCAGACACACAGATGCCATTTCCATCAGCTTTCAACTGGCTGCCATGTGCTCCCTTTGAATAATTCTTATGTCTGAATGGGTCCGGGGCAATGCATACAAGCAAACATTTTGCTGACTTTGCAGGTAGATGTAAACGTGAATAGCGGCATTGCACCTACCCCTTTCTAGTATAAACAGCTCAACTTGCAATATGACAGCATGAATATAAAATATTTATACCCTGCTCAACTATGCAATGATGAGTGCAAAGAACATCACTCCTCCACAAGCTTGTCAATGTACTAGTCATGCTTTGTACTGTTGATGTCTGCATACAGTATATTAAAGTGTATGCTGTGTATTCTAATAAGGGCCCTTTTCATGTTCAAAGTTACGTCTCATTGACGCTCAGTTTTTGTTGAAGTTACATCGGAAAATTGTGTCGATCTTCACCATGTATAATGTACATGACAACTAAATAGGCCAACCCTATTGATACAGTGCTTTTATCTTGATTTAGATTAGACTGTTAGTAAGCTTTTCCTGGGTAGTTTGTATGAAATTCACAATAGGAAATGTTCTGTCAGTTAGACTGAGGTATCCTGACATTAAGATATGTATAGGTCTTGTGTGCAACTCACTAGACAATGTCTGGGCAAGTAGCCTGTAGGGATTACTAGTATCATTAATACGTTGTGTTTGACTTTTTTTTAGCTTTACAACATTGACTTGGAACCTGCAAACTGTGCACATAGCAAGCCAGCTCTTCAGTCAGCATAGCTCCATTGACTTCAGTAGCACTACACCAACAGACATCCAATAAGGATCTGGTTAGAGCTGTGTGAATAATTGTTTTTGTTTGTTTGTTTTGCTGGCTGAATGGAAAAAAAATTCCTTTCGGATTGAACAAACCACATTTTTTCAGATTTTTGGTGAAACAAAAAGTTGAACATTTTCACTTTGGGTCAAATGAAATGTTTTGCTCAACCCAAAACAAAACACTTTATTTTGATTTCAGGCATTTTTATCAGATTTTTAAAATGATATTGAAGGAAATTTGGCAATCCCATTCACAAAACAGGTGCTCCTCTTATGTCCTATAGCCCTATGACTAGAGCACTCACCTGAGATGTGGGAGACCTGGGTTTAAACCCCACTTTGCCTGATTCAAGCAAGGATTTGAACTGAGGATTTTCACATTGCAGGTAAATACCCTAACCACTGGGATATATAGTATTCCAGGATGGGGAATCTCTCAATCTCTCCTGTTGAAGCTGTTCTACTTTATATAAATACTTAACTATTCATTGGAGCAGTGACTGGAACCCAGGTGTCCCCCGTCCCAGGTAAACTTCCTAACCTTTAAGCTGGTTTTGAGCTTAAGTCCCTTTGAGAATCTAGCCCAAAAAACTATTTGGGGGGGTTAAAACTAGAAGTAATTTTGGGGGTTAGGCAAATTTGACATGACTTCACAAATAGCTTCAGTCAACCTAAAGATGCTGGTTTTGGTGAATAAACTATTTGTCCAGAAAACTTCTCCCTGCTCTAATAACACTTCCTTTGTCTGTATTCTCTAGTTACGTTATAAGTGGTTTGGGGCTTGATTTCTCTTACTCAGTGTGTGTACAACACCTAGAACAGTGGTTCTCAAACTTTTGTACTGGTGAACCCTTTCACATAACAAGCCTCTGAGTGCGACCCCCCCCCCCTTATAAATTAAAAACTCTTTTTTATATATTTAACACCATTATAAATGCTGGATGCGAACCAGGGTTTGGGGTGAAAGCTGACAGCTCGCAACCCCCCGCCCCCATGTAAATACCCTCACAACCCCCTGAGAGGTCCTGCCCCCCCAGTTTGAGAACCCCTGACCTAGAACAATGGTGACCCAATCTTCATCAGATGTCTTGGCATTCAGTTGTTTGTGTGACACACACAAAATATAATAATTCCATTATCTTTGTCAAAATTTGAATCCAGATCCTTTCAGATGAGGAATGAAGTGCTTTTCCGAAATCTTCCAATGAGTGCTTTCCATTTATTTTCCATTCTTTCTTTCTTTCTTTCTTTCTTTCTTTCAGTAGTTATGAAGTTTTCCATAAATGTATAAAGAATCTTTTTTTTTTATTACCCAGATATCTGGAATACTAGATCTTGTACCTCTCTAATATTAAGGAATCCAAGCGTAAAGTTGTAAAATGTCAATGGGGATGATTGTTAACCTAGTTTCAGAGCCACTTCACAATTGGCTTTTTTGAGGGCAAAAGGTTGCTTTTGCATCCAGTTTTTCATTTGATGTTTTAACTCAAAAAGTAAACCAAACCAAAAGACTCTATTTGCACTTTGCTTTCTAGTAGTACAATACACTACTTTAAATAATATTCAGGAGTCACCACTTCACTCTGCTTGCAGCTTGCACCACACTCTAGCATGTTAAGATCTGTTAATATTCTGGCAATACATAATGGGCAATTAATGCAGGTTACTTAATATTGGGTGACAAACTACATAGGGTATTTAACAGTGATTGAAGTTAATTGTACAGTGACCATGTACAAAGAAGCATCTTTGACTAAAGTGAAAGCAGGTGCAGGGTGGAAGTTAGGCGTTGATTTCTCTCTGATTAATACAGAGACTCAACTGGGCATGAACACTCTAAACACTGGGGAAAAATAAGGGTTGGTGAACACTTCTCCCTCCAAGAATCATATTGAGACACTAGAATCCATTGTATACTTGGATACTTGTAACTTTCACTGAACTCAGTAGGGTTTGATAAGCACTTCACAAATCAGGCTCTCTCTCTCTAAAGTGTCTAACCTTAGGTCCCTATGCTCGAAAGAGTTTTGGCCTTACCATAGCTGATACTAGTAGTTATTTGTATTTCTGTAGTGCCCAGAGGCTTCAGTCAAAATCAGGGCCCCACTGGGCTAGGTGTTTTACAGATATAAAGAAAGACAAGGAGTGAAATTCCAACCCCATGAAGATCAATGCCTTTGATGTCAGTGGGGGTCAAGATTGCACCTCTGGTCCCTGCCTACAACACAACAAGTTGATGAAACAAACAGGATGTGGGGGAGGGGGAAGGGGATAGCAGGGAGAGGGAAATGTAGCTCCATAGACTAGCTGGGCCAGATCTAAAATGGGTCAATTATTTTTGGACGAATAGCTTATTTGCCAAAAAATGCAGTTTCTGGTGGACCAACACTATTTGCAAATTAGACCCAATTTTTTTTTTTGCAGGTTTCATGAGTTTGGCTGGGGTGGGAGCCAGTTTCATGATGACCCTCTTATGAATTTCAGCTTTGCCTGAGGGAAAACCCTCTCCGATTGGCTGCTTTCCCCACTGCCCTCTCCTGGGGAAGAGCAGCCCATCAGACCTTCTGTAGGTAGCAGGCAGAGCTGTCTCGCCTTCCCTCTGAGGAGCTGACACCATTCTTACAGGGCCAGGGAGAGGAAGCAGAAAGAGCCCAGCAGTTCAGGGAGGCTCTACTCCCATCTTCCCTTTCCCCTCCTATAGACCAATAGGGATGGCTCCTTGGCTCCTTCCCATCCCTTCTCCATCCCTGCAACACCCATCCTGGGAAAGGGCAGAGGGGGATGAAGAATCCGTTGATTTCCTCCCCCTAGTCTGGAAGGGGGAGATGGGGATCCCACTACATCCTCTTCAGGCCTAGGAGGTGGAGGTGAAGGTGAAGAGCTGCAGGATGAACAGAGCAGCGACTCGGGAGGGAAGCAGAACTGATGAGGGTCTGTGGAGATGAGAGGAGTGGGGCGCACAATGGATTGGGGGCTGGGGGCAAAATTTAAATGGGAGTAGAAGTGAAGGGGCAGAATTAATTGCTGGGCAGGGGGACAGGCAGATGTGAGGGTGAGAGTTCCTGCAGCCAGGGCCAAAATCATCTTAATAAATTTGAGAGTATTAGCAACACTGACACCTGCGCACATGCACGCATGTGACAGGAGGAGTTCAAAAATCTGAAGAGACAGACCAAAACCACAATATAATCTTTTTCTAAAAAGTGTCATGCGTTTTGGGCCAATTTTGTGAGTCAGGCCCCAAAAAAATCAAGATTTTTGAAACTGTGGGGTTAACAATAATAGCATGTCTACAATATTGAATCAATACTGCTTTGTGAATGTGCCTGAAAGGATCTTTGACTTTAACGGCACCACAGAGTCCTGTCCCAATGTCTCAATGAGATGGATACAGTCACACAGATGGTTCTGTGGAACTCTCTGGGGATGAGACCCTGCCAAGTTATGTTCGGGATCTTCTTTTTGTTAATGTCTTCAGGAGAATTCCAGCTTCAAGTGAGGATTTACCTTTTTCCATACCAAAATCAGGATTAGCTGATTGAATGAATGTGCTGGGAAAACAGAACCGATTGCTCTGAGACAGAATAGCAGTTTGAAGCAAGGTTATCACCATTTTATGTTAGTGTTGGGCAAATTTATCTATGCACCAGAAAGACTCAAATCTCACTGTGAACGAATGTGAAAAGTTCATACCCAAGCAACATAGGATTATCTGCCACATGAAGGACTGAACCCATAGCATAACTGATTTAATTTCTTGTGAACGCATGACAATATTTGTTTTTATGGTTAAATGATATACATAACCTTTTGTGCAGAACTTGGGTACCTTTTATACTTTTATGAGTAAAGCTTTGTAAAGTGATTTGAATGGTAATTCTGTCTGTTTATTGCTCTTCTTGGCACCCTTCCTGTCTTGAACAGAAGCTTCCTTATTTTAGTCTGGCACTTAAGGCCCTGTCTATTCAGGGGGAAGTTTCATCTAGGTCTCTAGGACCTTTAAATGGCCTGAAAACCAGTTTGGTAAAAATGGGTCAGACCACCTTAAAACAGGTCTATGCTATAGGCTGGATTCTCTCTGTTTCTGGCTTTTTTGTGCCACTCTAGGTGTGAAAAGCTGGAAACGGACTGCAACTGGCCAGCAGAGAATTCCTCTGTGGGATGAGAACTCCCTACTGGCACAGATGTGCCAACTCCAGGTTTTGCGCCTCTAATCTCTCTCTTCCAGCATAAGGAGCTCGTTGGAGATGGGAGATGGCATCTCGAGGTAGGGTAAGGGCCATAGAAGAGCAGAGAAGCTCTCTGCCATCATGACCATCTTGCATTTAGCATCTTAGGAACCTAACCCAGCTGTACAATGTAAAGGTGCCTATCAGCAGCTTTAAACTACATCAGAGCTGGGCTTCGCCCTGGGAATTGGGCCACTTGGTGCAGGAAAGAGTCTAGCCCAATGGCACTAAGTCTTTAAAATTGGTTTAGCTAAAATGGTTTTCAATCCAGTTTGAAAATGTCCCCATTATAGACAGGCTCCCAGCCTCTGATGCGGCAGCTAGACATCTAATAGTGAAACTTACAGTACCAGTAACACAAACTTTGAAAGCCCTGCACAACGGTCACCCTTCAAAACTTGCCAATGGCCTTGGATAAGTGACTTAATGTAATCTGTCTCACAAATATCCATTATAGTTCATGAAATAAATTACACTAGTGCAAATTCTGGAGGTCAATAGAGTTGCACCCTTATAACTGAGAGGAGAATCTGGCTCATTTGTATGTAGGGTGACCAGATGTTCTGATCTTTTTTTATAGGGACAGTCCCGATATTCAGGGTTTTGTCTTATGTAGGCGCCTATTACCCCTCACCCCCTGTCCCGATTTTTCACACTTGCTATCTGGTCACTCTATTTGTATGCAATATAAACATATCTCTCTTTCTAGTAAGCTATATGGCAGTATACTAAATATATTCTAAGTATTTTGAAATTAGCCATTTTCCCAGTAATTAAAATATGAGATGACACAACTTACTGTAAACACATTTAAATATATTGAAAATATCCTAGTTCATACTATTTAATTTACTTCCAATAGCATGATACCCCGGTTGTTCGTTTACAATGTACATATGAATGGCTTGCACAGAATATTTTTTGTGCCATATAGTACACATTACAGTACAAACATAATACATCTATAGTGGGTTGTTAGACTTCCAATTTCTTGCTATGTTTTAAGGGCTCATGTTACCTGTGAAAGCAAGTAGCACAATGGAAAAATGAACAGACAATCCAAATTGTGATTAAAATCTGATTTCAGGCAATTTCATTTATCTCTTTTCATGCAGAGGCCTTTCTGCTTCGTCCTAATTCTTCTGTCCTTGTAGCGTGAGTTTGTGTGATGGCACTGGTGTCCCCATAGTACAGCCCTTCCATTGCTGCATATTGCTCCTGAGTTGCACTGCTTCACTCCTTGAGCAAGGTCATGCTTTGTAGCCCCAAAAGGACTGACAGAGGACTGGGGAAGCAGTCTTTAACTTTTGCTGTTACAGTTCCAAGTATATCTGTGCTGGGATATTAATTGCAAATGCCTGACTTGCAGCAAGTTCTCTTGTATTGTAAACTTATTTCACAGTGACTTGAGGTCTCATATCAAACCTGTTTCATCTTCCCCCTCCTTGAGTACAACATTTATTTCATTCCTCTTCCTTTCCATGGCCCTGGAGAGCCAGTGGGAGAGTCCCTACAAAGTGTGGATGTGTGGCATAGAGTCCCAGTTGTTGCAAGCACTTTGAGGGCAATGTCTAGGAAGTGAGGCATGGGCAGATGCAGGGGAACAGCTGTGAAGATCACCTTGTCTCCCTGAGGGGGATGGGCTATGTAAGCTACTGGACTGAAGTAACCTCTATTAAATAGTCTCACAGCTGCTCATTAACTTGGGCGTAAGATTCCTTTCCTGACCCCTGCACATATCCCCAGTGCCTGGCCTGTCTACTTAGCCAGGTACTGGGGTCAGGATTTTAGCCCTAAAAATATTTTTTTTATGAAGGTGGTCCGCAAAGGAGGGAAAAATCTTGTGCCATTTTCTGTTTTTATTAATGATAGGTAAAGCAGGTATGATATAGTGTTTTTTTACATCAGAAATTCTGTCCTTGTAAAGACTAAGATGAATGGAGAGTGAGAGAACTGATTACAAGCTGAACAAATGAGTGGGGGAAGGGATTTCTAGATAGATGGGCTAAAGCCCTCTGATATTAAATGGTGTTGCGAAAAACGATAAACATTTTAGAGAAAAGATATTTGTTAAAGAATTGGTACTCCCCACCCTTCAGGTTAGGTGTCAGAAGGATGGCCCAGCGGCTGGTTGCTAGCCTGGGACTTGAAAGTTCTGGGTTCAGTTTCTCACTTAACCCTGGGCTTCCTGTCTGACCATGTCCCAGTCATGTAGCCTCTCTGTGCACCCAGTCCCCATTTGTAAAGTGGGGATAATAGCACTGTCCTTCCTCCCAGGGGTGTTGGGTGAAACTCAGATATCTCTGCCTTAGACAGAGTGCTCACAATATCCTCTAGGGATACTAGACATGATATTTCTTGGGCAAAAACTGAGCAGAGCTCCCCTCACCTTTTTAAAAAAATGTTTTTTAAAGAAACCTCTTAGGCCTTTGCTATAAATCATAAAAGAGTACAAGCCCAATTTTTAAAAACACCTTTGCAGGTCAGCTTTAAGAGAATACAGTCGGTAAGGGAATAAATTCATCATGCAGTAAGGCTTAGGGTTTCCTGAATTAAAGATATTTTAACTATGATATGCTCCATCATCAGTATGATGGGATATACTTTGAGTTGATGGAACAGATTCTCTACTGTGTTATGGACCCTTTATATTGCTCAGGCATCGCAAAGGGACTGTGATCTGAATGCAAATGCCCAGAAGAGAATTCCACAGGTGGAGAGGACCTTCCTGCTGGTATAAAGGTACTGCAACTAAGTCCTGTACCTGTGCCTAGCATAAGGGGTATGTCTGGAGCACCTGGGAAACACTGCAGTACAGAGTTCCACTATGACAATCCTCCACTGGTGATGGGCCACATTATGGACCCTACACCAGTGGCACAACTTAAAGTAGTCCAGCGGCTGCTCTAAATCACGGTGGAGCTGGGGCTGGCATTGAGAAGCCGGGAAGCCAGATATCTTCTCTCTGATTTTTGGTGCTGAGGGAAGCTCTTCACTGGAGAGAATCTAGTCCTATAAAATGACTTCCATATGAAACTCTCAAGAGCAAAATTCCTATGGACATAGTATGTGATGCTTTCTCTATAACACACCGTTAAAACAGTCCTTTAATACGGTCACTTCAGAAGTAAGTCTTCCTTTTACACAGTGGTCACCTATTGAGATATGCAGGACTTAACCTTCGCCCCCTTCTCCCCCCCCGGAGATACACACACCATACTCTTTGGGGAACTGCCCCAAAAGTGTAAGAATCAAGAACGTGTAGTATTGAAAACCTTTCATGGCCTGGGAAAACAGATGCAGATATCCTCTAGGAGCTTTGGGAAAAATATTGCAGGTAAGGATTTAGAAGTGTTGCAAAACCAACATGATTATGTTAGCCTCCAATCCTAACCTGATCTACTTTCACTAACATTGACTTAATTTTGTTTCCCACTAGAGCTCACAATGGCAACTGAATTAAGCCACTACTTAATTTTGATACTAGTTGACCATTATATATCAATCTTCAATGTAATTCAGGAAAAGACAAATCAGATGTTCCACAATAAAAATATCAAAACAACATACTGAAGACGTCATTAATTTTACAGCAACATCCATATATTGATTTCACACTCTCCAGGTAGAGTACGGATAAAGACAGCATTTCAAAATTGGACAGAATTTATTCTGCGGTGTTCAGAATTAATCACTATGTTGTTTTTTCCGCCCCGACACTAGGCATGGATATAATCCATAAACCTCGAATGTTCTCTATTTATCAAACTTTTCTCTAGGCGGCACTACTGATGAAGCATTATATCCAAAGGTACTCTAAACAACCTGAAGCTAATCTAGTAGACTCACTTACATACCATTGTGTCTCTGGGTAATGGACAGCTATATATTTTTAGGAGCTAGTGAAGTAAAAAAGCAGCAAATTTAAAATTAAGGAAATATAATGCATGACTGGATATCACTGAGGCCAAAAACTTATCAGGATTAATATAATGTATGTGATGTTTAAGTGCGTAACAAGAACATCCATAGTTTTAATAGTAAATATTAAAATAATAATTTAGGAAGGGATACAAACCCTCATGCTTCACATCGTAAACCAACCTCTAGGGGCTTAAGATGAAACTTTATTTGGGAATAGACTGCATGGTTCTTCCCAGGGCCGGCTCTATGTTTTTTGCCGCCCCAAGCACAGCAGTCAGGCAGCCTTCAGCGTCGTTTCTGTGGGTGATCTGCCGGTCCCGTGCCTTCGGTGTATCTGCCGCCGAATTGCCGCCGAAGCCGCGGGACCGGCGGACCTCCCGCAGGCATGCCGCCAAAGGCTGCCTGACTGCCGCCCTCACGGCGACCGGCATGCCGCCCCCCGCGGCTTGCCACCCCAGGCACGTGCATGCTGCACTGGTGCCTGGAGCCGCCCCTCGTTCTTGCATCTTTCTCTGGAGAATCTGGTTACCGGCCATAGTTAGAGACTTGATCGTAGACTAAATGGGCCACTGGTATGAGTCAATGTGGCAATTCCTGTGTTTCTGGAAATGTTAGGTTCCTACTTTGCTTTATCTATTCTAGAGTCCTAGAGATGACTTTGCTCTGTTTAAACTGTGCAAAATGCTAATGAAGGACAAGACACTGCCAGGCACTAACTGCGCCATGTTGTAGTTAGTCCAACGGTATACTGCACTGTCCTTGTTTATCATCATAAAAAGGAATGGCACTGAACCGTTTGCCTACTTATAACTGGTCCTATTAGCACACTGAGCTGAAAAGAAAGCCAAAAGATCCACTGGAATATTTAGAATTTACATATTCATGAGACTTAATTAGCAAGTCATAGGGCATTTTGGGAATAGGTATGCACAGCCTTTGCCTCTTTTTTTTTTTTTTTTTTTTTAAAGGGAATTAAAGGCAACAGCCCAAGGCATCATATTTTACATTTGCCTTTTTTATAAGGTAATAAAATTCTGCACATTGTAACACAGGTGGGTGACTAATTGATATGAATGTGGGGGATTGGCATCCAATCTAGAGACCACTTAGCCTTGTTTAAATTTGTTTCTAGTGTTGACAGCCACGGCAATGTCTAATTAAGGGTACAATCAAATGCAAGGATTTTGTGGTTTAGGTGGATCAGTGTTGAACCTTAATAGGTAGTTTTATTTCCAGCATTTTTTTTTTGGCAGATCAGGACTTAGATACAATTGTCCTCATTATGAATTGATTTTACCCTTGAATCTCAGTAGATTTTACACCCTACTTTATATTTTAGAGGCTGTAAAGACACAACTTTTTGATGGGGACTTTAATATATGTGTTAATTTGATATCTGACATTCAGGAAATGACCCGACCACAACAAAGATGATGATTGCTTTTTACCAGTTAAAATGGACCCTGACATGGGATATTAGGCCAGCCATTTATGTTACCATCCTAAAAGCATCTGTCAGTCAATGCAAATGGCACAACCAGTAAAGCCAGGAACAGCATAAACTGTATGTGAATTCAAGCAATTAATTTTCATTTTTTCGAAAAGAAAATAGACGGAGTGGCTTTGATCTCTGTCATTTTCCAAGAGGGAGACCCCAAGCAGTTTCTGCTAATTTATTTTATGGCTTCCCTGGCCTAGGAAAGTATTAGGTTCTGCAAATTAAACAATTCACCTGGACTTCCTGGAAAGTCTCCAGATTAAAGTGTTTTTTTCTCACTGACTGAGTTTCGTAATTTACTAATTTCACACTGCTCGTGCTCTGCTAGGAGTCTTTCTCCTTACACAATGTAGCCTTAAATTCTGCATTACTCTGTAATTTTAGAGGGATGCTGAGATGTGCATTCATTGTTGTTCTGCTGAGTTGTTGCTCAGCACATAGAGAGGCACCTGAGATGATGAATATGTAAGATGAGAACACCATTGTAGTCACAAGACATCAGCTTTGTCGCTGACAGGTTTGTTACATTGTGGTCTTGAGCTAATTTAGGCCAGTCAAGGATTATTATTTCCCTTCATCCCAACAAGGTTCTCAAAGCCACAAAGATTCAAAGCAGTTATTTAGGTATTTTGGAGCACCGTGATTATATTTGGAGAGGAGCAAATACCTCTGCGTTCCTGCTCTTCCTGATCATTACTATGACAGATAGAGAAAGAGACACACAATATGTTGTCCTAGAATTCATGCTGTTCTGGTACCTCCGATGTCTCTTTGAAACCCAAATCCTTCCAAAGACATCTGGTGTATAATAAACACTTCAAAATCATTGGGTGATGGCAGCGACACAAACACATTTATCATAATCTTTTATGACAGAGCTTTACTCTGTTTAGAAAATTATCTAACAAAGTTGTCGTGTGGACCTGAGCCCTTTGTGTTACACTGTTGTGTGAAGGCTCCAGTGCCTCATAAGAAGCGGGTTCTGTTAGCTGGAACTATCAGGATAATGTATTCTTGTGCCTTCTGATAGTTTAGAAACGGAACCTGTCTCTCTTCAGCGAAGCAAGTTACAACAGAACAAGGAAGTTCAGTTCTGAAATCTGTGGCAATGCCAGTAACCAGAGCAATTTGTGTTTGGAGAGTAAATGTAATGAGGTTCTGTCAGCTGAGTCTTTGAGAATTTCAACCTTTTTACTCAAACTCCCTCTCACTAATGGGTTGCCATGTGCCCATCTCTATTTGCATGCAGTGATACAGAACTCCTTATGATTTCCTTCTACAGTATAATCTGTCCTGTTGTACTTTTTTTTTCATGTTTAAAAAAATAAAACTTGCAGAATGATATAATAACTCTCCAACACATTATTCTAACCTGCGACTCCTTGGCAACAATGAATTTTGAAAGCTTGGTCCCGAAATTCCTTTTAATGATATGTTTCAGGAAAACATAACTTCTTTATGATAATCACTATGAGTAACTGCAGGCGGTATGATGCGCTAGATGCGATGTAAAAGCTGGACTAGAGTATATGATTAGCTGGTAATATAGTCAAGGGATTCTAAATGATGGAGTATTTATCCAAGACTGCTATGTTATTTTATATTGCTGGATCATAATACATATTTTAAAATCAGCAATCCCTCTTTTCAGAACCAAGTTCACTAAAAATGCTTTGTGCCTATGTGTGTGTTTGAGACTCAACCCATTCCAAAAAGAGAATTTGCTGCAGGTTTCAGTGCTAGATGTTAATTTACTTGGTGTTAAAGGCAACATGCTTAGAAAATACACCGATCTGTTTCTCCCCCCCCCGCCCCCATGTAAGGTTACTGTGCACGGTCCTATTAAATGCAAAGAAGCTAAATGTAAATAACATTCAGCTGATGGTTTACAAAACAATATCCTCAACATGAGAATATTTGCAATGATACAGAGAAATGTGTAATACTTGGATGGCTGAATGCCAAATATATGAAGCTAGGTGGCATTTTGCAGTGAAACACACACATGCCAGGGGCTTTCCATGGCAGGTGAGGAGACCTGGCTATTAGAACTACAGGATCTATATGTTTTTTTTCAAGCTGGAGAAGGCTAGGCAATAGCATTAACAGTCACTGCTTAAGAAACCTTCCCTCTGGGTTACTGTCCATAACATGAGCAAAAAAACCTCTTATTCTGCTAATTAATCAATCAATTAATCAGCTGATTGGGAAAAAGGGAAGGGATGTGCCTAAGCTTGAGTGTGTTAATTACAGGTACCATTCATAAAAGTGTGAATTTGTGCCTTGTGGAGTGAATGTTGTGTCATTTAATGTAGTGGTTTTCAAACTTATTTGATCGTGCCTCCCTTCTTGGTGTCTCTAGTCATTTACCGCTCCTGCCACACAAATACATATACCGTTGCCCAGCTCTGAAGGCAGAACAGAGAGCGGTGGATGCCGGCCAGGCGCCCCGCTCTGAAGGCAGCTCCACTGCCAGCAGCAGTGGAGAAGTAAGCATGGCATGGTATGGCATTGCCACCCTTACTTCTCCTCTGCTGCTGGTGGGGCACTGCCTTCAGATCTAGGTGGCTGGCCAGGAGCTGCTGCTCTCTGGCAACCTAGCTCTGAAGGCAGAGTGGCTTCTCATACCCCTTCCCCAATACATTCTGTGCCCCCCGAGGGGGGCATGCCCCCAGTTTGAGAATATCTGATGCAATGTCAGACAGCAAAAACGATGTAAATCAGGGGTTCTAAAATCTTTTTTTTATAATGTAGAGCGCATTTTGTTGAGAGAGTCTCATAGACACTGTCCTACCTGACAACAGCAACTGCTTACATGAAAAGTACTCGTTTCTAACTCTCTAATGTGATAAGTATTTGTATCTCCCTAGAAATAAGATAATCTCTGTCTAATTTTGCTCTACATTTCAATTCCCATTCCATCTGTTCTCTCACTCCTTGCTCCCCTGTACATGCTTCCTCAAGTAATTACGCTGCACAGTGGCTTTCGGAGGGGATGGAAAAGTATGAGCCTGTACCTCTCAAGTTAAAGGAGTATGTAGCAGCAGTTGGCTCTGATCCCTTTGACCCATCACTAAAGTGGGAACTAGAGCTGGTTTGGAAAAAGATTGTTTCAAGGATACTTTTTTTCTTCTCTGAAAAATTTCATCTGTTGAAATTTTTTCATTTAGTTTAGTGACAATTCAAGACACAAATTGTAACAAATTTTTAATGAAAATTGTTTAAAAATTTTGGTAATGCTCTTCGTTCTCTCCCTCTGGCTTTTTAAATTGTTCTCCCACCCCCCTCCCCCGCTTGAAAAAGGGGAAAACATTAAAAAAGAGAAACAAAATGTTGCTTGGATCCATTACTTGGAAACATGAAAAATATTTTGAAGAATTTCTGGGGCTGGTCAAAAATTTTTGAATGAAACATCCAGTGTCTTATCCACAAGAGTATTTTCCTTCTGTTTTAATTAACAGCTGCATCTGCCCTGGGAGTGTTCCCTCACAATTTTATAATAAGAAAAAATAGGTGTGAAATACCCTAACCAGAATGGACATTTTATGTTCCTTTTGTGGTTTGTTCCGATAAAGAAAAAATCTTCTTCGGTGTGGAAGCGGTGGAAACCCCTCATTCAGAAGTAAAAAAGAGGGTATGAAAATAACTGTTCATATATATTAGCAAGTCATCTGCTTGTCTTCTATAGCTAAAGAGAACATATCTCCTGAAAGAGAATGAGCAGGAGCTGTAAGAATGACTTTTGCTTTCAAGTCCAGCATTTTCTTTTAGAACATAAAAGGATTCAGACAGGCATTTAGTGTTATGCGAAATCATGTCCCATTTAGTCCCTTAGTGTTGCTTTCTGTATAATTATCTTTTTGTTTGCTCAAAGTAACATCCTTCATAGAAAGGAAATGTGGTGATTAAAGTTGTGCTATAATAATTCTATAATTTATTTCTCTTAATATAATTAGGTGATTTTTAAAAAACATGTATATTAAATTCTTTGTTCGTTAGCTTCATTTCAAAGCATGGAGACTCACTGAGGATGGTCATTGGTCAAATAGACTCAATTAATGCTCAAGGTCAAGAGTATATTATGCTGACAAAGTCCTGGTTGGATAGAAACATTCATTCCTGATTAAGAAAACCTTTGTAGCAAATGAAATTATAGTCCAAGAAATCTGATTGTGTCTGTGCTTGAGTGAGGTAGCGTCTCACTGCTCAATTTCCCAATGTGCATGCTGCCATATGCTGCAGGAATTCAGGAACTTTTTCAACGGGAAAAGGGAAAGGAAGAGCCTAGGGCAGTGGATGTGACACTGAATGAAGAAACTGTTAATAGGCTGAAGAATGACAGAGGAATTTCCTTTGGCGACAGAGCTACTTTGCTAGCCCATTTCTTTAAGATAAATTGAACATGGAGCTTCCGCCACCTTTTGCTGTCTGTCAGTCTGAGTGTAACACCAATTGAGGAGAAGTCAGGAGCAGGCTTTACTGGGAAAGGAAAGGAAAGACCAGTTCATTAGCTGGTTTAAATGAAGTCAATGGAGCTAAACCAATTTACATCAGCTGAGAATCTGGCCCCCAAAATGAGATGCTGAAAGGAAAAAGTTCTGATTATCTGTCCAAGCTATCTGAGCACCTAAATAATTTCAGCAGTGTTTCTTTGGCTTTCCCAATCTTTAATACATTTGCCATATAGTCAGACATTGTTTAGAATCATTGTTTAGAAGGACGAATACAGCTGATGATGTAATGGACAAAATCAGGAAACAATTAGAAACCCTTCTTTACTAAATGTTTTACGAGGCTGAATTTGCATCTGGGGAATATTGGAGTAAATACTGCAAGGGGAAATTAGTTTTAATTTCATGCTAATGGAAAATTTGGTTCTAATTACATTATGATTTATAGGATATAATCAGGCTGTCATTTTAGTACTTTGATTAGATTGTTCTATTGTTTAGCCTAAATAAGATGAATACTGTTTCTGATGACGCATTTAAATACAAACGCCTATTGGCAGCGGAACACATTTCATCTGGGGGGAACTACTACAAAAATAAAAAAAACAAAATCTTTTAATAGGGAAATTTGCTAAGAACTCCTTTAATTGGGTGTCTAGCCTTAGCTCAAGCTCAATATGGCTAAAACAGAGCTCTTAATCTTCCCCCACCGTACCCTCCCCTCATCTTCTTTCTCAGTCATGGTGGACAACACCACCATCCTGCCTGTCACTCAGGCTCATAACCTGGGGGTCATCTTCAACTCTGACCTTTTGCTAGGTCCTTACATCCAGCCTATGTCTAAGGCTATGTCTACACTACGCACCTTTTAGCGACACAGCTGTGCCGCTACAGCTAAAAGGCGCACAGTGTAGCCGCTGTTTGTCGGCAGGAGAGAGCTCTTCTGTCAACAAAAACTTCCACCTCCAGCGAGTGGTGGCAGATTTGTTGGCAGGAGAGCGCTCCTGCCGACAGAGTGCTGTTCACACTGGCGCTTTTCGTCAGCAAAACTTTTGTCATTCGGGGTGGGTTTTTTTTCCACAAAGTTTTGTTGTTCAGATTCCAGTATAGACAAAGCCTAAGTCTTGCAGGTTCTCTCTGCATAACTTCTCTAATATAAAGCCTTTCCTATCACCCACACAGCTAAAAGTCTTGTCTCTTGTCCACCCTCTCATCATCTTGCATTTCTGTTACTGCAACGTCCTGATCTCTGGCCTCGACAAATGCCATTTTGCCCTGCTGATATCCATTCAGAATGCTGCTGCAAAGAGCATTTTCCTATCCTGTCACTTTGACCAGGTCACCCCTCTCTTTGAATTCCTTCACTGGCTTATCTTCTTTGTTGTATCAAATATAAGCTACTTGTCTTTACTTTCATGGCCCTTCATGATCGATCCCCACCTATCATCGCTCATTCATATTGAAAAGTTAACTCCTGCCTCTAATTGGCCCATGGTGCCAGCCTCCAACACCCACTTGTTAAATTTTCAAACCAGACCTTTCGTGCTTTCTGGCATGCTGCCCCTCATGCTTGGGAGAAACTCCCTGTAAACAACTGCAAAACTACCTCATTATTCTCCTTCAAAACCCTGCTTAAAACTCTCCTTTGCTTTGAGGCTTACGAAAAGCTTGACAAAGGTTAGGCTGCTGGTGTGCTGAGACCACTGTCTATCATACTGACCAATACTGCTTCACTGTTTCCTTGTACTCTCAGTCGATCTGTCGATACCCATCTGTTTTCTGTCATCTTATACATAGACTGTAAGCTCCTTGGGGCAGGGACTGACTTTTTGTTCTATTTGTACAGCACCTAGCATAATGGGGTCCAGGTCCATGACTGAGGCTTCTAGGCACTATGGTAATACAAATAATATATAATAATAGTAGGTCCCCTTGTCTGTGTTGCAGGGCAATACAAGTATGGAAATTGAACTAGATTTGTCATAGCGTCCTTAATTCAGTCCATTGTACAATGTATTGCAACCTGTTTGCCATATAAAATTATCCACTGGTCTGACACCCCCTGTTAAAAGATCTCAGACAGTGGGGTGAGCTGAGGACAATATAGCCGCCTAGACTCACGGTTTCATTGCTTTATTAGTATGTGTCTGTGAGAGTCAGAGTCCAGACACTCCAAGGGGAGAACAGGGGGTCTGAACCCAAAGAATAAGCAATTGAATCAACTGGTTATATACAAAGTTATTGTGTATAAAAATATGCCAGGTAAGGTCTTTTATGAAAGCTTGTAATGTTCTGGACTTGATGGTCATGATGAGATGTGTATATAGACTGGGGTTAGGAATCTGTGCATTTATGTATTGTGACAAAGTTCCTCCTCTATCTTGGTGGGTCCTGCGCTTATTGGCGGATTTTCTTGCCTCAGAGATTCACCATGTTGGTTGGGAAACAGCCCAGAGACCTTCCCCTCTGGAAGAACCCACAGTCCAGGTCAATTGGGAGGTTTGGGGGGAACCCAGGCCCACCCTCTACTCCGGGTTCCAGCCCAGGGCCCTGTGGACTGCAGCTGTCTATAGTGCCTCCTGTAACAGCCGCATGACAGCTACAACTCCCTGGGCTACTTCCCCATGGCCTCCTCCAAACACCTTCCTTAGTCTCACCACAGGACCTTCCTCCTGTTGTCTGATAACGCTTGTGCTCCTCAGTCCTCCAGCAGCACACCCTCTCACTCTCACTCTCAGCTCCTTGCGCCTCTTGCTCCCAGCTCCTCACACGCGCACCACAAACTGAAGTGAGCTCCTTTTTAAAACCCAGGTGCCCTGATTAGCCTGCCTTAATTGATTCTAGAAGCTTCTTCTTAATTGGCTCCAGGTGTCCTAATTAGTCTGCCTGCCTTAACTGGTTCTAGCAGGTTCCTGATTACTCTAGTGCAGCCCCTGCTCTGGTCACTCAGGGAACAGAAAACTACTCATCCAGTGACCAGTATATTTGCCCTCTACCAGACTCCTGTACCCCACTGGTCTGGGTCTGTCACAGTATATAGAATAGTATGCTCATGGTCGGTGCTGCAATTTCAAGTACACCTCAGAAGGGACAGGCTCCTCCCAAGCCAGTTTATATAAAACTAGCTTCGAGTACACACCCATTGACAATGGCGGATCATTAGAGTTAATGGGAAAACATTGAGACAGCTTGAAACTGTCTTGGAAACCTAATAGAGGAGGGAATTTCACCTACCATGAATCACGGTCATCTGAGAGAGAGGGGAAAAAAGCTGTAGACCCTGAAAAGAGAAGAGGTTTGAAGTGAAGAACATCTGGAGACTGAGGGCCAGCCTCTTGGCAGGGCACTGTTTGTGAAATGCTGGATCCCTTCTGTGATGGAGGTGCACTGAGAAAATGGTCAAAGGCAATAAATAACTTACTTTAGAAAAAGGAATGTTGTTAATATAGAAGTGTAAAGCCTGAAGTTGCCTTTGTTTATTGTTTTGCTGTTCCTTACTATTTCATCTTTGAAACTCTGATTTTTTCCATTAAATAAACCTTTTGTTTATTTTTAGCCCACACCGGTCTCTGTTGTGCAAACTGCGTGGCGCATATGTGCCAAAATGAACTGATAACTGGGGGCGGGCTGTGACGAAGCAGAGGGGAACAGTCCAAGTGTTTGGGAATTATGAACTTGGAGTAGATGGATCTGGGGAGACTCGGGACTGGAAGGGCTGTTGAGGTCACCCTGCATGGAGTATGTAGGCTGGTGTAAGCTAGGATGAAGCCTTTAGACTGGCTACTAGTGCCAGGTATTTGAGCCATAGCAACATAGCATTAAAGCACCCAAGATGGTGACAAAACCCTTTACTGGTCTGAGTGATCCCCAAAATATCACAATGGCTCAGCCTTAACTTTATTGTAACCTACTAAGCAATAAGACTTAGAACAACTTTTTATAAAATACAGTCCTAGGAGACTGAAAGGCAAATCACAACAGAAAACTAAGGCTCTAGTTTTCAGATCTGTCTGAAAATCTCACCCTGAATTGAGGGTCTGCCTATCTGTCTTAAAGCATAGAAATGATGGATTAATATATTTTTGTCCACCCAACTAAAATGCATTTCATATGACATCAGAGCCCTCTTAAATTTATGCTAGGTGAAGAAATGTTTTTTTTTTTTAATAAAAATAGGTGACTGGTTTTCATAGAGTTTAAGGCTAGAAGGGACCATTAGATCATCTAGTATGACCTTCTGATTAACACAGGCCATAGAATTTCACCCGTTTACCCCGTATCGAGCCCAATATCTTTTGTTTGACTAAAGCATAAGTTGTGTTTCGCTAATGCATATATTAATGACATCTACAGAGCACTTCTGGATTGTAACAGAGGTAACCATTGGCCAAACTGCACCCTGGCTGAATATTTGGGTCCATTGTAAATACTCATTTCCAAATGTTGTGGTTAATTATGCCTAATGTTAGTGCCAGGGTCTGGCTATCATTGTCAGCCCTACATTGCTACATGGTCTCTTCTGCTTCCAAAAGAAGCTGCTTCTGTGTCTTTCATTTCAACAAATATGAAACCTTGATTTTTCTTGCAGACAGGCTATAGCCATCTTGCAGGTTCATTTCTATTGCTTGGCCTTTGTGGTGATCCATAGTGAAAGCCAAAATGGGGCTGCTTTATTTTGAGTCCTCAGTGTTTCCAGTACACCTACTCCATCTTTTTTGTGTTTTCCTGTCCCTTTGACTGACAGGTGCCTTTACTGAACACTATATTATAATCAAAATGTCTTGTGCAAGAGCTAAAACCAGCAAAACCAGCATTAAAAATTAATATGGTTGTCAATCAGATGTCCACTTTTGCATGCAGTATTGCTTGAGGTAAAACATGGTATTATTTTGAAGAGGGCTATGATTTGGATTATTCCTTAAGATATACCCAGGCTTTTGGCAGGTTGCTCATAAGCGTCGGTTATAAAAAAAATAAAAAAAAAGTAAAGAAAAGCAATGAACGCCTATACTACTGTTAAGGAATAAAGATCCATTTAAAACAAATGATCAGAAAAAGCAGAAGAAACAGGGGAAGGAAATGTGAGGTTTTGCCATTATGTTGCCGCAGATAGTCTACATTAGAGATGTCTGATAATTTCTGCACAAAATTAAAATGCACTTATTGGTTTGTGTTTGACCTGTGGATGTGAATCAGCAGTGATTTATTAGAGCTTTTGATGCCTTTGGGATATTTTATGTGTGTACTTACTAGATATCTGAGGGTTTTTTGTGGGGGGGAGGAAGAGGGGGTACTGTTCATGGTGCATTTGAGTTTCATCTGGTTTCACTGGGATAAATGACATGAAGAGGTAGTCACATTGTATTTTCAGATATGGCCCATAGTTGCACTTCTTGGAAATCCAGTGTGAACCTGTGTGGAATGTGCATAAATCCATCAAGCTTGCATATGGATTTACAACGAAATTAAGCTATGTGGTGGTGGGGTGGGGCATCAAATTTGTCAAGTCATTCTGAGTTTTCAGGTTTGCAGACCAGACATATGAAAATTTGTGAACCCATTTTAGATTGTACTTGGAAGGCTCACAAGTATGGGTGGAGGTTGAATTATAAGAGAAAACGGGACCACTGATCATTGGAAAGTTGTAAGAGCCTGTTGGGCCAGGGGTGGGAAAAAGTATTTTGGGCCAATATTTTTAAAAGTATACTAGTAGCTGAAAGCCCGTTCTGTTGCATGGGTATAATTTGTAAAGTCAAAATGCCTGAGAACTTAAACATTTGCATGTTGCCACTCAAGTTTATGGTTTTGGTAGGTAGGAGAGGGAGTGTACTGTGGTGGTCAATTTTTCTTGATTTGTGTGCACGGTGAATGAGGTGTGTGCTGTGGTGAGGGGCAGGAGCTATGCATGTTTGGGTTATTGTGTGTATTGGTTATATTATTGTGTAGGTTGTTGTGCTGATTTGTGTCTGGGGGTAGTGCTGAGAGATTTTGAATAGATTTTTTGGGGCGGATGTGTGGGTTGCATTGGGGAGCTTGTATTGAGTCATACATGTGGTGAATCACCATTTCAAGAACTGTGACAGTTGGGCCAAATAATCCACCATTTGTGCAGTCTCCCTCATATCACTGACTCACTACAACCAATGAAAATTGTTGTATGCAAACTGCTTGTAGGGTGAGGGTCGTGATTGGTTGAGTAACCTCTGATATCACAATGGTCTAGGACTCTTGGCATAGCATAGACACATGCCTTACTGTCACAGGAGTGTAATTTGTAAATCAAAATGGCTGAGACCTTAAAAATTGGACGGTAACAGACTGCAAATCCCAGTGATGTTTAGTATATCACCAGATTCAATAAAAAAAAAAAAGCTCTCAACAGTACTTGTAGCTGTTTTCAACACTTTCTACTGACTGAAAAGACATTCTAGGCTACAGAGTGACAATCCTGGAATCTTATTATATAGATAGGCGCCTAGTGGGGTTTTCAGAAGTGCCTAGTTCCCTAACTCCCATTGAAATCTGAAAAATCCTACTAGATGCCTAATTACATCTTCAGGTGCCTTAATACCTTGAAATACCTCTGGGCATGGAGTGTTGTGATGGGCATGATGGAAAATTCTTTTTTTACCCAGAGATGAAGTAATTCTAAAGTTAAAACTGATCCTATGAAGTGTCAGTAACTATTAAAATGCTGCAGGCATCATGATCAGTATTGTGATAGTGAAACAGGCTATTGGAACTCCCACGCCTTACACACCTCAGCTTCCTTGCAGAAAAAGCTACCCTTTCCCCCAAATATAGATATGCATCCACTTTCCTTTCTGAATTCTTAAGCAAATAAGGCAAACATTTGTCTTTCAGCCTCACTAAAGAGCAAAATAGATATAATTAATCTTCAGCCTTTTTTTTAGGAAGAAGTAAGAGTTTATAATCTTCCATTTGAGAGGAAATCTGTTAATATTTGTATGATTGACACATACATACCCAGGTGATTGGCACATTAGAAATGTCTCACAGAGAGAGAGAGGCAAAGTGTGTGAGAGACAGAATAGATGCATTTAATGAGAGCGTGAGCTGTTCAACAGAGATTCAAATTCCTTTAGGTTCTTTAAAAAAAATTTCAGGCTTAGACCTGTTTTCAGGTTTTAGGCTTATGTTGTGCTGGTCTAAGGCCTCACAAGACAAATGTTATTTCCAAGGCTGACTCCCTACCTTTGTTTCCATGAATCAATCAAAGACAGAAAGTTCAATTACTGTCAGTGGGACAGCCTTGCACATGCAGCCATTTGCAGGACAGAGGACCAGATTCTCTGCTCCTGCCAAGCTATTCTTGGATCAGAATGAGAGGAGAGAGGTTCACGCCACTCTTGCACACCACCAATCCTGCTCCTTGTTAAGCTGTTATTCCCATGGCAGCAAGAGATTGTCCAGACATAGTGTACTCTTCTCCCTGGCGATACCCATCAGGTTGAAGGCTGGCAGGGTTGTGGTGTAGGAGCTGCAATTCTGGCCATATGCCACTTGGAGATTCCCCTACACAAGCTTTCTGGTTTTTTTCCCCCCCACTGGAAGGTCCAAAGCAGTTGGGGCAGGGGCAAGAATTTGGCCTCAGGGGCCTAATTCTCCACCCTATTATACTGGTTTACAGCCAGTGTAACTCTAATGACATTCAAGGACTTACACTGGTATAAAATTATAAGGGAGCTTGGGGCTGATAGAAATAAGTCTGGGTACAACTGAACCGGAAACCTAATATTCTGAATATCAGTGGCAAGAAAACAAAGTAGGAGTGAAGAACGATGCACTGATGTTTCCCCAAAGACTCAGAGCTGCTGAGGAGAAGATCTAGTACACCCGGATCCACAGGAAGCTGAAAGGGGCATACTGAGGGCTTGTCTTCACTACCCGCCCGGATCGGTGAGTAGAAATCGATCTCTCAGGATCGATTTATCATGTCTCGTCGGGACGCGATAATCGATCCCCGAATCGACGCGTGTACTCCACCAGCCCAGGTAGGAGTAAGCGCCGTGGATGCGGGAGCTGCGGCGGTCGATTTGCCGCCGTCCTCACAGCGGGGTAAGTCGGATCAGATACGTTGAATTCAGCTACGCTATTCCCATAGCTGAATTTGCGTATCTGAAATCGATCCCCCCCCCGTAGTGTAGACGTAGCCTGAGAGGCACTGTGGCTATTGCAGAAGAAAAGGGGAAGCAGGAGAATGTCATGAGCTGGCAGAGCTTTCTTTATTCTTTCAATAACCAAACAAAAATTCTAGAGGTCTGATAATTATGAAGTAGGGTCTTTGCTCTCATCACTAGTATAGTTTGGCGCTTGGGTAGATGGTGTTGCCCATTTTAGGTATAAGATATTGACTTCAGTGGGGCTGTGGTGATTTGTAGCTGAAGATTTTGCACAAGTCTGGAACATTCTGGTACATTTCTGTCCTTCCCCCTCCAACAGGCCTGTGACTGGAAGGCTTGCCCCTTTAAGGCTTGGGAGGTCTGGGGCTGGTACTTGGGTAAGGTGTGGGATATAAAAGGAAGAAAACCCAGCAGTAGGAAGATGATTGTGGAATGAGTGTGGACTGATTGCTCCTTCCTGAGAGCCAGAGCCCATTGTCAAGGGCTGGCTGAGAAGAGACTGGGTGGAACAGGGAGTCTCTCAAATGGAAGACCTGAGGGACAACAGATGTTAGGTCACTTCTGGCAAAGGCCTGGGGAAGGAGTCTGTGTGAGCCTAGAAGCCATTGAGAGGACCAGGGTTTGCCTGGGACTATTGTGAACTCCTAGAGCTAAGGTGTGGGGGATCCAAGATGACTCTCTTGTGAGAGGGCTGTAGCAGATCCCTGGAGTCAAAGGAAAGAAGGAATGTGGTGTGGCCTAATATAGGGGAGGAAGAAGCATTTACAGGCATGACTGTAAGGCCTGTGTACATGGGTACCTGGGATGGGATGGTACTAAATATGACTTAGTCAGAGGTCTATGTCAGTGAAGCAGCCCTGAAAGCATTGGGTGGAGTAATGGAAAACCAAGGGAAAACCGAGGCAAAACTGCTGAAATGCCCCACTGTGTAGTGAAGCGGTGCTCTGGGACAGTGAATTGTGTAACAGGTCCTAACGCAATGTCCACTGAGATCAATGTAAAGACTCTCATTGACTTTTATGAGCCTTGGATCTGGCCCATAATCAATAGAAGTGCAAATTTACATGTTAACTTACCTTTCACTTCAATTTTCTCCTGTTTAAGTATTCACCTTCATTTTTCCACTGCTGGAACCAATTCTGCTGTCAATTACACAGGTGTAAATTGATTTAAATGGAGTTACTCCAAATTTAATCCCATCTGATTGAGAAAAGAATGTGTCTCATAGAATTCACTCTGGCCCACGTGCCAAATTCCCTTGTATTGAGTAGCACCCTATTCCGTGAGTGGTCCAGTTGATTTTAATGGAGGTACTTGCAGAGGATAAGGAATGGTGTCCCTAAGTGAAGTGGCAGTAGAGGCAATTCTGACCAGCTTTTCAGTGTTGGAGGGAAAAGTGAAAACTAACTGTAGGAAAAAGTAATGACATGGGGTTTAACAAATGGGTAATCAGAATTTTTAATTGATTTACCCTTTTAAACATTGCTGTACCTGAGTCAATCCTGTCTCAGATCCAGCTACACAGAGAGAAAGGGTTTGAGGTTGGGAAGGAAAGGTTCAGTGTTTAAAGGGGCTATATATGATAGTTAAAAGTAAATGACAACCAGGAGGTTCAGACCATGGAAGAGAAGATTCACAAACATTGTGGGAAATTGCTTTATTGTTCCAACCTTTACATCTTTGCTGTGAAGAATGCTTCCTATCAAGCCCACATGTGGGATAGTTCTCTGTGATGAGAGGAAACTTTAACAAGTTGATTGTAAACATTTCCAGTGTATGTCACATAGAGGAATTGTACATAAAGTCTGGAGTGAGGACAGCTACACACCTCCTGAGCTCATTTCAAGTAATCTTTCCCTCTTTTATTATCTCTGCATTGTATTTACAGGCCTAATATGTTCCACCAGCTGATGTTAATATGACATTTTGAAAAGCTGCAGTCAGTGTCTTCACCCTGAACCAAAGACTTAATGGAAAAAATCAGTGACCTGTTGAATCTGTAGGTCAAGCAAATTGTTACTTTGCTGAAAATCTGTGTAAGAATGTCAGGGTTGTTTTTTGTGTGTGACATTCTCTAGTACTGGATCCTTTGGTAGGCACACAGGTCTGATGAATATCAGTGGTGTGTGACCCATGAAATCATGTATGTAGAAAACTGTCAAGAACTGTGGTTAGTTCCGGTTAGTAGAAACACACTGTTTACGTTCTGGTGTTTTTACAGTAATAGGGTTACCATACGTCCGGTTTTTCCCGGACATGTCCGGCTTTTTGGTACTCAAATCCCCGTCCGGGGGGAATTGCCAAAAAGCCGAACATGTCCGGGAAAATACGTCCCCCCCCCCCC
>NW_020664540.1:2774458-2779077 GCF_002925995.2 Terrapene triunguis
AAGCTGCCCCAGCGCTACCGGCTTCACGGTTTGCCGGGCAGCCCCCAGACCTCCAGACCCTGCGCCCCCAGCTGGGCGCTTCCCCTCCCGGGCTCCAGCTGCGCTGGGGAAGCGCCCGGCTGGGGGCGCAGGGTCTGGAGATCTGGGGACTGCCTGGCAAACCATGAAGCCAGTAGCGCTCGGGCAGCTTCGCGAGGCTGGGAGGAAGGAGGGGGAATGCGGGGCGCTCAGGGGAGGGGGCGGAGTTGGGGCGGGGACTTTGGGGAAGGGCCGGGGCCGGGGAAGGGGCGGAGTTGGGGCGGGGCCGGGGGTGGAGTTGGGGCGAGGCCAGGGGTGGGGCCAGGGCCCCGTGGAGTGTCCTCCTTTTTTAAGGTTTAAATATGGTAACCCTATACAGTAAATCAATCAAGCCAGTCGTTTTAGACTGTATGGACGAGAGCGTCAGATGCTGTGTTTTACTCCAGATGAGGATCTGACCCTTTCTTTCTGCAGTTTAAAAATGGTGTTGAAATATACTTTGTTCATTGTACCTCCTGTGATAGTCTGACTTCTTCATGCTTAGTTTAATTGAGAAGCAGTATACCATAATGCACCTGTTTTACAGTGTAAAATGAGTGCAGGAGCTTATTGGTGTCATGTGAAGCAGTTAGACACTTTGTAATCTTCTTTATAATAATCCTAGAAAGATTTTTATCTGCGAAGGCACATCACCTCACTTACCCCAGCTAGTGTAAGAAGGAGCAAGAGAATCAGGGTAGATTATTGAGGGTAGTGAGTGCTGGGGCAGGTTCAATACCCTGGCCTACATCAGGGGAATTCTTGGCAGCCCTTTTAGGGCAGCTCTCCATCTCCTTCATGCTGTCAGCATGGCACAAAAGGAAGGGACAGAACTAGGGGCCAGGATCTGGTCCATATTTTGAGGCATTATGGAGATCAAGCCCTAAAGGAGGTCACGCATGGTGGAGAGAACAGAGCCTTCAGTGTATTTCCTTGAAACAAAAATTCACCCTCTGGATTCTCCTAAAGCTAAGTGATGTCTGGTGTAAGGAAGGGATATAAATCTACAGGCAATAATTTATTTTTTTAGGTTTTGGATTATGGGGTAAAACATTTTTCATAGCAAAAATGAAGACACCCCTATCCCTCTCAACAGATTCATATTGACTTTACTCATATTTTCTTTCAATAAAGCACAATACATTGTTGTGTATGCTCGCTGTTTTACAGTCAAGTTGCTGTTTTGCTGCGGGGCTGAGGAGTTTATGGCACAATTCTGACTAAAAATTGCAGTTCCATGTACAAGTTTGTGGGCAGAGTTAATTTACAGTTTTTTTTCTTTTTTCATTAAATATGTACCATTTTTTGCTTTCAGCACCTGTGCACCCTGCTTATCTCTTGTCTGCAAAACAGGTAAAATTTCCTCTTCACAAGGGAAACCTGAAATATGAGAAGCATGTTTCCTTTTGCTCAGCAAATCAAGATTTTTTTTTTTTTTTGGCCTCTGTCTCCTGTAAAAGTTTGTAGAAAACATGGAACAAAACTTCTTCATGGATCACATTAGATAATTAAAAAATATATAATTTTACAAGCCAAGCACTCATTACCAAATTATCTTTTATGAGTGCAGAAGAATCTCTGGGTAATAGGCATTTGTACCAAAACAAAACAGTTATTTGTTCAGGCTATGGAAGTTATTAATTATTTACACCTACTACTACCTCAGTGCTACCTCTAGTTAAAATTCATGGCCTAGGCACTCATCAAATATTGATTTTTCCCAAAGTTGATGCTTTCCCTTTAACATTATTATAATGAGGGATAAAAATCAAATTGCCTTCGCTGAAACTCAATCTTTCTTGCGTGCCATCTGCATTGATCTTTTTTCTAGGCTTTACCATAAATTATTCTATTCAATTAAGTAAACCCCACACATAATGACATTTTGCAAACTAAATAATTTATTGACTATTTTGAGCAAAAATGATCAAGCTCTGATGCAGAGTTATTTTCATAACATTAATGGCAATATATAAGCCTCTGCAATTGAACATTTGTCGGAGTCTTTGTCTGGATAGGGGAATCACCTGGGAGGTAGGAATCTTCTCATTTACAAAAGAAACAAATCCTGGCGTTGTCATATGCAGAGTCACTTGCTGCCTCATCATTAGCCAAACGAGGGGGGTTGCATGAGATGCTTTTTGATGACAAAATAATTGCAAAATAATTTTCTGCTGAAAATTGTGCTATTAGCAACCAGGAGCATAATTAAATTGGTAACAATCTGAATGGTTCACAGCTCATTGATAAGCCAAGAGCTACTGTTTTCATCAGATCTTGAGCGGTGCTGCCTTCCACCCCGACTGAGAAGGCTGCATTAGAAGTCTGTTTGATGCGGAATCTTGTCACCTTCTGAGTGTTCCTCTGGAAATCTGCCCATTCCTAAGTGAGTTTTGTTCCATGTCTGAAAAGAAGTTTTCCATCATTCAGCCCCTGTAGTTGGAGTTTTTCAATAGAAAGAACAGCTTGCAGCTCCTGTTGAATTCAGCTCCCTGACGTAGGGAGCAGGATCAGTCCCTGCATCGGTAATTGTTTTTGTTAAATGAGTTCGTATTCCTGGTATGAAACATCAAGAAGCTTAGAGTTGTATCCTTGGTACAATAGATGTGTGATTGGTATGGACAGTAGCTGGGTCAAAAAGCTTAGAGATTGACCAGATGGGCGAGACAAGGAGTGTGATATACAAGGTTTTTATTACCTCACACTTTACCTAACATCCCCTCAGTCCTGTGAAGTGCAAACACATGCCATTTGCTCTGGGCAATCAAAGGGAATGGAGGATGGTACTTAGTTATATATGAAAAGTTTGTTTATTGTCAAGTAGGTGAGACTGGGGACAGGGTGAAGATCAGTCCCCAAGAGACAAAATACAATCAAACTGTTGTTATAAAGTAACAAACTGTACAGCTAGGTGTTGAGGGTGGGGAAGTAGAGGTCATGGGGATGCTGGTAGGATGAAAGTCACTAAGAAGAGCGGGATTGTTCGTAAACATGTGTCACGTACACCTGGTCCAGGGAAACGCTTAGAATTGGTGTTGCCAACTCATGACTTTAGCATGAGTCTTGTGATATGGAGTGTTTTTCTTAAAGCCACAGCTCATGGAGTCAAGTAACAACTGAAAATGTGAGCTTTCATTTTTTTTAAAAGTAAGTTTTTAGCCCTGATGCTTGTGGAGAAAAGTTTGAAAATACTACCTGAGTGCACCTGAAAGGCTCAAAAGCCAGTAGGCCAAATAATTAAAAAAATCCCCACAATTACTATTTTTAAAGATCGGTTGACTTTTAAACCAATCTCAGATTTTTTGGGAGCTGACTCGTGTCTTTTGAATGTGTGTGGTTGGCAGTATTGGTATCTGGTAGGAGAAGTCATACTCTCATGTCATGGGGAACTGGGGAGAAAGATCCAGAAGTGTGGCCTTTGAAGTCTGCTGGAGGCAGCTAAGAGGCAGAGCAGATAAGCAGAATGGGGCCATCCTTCTGGGGTGCTGGAACAATTTGTATAGTGGGGGTGCTGAGAGCCATTGAACCAAACTGTAAACCCCGTATATGATGGAAACCACTTCAAGCCAGGGGGTGCGGCAGAACCCCCAGGACCAGCACCTAGGTTCCAGCACCCATGCCATCCTTTCTTCCTTCAGCAAGTTCCCATATGGTCCATTTAAATGATGGACCATATGGGACTCTTCATAGTAGATAACTGTGAAGAGTCCATTTCTATCAGGAAACAGATCTTGTTCATTTCTTTCATTGCTTGTTTAGATTCTTATAAAACTAAACATATGGATCATGATGTCACAGCTTTAAAATTCCCATAGCTCCTCACAGGAGTACGATTGCTTCAACATAGCCCCTTGCAAAGCCCACGTAAATGGTCTTGGGGGATCTGGAGATAATAATGAATAAAAATTAAAAGTTTTTTCTGCAAACCCACTACTTCATAGGGTTACTTTGTGGCTCAGTATACACACACATGCACACCACCTCTCTTCCTTGTTTGGTATCTGGAATTATTGTTGAGAAAATGTAAAGTGTCTTTGTGATTAAGTCCAGGTTTTTGTCAGTCGCCTTTTGGACTCTGTTTAAGAATAAGAAGCATTTAAATGTGCTACCTGGAACATCAGCTAACCCATGCTGTCCTGTTTCCACCCTCCCATTTGTGAGCATTTACTGATGCAACTAGCCCCACTGAAAGCACTACTGCTTACCAGAGTGAGGAAGGATTGCACATTTGGGCTGCTGGTTTCTCTCATACACCTGCCCTGGCCTGTCTTGCATACTCCAAAAGAAAAAAAAATATTGGAAAGAACTCCTGAAGCAGTGATTTCACTTGGATCATTACCATACTGTGTGTATCAGTCAGCAGCTCTGTTGGCCTAATTAATGTTAATGGAGACTTTTAAAGACAGCAATAAATAATAAAAAGAAAAGACCTGAATCAAAAGTATTGCCTCAGCAACCATTACTTATAGTGTCCCATGCTATTTGCATGCCCAGCAATAATTATGGGACACCTTTCACCAAAAAGAACAGGAAACATAAAGCACAAAGCTTTTCTTGTACCT